>NC_140010.1:9730649-9865756 GCF_964263955.1 Coregonus lavaretus | reverse complement strand
TGCTATTATAAACTGGTTACCAACGTAATTAGAGCAGTAAAAATAAATGTTTTGTCATACCCGTGGTATACGATCTGATATACCACGGCTCTCAGCCAATCAGCATTCAGTGCTCGAACTACCCAGTTTATAATTGTTCTTACCTTTCAGGTAAAATCACTGAAAAGTTTGTGTGTTCATACTATGTGTGGTGGTGACGAAGATAAATAAAACTCTGGGTATGGACATATCTGCCTTGTTCTTGCCAGACAGCCTGTAGTGAGCACCAGCTAGCCATTTTTTCAACAGATCTGTACAGACTAGTAATAGTGATAGTTACTTACAAAGATGGCCAGCAGGATGATATTCCATGGGAATTTTCTCCTAAAGACAGGGGAGGGGCCACATAAGGACAGCACTTCAATACAATAAAACGTTGTTGTCAACTATATTGTCAACATTTACCAAAGGTGTTCTTTAAGAAAGAGACTCACCTGGGTCCTTTACAGCAGACCAGCACAATGTGAGTGACAAAATACACAGCGCTGCAAAGACATAGGTCAACACAGCTGTCAATCAAACAGCACATGCAAAACATAGGCCAGTATAGCTGTCAATTTTTACATTTACATTTGAGTCATTTAGTAGACGCTCTTATCCAGAGCGACTTACAGTTAGTGAGTGTATACATTTTTCATACTGGCCCCCCGTGGGAAACGAACCCACAACCCTGGCGTTGCAAGCGCCATGCTCTACCAACTGAGCTACAGTACTGTAAAACCATAGGTCAGTAATAAGGGATAGTACTTACAATGACGCCCAGTAGACAGCTGGGTTTCTGATCACAAACAGCTTGACAGATTCACTGCAAAGAAGAGAAACTCAGTTATCCAAACACACATGTGCAGGAACACAAAACCACTAACACACAGTCATACACAGTCATAGTAACACACACACTCACACAAATGTGAAGACGGCCACGATTGCGACAGTGACGAGTAGCTGAGATGCCAGGATCATATACACCTAAGAAAAAAGAAAGAGAGAGAGAGAGAATATTATACACTTCTTGTGTGTTTGTGTGTGTGTGTTAACTGTGTGTGTGCGTGTGCGTGCTGTGTTCTCACCTTTCGTATGAAGGAGTGTCGCACTTTCAGACTGTCAAAGCTGCCTGCCGCAAACCCCTCCCCATCGCCTGTGACATCAGCAGAGACATCATTAGAGTCATTTGTCAGTTCACATCAGAACAGAAGCCTGGTAATCAACTACTAAAGTATAACCTATAGTATCAAGTATTTATTTTAACTGTGTGAAGGAGCTTCTTCAGTAGTAACAGAACACTCAGAGTAAGCCCCAGCCAGGTGAGATAGGAGGGTTCAGGCTTACCGCTCAGTGCACTGCTTGGCATCGTAGGGGGAATGATAGGGGGCATGGGTGGCATCATAGGCTGGTTGTTGTAACCTGGACCCCCAGGGTGAGGCTGGCCTGGGTAGGGCCCAGCAGGGTACCCGGCAGGCTGGCCGGGGTATGGAGGTCCATGGGGACCAGAGGGATAGGTGGCTGAGGGCTGGCCTGATGTGGGACCTCCATTGGCAGGGAAGCCGTAGGCGGGGGGAGGGGGGTAGTTACCACCTTGGGGGCCATAGAGGGGGGCATGAGAGTCATCGTAACCCGGGGGGAAGTCAGACCGAGACATACTGTCTGAGAGAGAGAGAGAGAGAGAGAGAGAGAGAGAGAGAGAGAGAGAGAGAGAGAGAGAGAGAGAGAGAGAGAGAGGGAACAAACACCATTGTAAATACAACCCATATTTATGTTTATTTATTTTCCCATTTGTACTTTAACTATTTGCACATTGATACTACACTGTATATATACATAATATGACATTTGAAATGTCTTTATTCTTTTGAAACTTCTGAGTGTAATGTTTACTGTTAATATTTATTGTTTATTTCACTTTTGTTTACTATCTACTTCACTTGCTTTGGCAATGTTAACACACGTTTCCCATGCCAATAAAGCCCTTAAATTGAAATTGAAATTGAATTGAGAGGATGAGAAAAGAGAGAGAGAGGGGAGGAGGGAGAGCGAGAGAGAGAAGTGGTTATGGCCCATTCAACCAGAACTAAGACAGGAGTCTTAACGCGTCAACATGCTTCCCACCCAAACAGTTCAGAACAGTATGTGAACATATTATCACAACATTTTGTGAAGTTTTTGTTTGTCTTGGTCTTCGGCAAGGGTTTCCATATGTTTCTGCTTATATCTGTGGTTCACACACACATCACTGCAGCACAACCACACATACACACACTGCAAACATCACAACCATACATCACAACCATACAAACATCACAACCAAATGTAACATTTCCAATAACCACTATTATACTATTACATACGCCACACATTATCACATACACTAAACACTACAGAGCTCACTGACAGAGAGAAAGACAGAGAGAGAGTTTAGAGAGTAGAGTTTATATAGGTCATTTAACTTGCAATGATCATTATGGGAGTTCCCACAGTTAGGGAGTAGGCCTCTAAACTCCCACGAACAGGGATAGTTTGGGTGTAGGCCTCCACCTTAAAACATGCCATTACGTCACATCTCCAGTGCTAAGCAACAGTGAAAAATATCAGCTGGAAAAAATGCTTCTGCCGTTTGCCGCCCATAAAACAGTCCCTCTGTGTGTGTGTGTGTTTCTGTAGTTACCCACAGGTTTATGACTAAACACTGTGTAACTTCTTCAGCCGTACGTCATGGGAGAGAGTGTGAAGTGAGAATGTGAAACTGGCTGGTTAGGTTTCTAAAGTAGTCTGCACGATTCAAAACCGCTTTAGCCCATTGAATACGGCCCGTGTCAGTACAGCCCTACCAAAGTATCCAAGTTTGGCCATAGCCAACTGCGCATCTCTCTCTCTCTCTCGATCTCTCTCTCTCTCACACACACCAGTGTTAAAATTAAATCGCAGGCAAAACGTAAACTGGCCAACTCCCCTCGCTCACTGGTGGTTTAGACAACTGCCTCACAAGGTAAGTGTACAGTAGGCCTATTCAGGTGTAACCCAGGGACTACCAACTTCAGCTCATATTCAAATCATTTTTAAAAAAAAATTTTAACGAACACTGTGAGTGTATGGTGTGCCGGAAGTATAAAAATAGTTTGACTCACCACGCAATGAATCCAGGAAAAACAAGAACGCAAACACTGACAACAAGACAAAAAAAACGATAAAGGCCGACCAGTCTTATAACACGTCTATAACGATAGGTGATCAAATTATTGAAGTTTGAAACTCTAATTCCGTCGAGTTTTGAAACTGTTAACGTTTCTCTCTCTCTCTATGGTCCCTTCTCTCTCTTTCTGACCCCTCCTTGTTTCCTTCCGCAGCAGGCAGACAGATGTCAGCTCGAGCCGTAGAACATTTCCTGGAATTTTGAAAGAGTTGTTACTTGTTAGTGGGTGGAGTCAATCTAATGGGGGTAAAATAGAGTACCCGATTATATTACAATCACCCCATTAAAAGGAGGAAATCATCATACCAATCACACCATTCATATGGTGAATGTACGCGTTACTTTTTAATAGTAGTTCAGAACCACACATCGTACTGCGTGATACGCGACCTTTTCAATGGTGATTTTAACTGTCTGAGACTGAGTGCGCATGTTCACCATAGAAGCCAACACAAAACGTTTCCCGGGAGTTTTTACTGTCAGATTCCTGGGTATGAAAAATGTATGCACTCACTAACTATAAGTCGCTCTGGATAAGAGCGTCTGCTAAATGACTAAAATGTAAATGTAAATTGTGTTTGAGTTTTTGATTGGGAGTGTACAGTGTAATATTTACAGGTAAGGAAAGTTCTTCTACAACTTAATTATGTCATTGGCAAGTATAGTCTATCGTATTTAGATTTAGCATGATTCTTATAAAAGCATGCTTGAATTATAACTTGTTGAGCTGTTTAGACCCTGATTTTCATAGTTTCATAGTGAGCTAGCTAGCTAAGTTAGCTAGTATTGCCAAAAGAATGTTAGTGACAGTAGCTAGCTATAAAAAAAAAAAAATAGCTAGCTATCCTCATCACGTTGTAGCTAGATGTAATTTCTCTGTTCCCACTCTAGTCTGTTCACACTGAATGATGACTTTTCCCATCACTCAAGGTATGTTCAACAATACCCTTCAATAATAAGTAAAACACTTCAACAGGTGAAATATTTAATCAGATTAGCTAGGTACTTGTCATTAGGATTTTAAAGGGGAAATCAGCAGTTTCTACATACATCTTTGGACTTGGAAATTAATGATATGTACCGATTTATTCTTGAAGAATATAACTTATAAAGGCCTTATGAGCTTAGTTCAACTGTCATACCCCACCAGAACCCTAAATATAAGATTGTTTTATTCCAATGTTTGTAAACAAAGTAAACAAACACTGTATAGCCTCAAGCTATATCATGGATGCTCAGTCCTTGCATCCATAGCTCTGTCTAAGAATTTGAGAGTGGTAACATTTCTCCAGCCCCTTCCCATAGCTTCTTACCGAAACAGGGACATGGAAGACGCTTAATTTTTTCTACTGCTGATTGCCACTTTAAGTGCTTTTCACTTGCTTCATATTGTAACCTGCAGTTGAGTGCAGTATAATGAAAAGACTGTCTCTTACTACCCTGACCAAGGGCTTTTGGTTTTGTTGGCAAAGGCTAATCCCTTGTCAGTTAGACCAAAAGGCCTGAAGGCTCATATTCAAAGACTTGGAAACACTTACAGTGCCTTCGGAAAGTATTCAGACCCATTGACTTTTTCCACATTTTGTTACTTTACAACCTTATTCTAAAATGGATTAAATAAAAAATAAATCCTCAGCAATCTACACACAATGCCCCATAATGAGGTTAGACTACTGCAATGCTCTATTTTCCGGCTACCCGGATAAAGCACTAAATAAACTTCAGTTAGTGCTAAATACGGCTGCTAGAATCCTGACTAGAACCAAGAAATTTGATCATATTACTCCAGTGCTAGCTTCCCTACACTGGCTTCCTGTTAAGGCAAGGGCTGATTTCAAGGTTTTACTGTTAACCTATAAAGCGTTACATGGGCTTGCTCCTACCTATCTTTCCGAGTTGGTCCTGCCGTACATACCAATACGTACGCTACGGTCACAAGACGCAGGCCTCCTAATTGTCCCTAGAATTTCTAAGCAAACAGCGGGAGGCAGGGCTTTCTCCTATAGATCTCCATTTTTATGGAACAGTCTGCCTACCCATGTGAGAGACGCAGACTCGGTCTCAACCTTTAAGTCTTTACTGAAGACTTATCTCTTCAGTAGGTCATATGATTGAGTGTAGTCTGGCCCAGGAGTGTGAAGGTGAACGGAAAGGCTGGAGCAACGAACAGCCCTTGCTGTCTCTGCCAGGCCGGTTCCCCTCTCCACTGGGGTTCTCTGCCTCTAACCCTGTTGCAGGGGCTGAGTCACTGGCTTGCTGGTGCTCTTTCATGCCGTCCCTGGGAGGGGTGCGTCACTTGAGTGGGTTGAGTTACTGACGTGATCTTCCTGTCTGGGTTGGCGCCCCCCCCCTTGGTTTGTGCTGTGGTGGAGACCTCTGTGGGCTATACTCGGCCTTGTCTCAGGATTGTAAGTTGGTGGTTGGGGATATCCCTCTAGTGGTGCGGGGGCTGTGCTTTGGCGGAGTGGGTGGGGTTATATCCTTCCTGTTTGGCCCTGTCCGGGGGTTTCTTCGGATGGGGCCACAGTGTCTCCGGACCGCTCCTGTCTCAGCCTCCAGTATTTATGCTGCAGTAGTTTATGTGTCGGGGGGCTGGGGTTAGTTGGTTATACCTGGAGTACTTCTCCTGTCTTATCCAGTGTCCTGTGTGAATTTAAGTATGCTCTCTCTAATTCTCTCGTTCTCTCTTTCTCTCTGAGAACCTGAGCCCTAGGACCATACGTCAGGACTACCGGGCATGATGACACCTTGCTGTCCCCAGTCCGCCTGGCCTTGCTGCTATTCCAGTTTCAACTGTTCTGCCTGCGGCTACGAAACCCCTACCTGTCCCAGACCTGCTGTTTTCAACTCTAAATGATCGGCTATGAAAAGCCAACTGAGAGACCTGAGCCCTAGGACCATACGTCGGGACTACCGGCCGTGGTGACTCCTTGCTGTCCCCAGTCCGCCTGGCCTTGCTGCTATTCCAGTTTAAACTGTTCTGCCTGCGGTTATGGAACCCCTACCTGTCCCAGACCTGCTGTTTTCAACTCTTAATGATCGGCTATGAAAAGCCAACTGAGATTTATTCCTGATTATTATTTGACCATGCTTGTCACTTATGAACATTTTTGAACATCTTGGCATGGTTCTGTTATAATCTCCACCCGGCACAGCCAGAAGAGGACTGGCCACCCCTCATAGCCTGGTTCCTCTCTAGGTTTCTTCCTAGGTTTTCGCCTTTCTAGGGAGTTTTTCCTAGCCACCGTGCTTCTACACCTGCATTACTAGCTGTTTGGGGTTTTAGGCTGGGTTTCTGTACAGCACTTCGAGATATTAGCTGATGTAAGAAGGGCTATATAAAATAAAATTGATTGATTGATTGATTGATAATGACAAAGCGAAAACAGGTTTTTAGAAATGTTTGCAAATGTATTACAAATAAAAAACAGAAATACCTTATTTACATAAGTATTCAGACTCGAAATTGAGCTCAGGTGCATCCTGTTTCCATTGATCATCCTTGAGATGTTTCTACAACTTGATTGGAGCTCACCTGTGGTAAATTCAATTGATTAGACATGATTTGGAAAGGCACACACTGTCTAAATAAGGTCCCACAGTTGACAGTGCATGTCAGAGCAAAAACCAAGCCATGAGGTCGAAGGAATTGTCCGTAGAGCTCTGAGACAGGATTGTGTCGAGGCACAGGTCTGGGGAAGGGTACCAAAACATTTCTGCAGTATTGAAAGTCCCCAAGAACACAGTGGCCTTCATCATTCTTAAATGGAAGAAGTTTGGAACCACCAAGACTCTTCCTAGAGCTGGCTGCCCGGCCAAACTGAGCAATCGGGGTAGAAGGGCCTTGGTCAGGGAGGTGACCAAGAACCTAATGGTTACTCTGACAGAGCTCCAGAGTTCCTCTGTGGAGATGGGAGAACCTTCCAGAAGGACAACCATCTCTGCAGCACTCCACCAATCAGACCTTTCTGGTAGAGTGGCCAAACGGAAGCCACTCCTCAATAAAAGACACATGACAGCCCGCTTGGAGTTTGCCAAAAGGCATCTAAAGACTCAGACCATGAGAAACAAGATTCTCTGGTCTGATGAAACCAAGATTGAACTCTTTGGCCTCAATGCCAAGCATCATATCTGGAGGAAACCTGTCACCATCCCTACGGTGAAGCATGGTGGAGGCAGCATCATGCTGTGGGGATGTTTTTCAGCGGCAGGGACTGGGAGACTAATCAGGATCGAGACAAAGATGAACGGAGCAAAGTACAGAGAGATCCTTAATGAAAACCTGCTCAGGACCTCAGACTGTGGCAAAGGTTCACCTTCCAACAGGACAACAACCCTAAGCACACAGCCAAGACAACGCAGGAGTGGCTTAGGGACAAGTCTCTGAACATCCTTGAGTGGCACAGCCAGAGCCCGGACTTGAACCCAATCAACCAACTCTGGAGAGACCTGAAAATAGCTGTGCAGCAATGCTCCCCATCCAACCTGACAGAGCTTGAGAGGATCTGCAGAGAAGAATGGTAGAAACTCCCCAAATACAGGTGTGCCAAGCTTGTAGCGTCATACCCAAGAAGACTCGAGGCTGTAATCGCTGGCAAAGGTGCTTCAACAAAGTACTGAGTAAAGGGTCTGAATTTATGTATATGTGAAATTTCTAAAAACCTGTTTTTGCTTTTTCATTATGGGGTATTGTGTGTAGATTGTTGAGGGGGGAAAATGATTGAATCAATTTTAGAATAAGGCTGTAACGTAACAAAATGTGGAAAAGTTAAGGGGTCTGAATACTTTCCGAAGGCACTGTATGGCATCCAAGGTCCTTCAACGCAATACTTTCCAGACTAGTATATCAAACAACTGACCAATAAACATTAATGTGGGCGTGGTCTGGCACATAAATGTACACTTGAAGTCGGAAGTGTACATACACTTAGGTTGGAGTCATTAAAACTGTTTTTTCAACCACTCCACAAATGCAAGTCGGTTAGGACATCTACTTTGTGCATGACACAAGTACTTTTTTCAACAATTGTTTACAGACAGATTATTTCACTTATAATTCACTGTATCACAATTCCAGTGGGTCAGAAGTTTACATACACTAAGTTGACTGTGCCTTTAAACAGCTTGGAAAATTCCAGAAAATGATGTCATGGCTTTAGAAGCTTCTGATAGGCTAATTTACATCATTTGAGTCAATTGGAGGTGTACCTGTGGATGTATTTCAAGGCCTACCTTCAAACTCAGTGCCTCTTTGCTTGACATCATGGGAAAATCAAACGAAATCAGGCAAGACCTCAGAAGAAAAATTGTAGACCTCCACAAGTCTGGTTCATCCTTGGGAGCACTTTCCAAATGCCTGAAGGTACCACGTTCATCTGTACAAACAATAGTACGCAAGTATAAACACCATGGGACCACGCAGTCGTCATACCGCTCAGGAAGGAGACGCGTTCTGTCTCCTAGAGATGGACGTACTTTGGTGCGAAAAGTGCAAATCAATCCCAGAACAACAGCAAAGGACCTTGTGAAGATACTGGAAAAAACAGGTACAAAAGTATCTATATCCACAGTAAAACGAGTCCTATATCGACATAACCTGAAATGCCACTCAGCAAGGAAGAAGGCACTGCTCCAAAACCACCATAAAAAAGCCAGACTATGGTTTGCAACTGCACATGGGGACAAATATCGTACTTTTTGGAGAAATGTCCTCTGGTCTGATTAAACAAAAGTAGAACTGTTTGGCCATAATGACCATCGTTATGTTTGGAGGAAAAAGGTGGTTGCTTGCAAGCCGAATAACACCATCCCAACCGTGAAGCACGGGGGTGGCAGCATCATGCTGTGGGGGTGCTTTGCTGCAGGAGGGACTGGTGCACTTCACAAAATAGATGGCATGAGGAAGGAAAATTATGTGGATATAATGATATATTGACTCAACATCTCAAGACATCAGTCAGGAAGTTAAAGCTTGGTTGCAAATGGGTCTTCCAAATGGACAATGACCCCAAGCATACTTCCAAAGTTGTGGCAAAATGGCTTAAGGACAACAAAGTCAAGGTATTGGAGTGGCCATCACAAAGCCCTGACCTCAATCCTATAGAAAATATGTGGGCAGAACTGAAAAAGCGTATGCGAGCAAGGAGGCCTACAAACCTGACTCAGTTACACCAGCTCTGTCAGGAGGAATGGGCCAAAATTCACTCAACTTATTGTGGGAAGCTTGTGGAAGGCTACCCAAAACATTTGACCCAAGTTAAACAATTTAAAGGCAATGCTACCAAATACGAATTGAGTGTATGTAAACATCTGACCCACTGGTAATGTGATGAAATAAATAAAAGCTGAAATAAATCATTCTCTACTATTATTCTGACATTTCACATTCTTAAAATAAAGTGGTGATCCTAATTGACCTAAGACAGGGAATTTGTACTAGGATTAAATGTCAGGAATTGTGAAAAATTGAGTTTAAATGTATTTGGCTAAGGTGTATGTAAATTTCAGACTTCAACTGTACATATACAACCTGCATATTTTCTCATCAGGCCACAGAGGTTCCCTCCAGATTGGTCTTCAATCTGTTACTCTGCATTCTGGAAGCGATTGCTGGTGGGTGACCATCGATGGAGGATGCTGTTCTTCCTCTCCATCGTCTTGAGTTTTCTGTAATCAGAAAGGTTCTAAATACTTTGTCCAGGGACATCATTTGTATTAATTGATCGAACAATTACACTGTTAAAAACTAACTGAGGAAGTACCTCTCTATCTGCACAAGCTGACAAACAGCTGTTCCATCTCCACTTTCCTGCTGTGCCCTGAAAATAAAAAATGGATCAAAGAGGGCATACAATAATGCATGCCAAAAAATAACAACTTTGTTTAGTTATTTGAAATTAATTGCATACATTGCAATTGTATGTTGCTGGAGCATTGCAACATATTGCTCCTCCCAGCACAGAGCAAGTTTTTGCCTCTCAAGGGTGACACTGACATTCCTGCCCCAATCCCTAATGGTGTCCAGTGTTGTTCCTAAAACATAACAACAGTGACAGATGTGACAACATTTCTAATCAATACTGAAATTCTATGATTAGATTATTGATACAATGGTTTACCTGGAAGAGACTGTGAAATTTCTGCCATTTCCCTTTCTGCCTCTGTTGCAACTTCTGTTGCTCGGGAAAGCCTCTGTGGCAGAGAGTCCACTAACACAAAAAAAATGGACATCACTAGAGTCAACCAGCATCACGTAAATGAATAACAATTCCAAGTGTACTAACGTTGCCTCTGGCATATCTTTTTCCCATGGTGGAGAAGTGCATCAGTCAGGAGGTCAATATGATGGGACGGCATCATCTCTTTGGTGACCTTCCCAAAGCGCCTCAGATACGACAACAGCGTCTCCATCTGCTCCCCATCTGCCAGTCCAGCACCTTCCACATATCTAGTGTTCAATTTCATCTAGAAATATAAAATCATGTCATACCATGGTAAAAGGGTTATTTGGTTAAACCTTATAAAATATGAATAAATACCTACTGACAATATTAATGATCATGTTCAAGTACCTGACATGGCAAGTCATGTCCATAAGCATGGAAAACTGGCTAAATGAATTTGGTCCCATGCTTCAATTCAGGTGTCACGATTCTCTAAAGCAGAACCCAGAAGCAGACCAGGACAAGATGAGTAGAACGAAGGTGAGTATTTATTTACAGACTCAAATGTGGAAGCAGAATAATCCAGGAGACAGAGCGGGCAGCGGAGGCGAGTTGGTGGGAGTGAATAGGCAGATCCAATGGTGTCACAGAAGCCACCGACGACCAGGCAGGGGTGGGGTGAATGTTCCGGGAGAATGATGTTCATGGCTAACGATCTGGCAGGGAATGGATGTCAGGTCAGGGCGCCTCAGGTCTTCCGAGAGGGAAGACTTTCTTTTTTTTAAACCCCTCCCTCCGTAGGCTACACTGACCTGGAGGCTAGTTCAACAGCAATGCGTCGTGTCTTTTTTTTATGCTGGAGATTTTATGATATCATTACATTTTACATGTATTTATTGTTGTTGAAAATAACGAACAGATTGCTTGTTTTTCGTTGAATTTGATTAAAACCAAACTTATTCGAAATATTAATTGTCCTGGTTTTATGGTGAGAACGTCCGTGGCACGCATGCAATAAGATGGTTTCAATATGTATGTAAAACATTAGATTTGGGAGCAGTGTAAAGGTGAGTGGACATTCTCCCATTCTCTTTATATTGGATGTTTGTCCAGCTACTGTGAAAAGTTTGGATGTGGGTAAAACCCTCCATAGTCTGCGTTGTTTTAATATTATATGCCCACAGGAAGCAATTATGGTGCCTGTAAATGTATTTAGACATTTTAAACATGCCTATTTAAAAAAAGTTTATTTAGAATTTGATTAAAATTATTTTTTCTCTTTTTAGGCCTTATCAATAATTAATTTCATATTGCTTATTGACAACATTTGGCATGTCCATGATCAGCCATAATGCAATTTACAGTAAGCCAAGCCCCTATATCAGTGCGAATGCTATGTATATATTTCCACATTGAAGCCATGCAATTACTTAGAACAATGTGGACTGCAAACATGTTCAAGTTAACATATTTAAGAAAGATGGGATAAGTCTACATTTTGTTATTTTGTTTCTGCAAGCTGTTTAACAAACTATACCGGACTAATAGTTGATTCCAAGGCAATACATAAAATACCGTAAATACACAACTTGAAGCAACCACACATATTTAGCCATGGAGCACTTTCTGATTGGCCAGTTAGGGGCCAAGCCTCGACACACCCACAACTTGTTTATTCATCAAAACAAATGGTGTAAAGGACTTAAATAAAAATACTTGAAAGTACTACTTAAGTAGTTTTTTGGGGCATCTGTACTTAACTTTAATATTTATATTTTTGACTACTTTTACTCCACTATATTCCTAAAGAAAATAATGTACTTTTTACTCCATACATTTTCCCTGACACCTGACAAAGTACTTGTTACATTTTGAATGCTTAACAGGACAGGAAAATGGTCCAGTCAAAACTGTTCGCTGCTCTGGCACCCCAATGGTGGAACAAGCTCCCTCACGACGCCAGGACAGCGGAGACACTTGAAACCCCACCTCTGTAAGGAATACCTGGGATAGGATAAAGTAATCCTTCTACCCCAAAGAAAAAATAAACATATTGTAAAGTGGCTATAAGGTGAATGCACCAATTTGTAAGTCGCTCTGGATAAGAGCGTCTGCTAAATGTCGTAAATGTAAATGTAATGTTGGAGTGTGCCCCTGGCTATCCATACATTTTTTTTTAAACAAGAAAATCATTGCTTAATATAAGGAATTTGAAATGATTTATACTTTTATTTTTGATACTTAAGATTATTTTAGCAATTACATTAACTTTTAATACTTACATATATTTAAAACCAAATACTTTTAGACTTTTACTCAAGTAGTATTTTTTTGGGTGACTTTCAGTTTTACTTGAGTCATTTTCTATTAAGGAATCTTACCTTTCACTCAAGTAAGACAATTGTGTACTTTTCCCACCACTGATCAAAACCCAGCCCTTTCACGCCAACGCCACAAACTGCGCCGATAATTGTGGTTGTGAAAATAGCAAAAATAGCTATTCTGAAAGACTGGATTCATAACAGTAATACTAGACCAGACGCAGCTGCCGAATAATCTTTTTTGTGTCATTTCTTTTGTAAATGTTGTTTTAAAAGTAGGGGGTCGCTTCTTTGTTCATACTGCACAAGGAAAAAAACCCATCGAATTAGGAATTAGATACGTAATAGGATCTCTATGGAAATAACCACCACATATTACGCTGCGCGTTTATAAGATCTTTATGGTTCTTCGACTGTCAGGCGTTGTTGCCACGGCAACCCATATTGTGAGGGTTTTTCTTGTTCTTGAGACAGACAGACAGACAGACAGACAGACAGACAGACATCAACAGCGAAAAAAAGATCAGTGTAATCTTCTGCCAGACTTACATTTACATTACATTTATATCATTTAGCAGACACTCTTATCCATAGCGACTTACAAATTGAACTTCTAGCTAAATAAGGTAAAAACATGCGAGCTCACTGAATGATTCAATCAATCGTTTCTTTATAGAATGATTTGCTATCACATTAACTTCAGCCAGCAAGCTCAGTATTAGTTTGCCAACTCTAGCCTGTGGTGTTGCTGTTGTTGTTGTTGTAGTAAGCTGCTTTGGCAAACTGCCCATATTCATATTTTCGTGTATCTGAAACTCCAAACTGAAAGTCTGATATGGAGGAGACTGCAACAACGGAGGAAGCCGAGGAGTTAAAAACCTCTAGCGAGGGCATCGCCTTTCTGTCCAGCATAGGTGAGTTAAATAGAGGTAGCTGAGTCAGTGAGTGTTGGCACCTGCACTCTCAAGTGCCTCTTTCATGGTAGCCCTGCTATGGCTGTAGCTAGTTTTCATAATGTGTGTGTGTTTGTGTAGGGGCCACGGAGATGCAGCAGTGTGTGTTTGAAGACTCTCTGGTGACAGTGTCCGAGGGGGGCAGAGAGCTGGGAGAGTTTAAGGTGACTGTGGAGAGGAGCAGCTGCAGGGAGCAGCCTTGTCTGCTGCTGCACGCACACAGCCATGGAGCTATTGACAACACTCCCTGTGGTACAGCCATCACTGGTAAGACTGGGGGGGAAGAGTCTTGAGTGTTGGTCTTTCTAAGTCTGCGATTACTATCTCCGTCTCTCTTTCCAATCAGCCTACCTTTCTTTGAACCTGGAGACCCTGGAGCAGAACCACCACGAGTACGTCAAGGTAAACCAGCTTGAACTGCCTGAAACCGGTCTACACAGGCTAGACCATTTTACAAAACCTTATAAGACTAAAACATCAAAACTCTGCAATATAACATTCCCATAAATTCTCTGCTAACCTAACGTAGCAGGCATAGAAAGACCCCTGAGCAGAGTTCACGCTTCAGTTTTTCATGGAAAACTGTGATGAGTGTGATGGAAGGAGTCAGGCGCAGGAGGGTAATCACCGAATAAAGAGTTTATTCCTTCGTTACACAAAATATGCTGGAATAGCGACAAACGAAACAGGCACAGGTGAAATATCTACCCTGGCAACAAAATGGTACGAGTAGCTCCACTGAGCTATACTACTCTCACATTCAAACAATCACCCACAAGGACAAGGGGGCAGAGGGAACACTTATACACAGACTAATGAGGGGATTAGAACCAGGTGTGTGTGATTGACAAGACAAATGTGATGATGATAATTGGGGCGGCAGTGGTTAGTAAGCCGGTGACGACGAACACCGAAGCCTGCCCGAACAAGAAGGGGAGGCAGCCTCGGCGGAAGTCGTGACAAAAACGGAAGTCAGGTTGAAAAAACCAGACGTTTGCGTTTTCTGGCGATTCCGCATAGACTAATTCTCTGCTCTCAGCTTCAGGACCACCGATTGGACAGGAAGTGTCACATGGTCCAGCGTGATGGACAGCTGGTGGTGAACAAAATCACCACTGTGGGAGAGGTGAGAGAGAAATGGGGGGAGGAGGTATATGTATGTGTGAGGTAGGAGGGCAGTGTGTGTTTTCCATTGTGCTCTTTGAGAAGGATTTCTATCTGAGAATTCTAACCTGGTGTGTGTGTGTGTGTGTGTGTGTGTGTGTGTGTGTGTGTGTGTAGGAGGTGAGGAGGCAAACCGTGTCTTACCCTCTGTCCTCTGTGAAGGGGTTAGTGTGCGAGGGCTCTAACCTGCTGCTGCTGAGGGTTTTCGCTCTGAGGAAGAACATCCCGGAAAACATGACCTTCCTCTCCTTCGACCAGGATGCACACATCTCCACCTCCACATACGTGAGTGTGTGTGTGTGTGTGTGAGCCTACTTATACAGTAGAAATGTGTGTGTCTTCTTTGTGAAAAGTGTGCATGAGTTTGTTTACAGTACTGGAACTTTTTATTTGTGTTCTCATTTGTGTTTGATTTGACCGTGTATTGACCACGTGTTTTGGGTAATGAGTGGTCTATCTGTGGTCAGAGGGAGCTGGGGTGCAGGCAGCAGACAGTGGGAGAGGAGGTGGTGGAGGTGTTTGGGGTGGAGAGGACGGTCGACTCGGTGGAGGACATCCCAGCCACGTGGCACTGCTACTTCCTGCCTGACGGGTAAGATGACATCACTACCACCAGACCAAAGGGACAGAGGACATACAGGGCACCGCCCCAAAGATGGTGGATGAATGAAAATAGTTCACTCAGGACATTTACTATTGAAAATAATTGTCAGTTCCTGTCTACTTAAGGGGTGGCTCTCCCACAGACACCAATGTGATAGCAGCTGGGTCTGGTCTACTTAGTTCATTGACTTCCATTTAAACAGAAAAAAGGAGGGAGTGGGATGTGTTGCGTCTCTGACCGCCCCTCTCATCACTTTCTACCTGTGTGATGTCATATCCTGCACCTGTTTAGGCATCTGGCTAGCCGAGTGCAGGTGGGCTCTCCTGTGACCATGAGGCTCTTGCTGCTCCCGCTCCAAACACACACAGGTACCGAAACACACATATACACACATACAAACACGGTATTAGGAGTGTTCCCCTATTTACATGTGTGTGTGTGTATCTGTGTTGTGTCTCAGAGGTGAGGGATGTTAAGCCCGTGTTTGAGAAGAGGCCTCTGGTCTGGGAGGAGGACATGCAGATGCACTCCATGTTCCTTGACAGAAAGGTGACATATTAGTATTTTCCTATCCCTCACCCCTACTCTCACCCTAGCCCAGCGTTTCCCAAACTCGGTCCTGGGGACCCCAAGGGGTGCACATTTTGGTTTTTGACGTAACACTACACAGCTGATTCAAATAATCAACTCAGCATCTAGCTTTGAATCAGCTGTGTAGTGCTATGGCAAAAACCAAAATGTACACCCCTTGGGGTCCCCAGGACCGAGGTAGGGAAACGCTGCCCTAGCCCCTTACTCTTAAAACACTAACCCCTACGTTTCTGACATGCCCTTATGTGTGTTACAGGAGGAGTTGAAGGCGGAGCATGCCTCGTACCTGCGGCAACACCCGGAGCTCCGCACCATGATGGCCGACTTCCTGCAGTTTTTGTTACTACGGAAACCGAGCGACGTCTTTGTGTTTGCCTGCGAGTACTTCTCCCCATTCGCCTCCCTCCGATCCCCGGGGAGCACCTTCAACACCTCCTCACCCTGAGGACGCACACTGGGGCTGCGTCTCAATAGTCTAAAATAGCTTCCTCTCCTCGTTTGCTCTCCTTCAGCTGCACTGATCTGAGACACATATGGGATAGGTGAAAGCACTGTGATGTAGGCTTGCCGTGCCTACTAGAGATTTGCATTCACCTGCCCTATTATTTTATGTCAATACAGATGGAGGAAAGGGAATGAAGAGAAGAAGCCTCTTTTTGGGATGCAGCCCAGTTCTCTTTAATGTGTTCTTTCTTTCATCTCTTGAAGGACAACTGAACTATTAGTGGTTTGGGCAATAAGGCAGAGCAGTGGTTATGAAGGAAATGAGATGAGGAAAGGGAACACTTGTAGATTATTGGTACATAGATAAGGAATTCTAGGAGCTCATTTTCAGCTGTGTGTGTTGTCATTTTAAGTTTCAATAAAGTGTGATGTTTTATTTAAGCAAAATGTGTGTTGTGTTTATTCAACTTAAAATAACAAAGGCCCTATATTTTATGTACCCGGAAGAGGTACATGTTACTGTACAACCAATGAGCGCGCATTGTCATGACCTACTGATACTCCAATCTTCAAACCTAAAGAAAACGGGACAGCCGGTCCAAGGAGCACGGTGGCAGCGATATTTCGTTTTTTAAAAAGTATATAGCCTACATACTGTAAATTGCGACAGTTTTTTTGATAGTTGTGTGAATTGACGCGGCAGTTCTCTTATGAAGTCTGTTCTGTCAGTGTCTCATCTACTGGCTACGTGGTGGTTAGTACATTAGTAGAAATCGACCCAAGGTAAGTTTTGGCCGCTCCTTTAAAATGTTATTTTATGTCACTTCTCATGACAACAGTCAACGGCTGTATTACTGTTGAATGACAAGTTAATATGATTAAACATGCTGTAAACATTATTTGCGAATTACGATGTTGTCACTAAAAGTACAGACGAGAGATTTCACTCTCGACGAGATATGTCCAAAATAATCCCAATACGTTTTTATGGGTTTATTTTGGACATAAATTTGTCGGCCGCCCTTGGGACAACTACTCACATTGTTAGTGCGGAGACGAGCATATCGTGATTATGTACAGATCTCACCGTCAGACAACGTACTTTCCAAGTCTGCACTTTCCCGGTGCGGTGTTTGTTGGTTACGTCATCAATCGTCAAGAAATTATGCCGCTTTGTTTTTCTGACACAGTGGCGGTTGGTGCCGTTTAAAGATGAGCGAGGACGATTATTCTTTTTAATGAGCATGGCCTTATTTCTATTACAGCATATTGGATGACTGTAATGTAATTCATATTCCATTCACCCAGTTCAATGTAACAGCGATAGGTTTGGGCTACTACATGATACTCACATTTTCCCTATACCTATCATGAGGTTGCTATAACCTAGCCTATGAATGAACGTTTACAACCTAGGTGCACAGGTCAAGAGAAATTTGAGTAATCAATGTTACAGACATTGACACATTTAATACCGCCTTGCACACTCTTGCCTGCATCTAGCTGATCTAGGTTGTAATCATTAGTCCAACAGTTGCACAAGATCATTTCTATTGGACAAATTCAGGATGTTTATCCCCCTCTCGTTCTGTTTGCTTCCGTTTAAGAAACGTTTTTCAA
Organism: Coregonus lavaretus; assembly: GCF_964263955.1. NCBI lineage: Eukaryota > Metazoa > Chordata > Actinopteri > Salmoniformes > Salmonidae > Coregonus > Coregonus lavaretus. Next base: position 9,847,670 of record NC_140010.1, on the reverse strand, counting down.
CAGAATCGGCGGAATGAATACACCACTGATCACTCGCAAACACAGTTCACTTTAATAACAGCCACATATAAACAGCAAGATCTCTTTGTTCATTGGATAATTCCTTCTCGCATCTACGCGCTCTCCTCCTCTCACCTTTTCCCTTCGCTTGTGGACTTCAGTGCATAACACATCAGCTGTCTGTGACCAGACGAAAAAACCTTTCCAACCCAAACCTTCAAATCATAACCGTTAACCGCAACATACAGCCTACATTGTTGTCACCATATTAGCTAACGTCAAGTCAACATAGCTACTACAACTAACGCGTTAGTAAATCCGCTACAATCATGCAGTACAGTGTACAGTTAGCAAGCAGTTTAGCAGTTACACCGGGCGGGCCCCGGTGGCAATCAATTAATTAAACCAAAAGCTTACCTTGACTTGGAAGAGTTCCAGTATTGGATAGCCATAGCCATCTAGGTAACATAGCATCCCTCTCTGTTTGAGCTGGGTGTTTGAGTAGGCTAAACTAGCTATCTGCCCTTACAAACTAAATGAAAGTAAAAGTTAAAAATAAAATATATATATGTATCTGTCTTGCTCTCTCTTTTGCTTCTTCTTCATTTTTGAATAAATTTATTTGTTCAAAAGTGTTCAACTATTGTCCTTCTCTCTCTTTGATTCAACTACTCACCACATTTCATGCACTGCAGAGATAGATGGCTGTAGCTTGAGAACCATGGTGCTACCCTACAGAGTGCTGTTGAGGCTACTGTAGACCTTCATTGCAAAACAGTGTGTTTTAATCAATTATTTGGTGACGTGAATACACTGCTCAAAAAAATTAAGGGAACACTGAAATAACACATCCTAGATCTGAATGAATGAAATAATATTATTAAATACTTTTTTCTTTACATAGTTGAATGTGCTGACAACAAAATCACACAAAAAGTATAAATGGAAATCAAATGTATCAACCCATGGAGGTCTGGATTTGGAGTCACCCTCAAAATTAAAGTGGAAAACCACACTACAGGCTGATCCAACTTTGATGTAATGTCCTTAAAACAAGTCAAAATGAGGCTCAGTAGTGTGTGTGGCCTCCACGTGCCTGTATGACCTCCCTACAACGCCTGGGCATGCTCCTGATGAGGTGGCGGATGGTCTCCTGAGGGATCTCCTCCCAGACCTGGACTAAAGCATCCGCCAACTCCTGGACAGTCTGTGGTGCAACGTGGCGTTGGTGGATGGAGCGAGACATGATGTCCCAGATGTGCTCAATTGGATTCAGGTCTGGGGAACGGGCGGGCCAGTCCATAGCATCAATGCCTTCCTCTTGCAGGAACTGCTGACACACTCCAGCCACATGAGGTCTAGCATTGTCTTGCATTAGGAGGAACCCAGGGCCAACCGCACCAGCATATGGTCTCACAAGGGGTCTGAGGATCTCATCTCGGTACCTAATGGCAGTCATGCTACCTGTGGCGAGCACATGGAGGGCTGTGCGGCCTCCCAAAGAAATGCCACCCCACACCATGACTGACCCACCGCCAAACCGGTCATGCTGGAGGATGTTGCAGGCAGCAGAACGTTCTCCACGGCGTCTCCAGACTCTGTCACGTCTGTCACATGTGCTCAGTGTGAAGACCATATGCTGGTGTGAACCTGCTTTCATCTGTGAAGAGCACAAGGCGCCAGTGGCGAATTTGCCAATCTTGGTGTTCTCTGGCAAATGCGAAACGTCCTGCACGGTGTTGGGCTGTAAGCACAACCCCCACCTGTGGACGTCAGGCCCTCATACCACCCTCATGGAGTCTGTTTCTGACCGTTTGAGCAGACACATGCACATTTGTGGAGGTCATTTTGCAGGGCTCTGGCAGTGCTCCTCCTGCTCCTCCTTGCACAAAGGCGGAGGTAGCAGTCCTGCTGCTGGGTTGTTGCCCTCCTACGGCCTCCTCCACGTCTCCTGATGTACTGGCCTGTCTCCTGGTAGCGCCTCCATGCTCTGGACACTACGCTGACAGACACAGCAAACCTTCTTGCCACAGCTCGCATTGATGTGCCATCCTGGATGAGCTGCACTACCTGAGCCACTTGTGTGGGTTGTAGACTCCGTCTCATGCTACCACTAGAGTTAAAGCACCGCCAGCATTCAAAAGTGACCAAAACATCAGCCAGGAAGCATAGGAACTGAGAAGTGGTCTGTGGTCCCCATCTGCAAAACCAGTCCTTTATTGGGGGTGTCTTGCTAATTGCCTATAATTTCCACCTGTTGTCTATTCCATTTGCACAACAGCATGTGAAATGTATTGTCAATCAGTGTTGCTTCCTAAGTGGACAGTTTGATTTCACAGAAGTGTGATTGACTTGGAGTTACATTGTGTTGTTTAAGTGTTCCCTTTATTTTTTTTAGCAGTGTATATTTAGTATAGTTTTATCTAAAAAGGATAACTTTTTCAATGTTTCACTATTTGTATTTTTATGAAATTCACTGAGGAGGATGGTCCTCTCCTTCCTCCTCTGAGGAGCCTCCACTGTTCTGACACTTGCCTTGTTGACGCTGAAATACGTACAGACAATCTATGACCAAGATATAAACTGAAACATAAATTGTCTGTAAAAATGTTTTATTCTGTTAATTTAGTCAGCTTCCCCTTCATTCATTCCGCCCCCCTGCACTAATCTGTGGACTGTGCAGGTTTCTCGTCCTGTCATGCAGCAGAGGCTACCTACATGTCATAGTCCTGTAGCCAGTGCTTAATTTGAGACGGATCCTGCCGGAACAAGTCCGGCACCTCTCAGTTTGGGACTGTTTCGTTCCGGAACCCATTTGCCAGGATCCGGTACTTCTCTTGGCATTATAATTTTTTTCACAGTTTGCAATGTAAAAAATTATAATAAAAGCAGAGTTAATTCAAGTTGCCTCCTCTGTAATTATCCTGCCCCCTAAAAAATGTAACGTGAAAACGTGCCTGATATTCTACAGTAAGAATTGATTAGAGTTGGGCCGGCCCGGGTTTGTGGTTTTCGCAACATTGTAGCGCTTATAGACCAATGCGTGGCCATTGCTGTGGTGAGAGAGAGAAGCGCGCCTGTATCTCTCACAGAACTAGAATGACATTCGCTTTCTATGATCTCTTTCCCCTCTCTGCTCTGATTGACATGAGCCTGCAACTGTCATCTATCCAGCATTGCACTTCATCATTTGTTTCCTTATAGAATCACAGCCGCGGGAAGGGTGCTGGATGTGCCGCAGCACCCCTGATAAATTGAAATACATTTGCCAGAGTTATATAATTACTGCTGTCTGTTCAGAAAGAAATGAATTAATTCAGAATACTCCACTAGGAGTAGGCTTATAATTTAGCCACAGAGGAGCAATAGCTTTTTTTTTTTTTTTTAATTGCCTAGCTGTGGATTGTGTGTTGGCCAATCACAAAGCATGCCTACAGTCGGGAACGCGTGGCAAATCTGTCAGTGAACAGCATGCATCCAAAACAGGCATTTTGCAATATTTCAAATACAATCGCAGGAAAACACAGATTGGAAAGTAAATGGCTCCTGCTGAAAAGAGAAGACTAATCTGTAGGCCTGTAGGCTACTAAATATGTTATCAACTTCCAAATAGGCCTATTGAGCGAACAGCATGGCCTTACAAAGTAAAACAAAAGAGAGGCTTTTGACACAAGGGCATCAGCCATAGCTGGTGATTGTCATTTCGATCATTTGTGAGGTATTTAAAACAATTCTGCTAAAGTCTTCAGTCATCTAAAATGATGTAGAATTGCATGAAATGCGTTTATAAAAGGCCCACATTTTCCCAGACCCTCTTCTCTCTTTCATAGCTCTGTGCAGGTGGTAGTTGCAGTGCAGTCTGGTCAGGGGATCTAGTGTGTGTATGATGGAACTGTGCCTGCTGTCCCGTATTGATGAGGAGCTGGACTCTTCTGATGTGGCTGTTCTGTGCTTCCTGTGCAGAGACATGCTCAACAGGAAACGCCTGGAGGCAGTGAGGGACAGGGACCACATACAGAGATTATTAAGGTCCAACCCTAACGTCTTCCTACACATTAATGTACGTCTGAAAGCATTGGATGATAGGTTTGGTATTAGTAATGTGGTAATAACTCCACCTGTCCCTCAGACCGGTTAGGGGTGGAGTAAGGTAACACCATATTGATGACCGTCCCAGGTTGTTAGCTATAGCTAGCTAATTAGGTAACATGACTGAACAAGGTGTATCCTAAACAAATGGTTAACGGAAGGGATCTGCAAGTAGCCTAGTTTTCTATATACTTTATGAATGTAAAAAGAGGCCCGCCAATGCACGATATACATTTAAAAAAACTTAGTGCTGGTATTATGGATCATTTAGTTCTAGTTTTTTCTGTGTCTATTTAGTCAATTATAGTCTTGTCAATTGCCACAGAAAAATAGGTGCTTGACAAAAAAAAGGTCACTATTTTTGTTAACACTGACACACACACCCACAATTACATTCTCTCTCTCTCTGTCCCTTGTAGACGGCCCTGGAGGTGCTGTGTGAGATGGAGAGGCTGTGTGAGATGGAGAGGCAGGGGCTTCTGACAGAGGACAGACTGGATGAGCTACAGAGGACACTGGAGGAGTGTGACACACAGCTGACCCGCACAGTACGCCAGCACAGAGGAGGTACATATTGATATACACACACACACACACACACACACACACACATAATACACACACACACACAGCTAGCCAGCAGGTACAAATCACTCTCACTCTCTCCTCTTCTGTCTCTCACACATACACACTCTTTCACTCTGATTCATATTTCAGTATTTATGCATTATATTAAAATATACATTGTTATTTTTACATGGTTGTTGTTTTTTAGCAAGGGGCAATCTGTCATGGCAGAAATCTTCTGTTTAGCCAATCAGCAACCAGAAACAGCAGCCCAGCTCCTCCCCCGGTTCAGCATGGACCAGAGGGCCTTCAGCCCCCCTCAGTCACTACAGAGCATGTCTATATCAGAATCACAGCCCAGCCCAGCTCCTCCCCCCGGTTCAGCATGGACCAGAGGGCCTTCAGCCCCCCTCAGTCACTACAGAGCATGTCTATATCAGAATCACAGCCCAGCCCAGCTCCTCCCCCCGGTTCAGCATGGACCAGAGGGCCTTCAGCCCCCCTCAGTCACTACAGAGCATGTCTATATCAGAATCACAGCCCAGCCCAGCTCCTCTCCCCGGTTCAGCATGGACCAGAGGGCCTTCAGCCCCCCTCAGTCACTACAGAGCATGTCTATATCAGAATCACAGTCCAGCCATAAGTCTCACACACACACACACAGACACATACACGTGTAGCTGAAGTGTGTTCTTGCCCCTTGTCCATAGGTGAGTGTGGGCAAAGCGTGAGTTTGTACTCGGATGCAGACACGGCACCTCAGACTGGGTCTGGGCCTGACCAGGTAACAACTTCAACAATGCAGCTCTGGAACATCTCTAGGGTTAGACAGTAGGGTGGACTATAGACATCAAACATAACGTTGGGCATTTATTTTATTGTTGTCCATGGGGTTAGAGGTAACTGTGTGTGTGTTTGTCCAACTGATGGAGCGCTATCCCATTACCTGTAATCCTCGGGGGATGTGCTACATCATCAATAACCACCATTTCCTAGGAACTTCAGATCTGAGGGACAGACCAGGAACTGAGCAGGACGAGAGTAGGCATCCTTGCTCACCTTATTGGTTGATATTATGAGCCTGATCTCATTCAGTGAAGCCCATTGGCCAACCTGGATTTCAAATTCTGTCCTCTCTCTCTCTCTCTCTCTCTCTCTCTCTCTCTCTCTCTCTCCCTCTCTCTCTTTCTCTCTTGCTCTTTCTCGCTCTCTCTCTAGGGGCTCTTTTTAGTGTGTTCTCCAAGTTGGGGTTTGAGGTGGAGGTGGAGAGGGACCTGACAGGGAGGACCATGTTAGAGGTGGTACAGGAGCTGGGAGGGCGGAGTCACGTACAGGCAGATGCTCTGGTGAGCAGTGAGATCTATTTGTACGGTCATAAATCTCCATACTCTTCAGGATCGGCTCTGGAAGCCCAATGGGACTCCATTGAATGGAACTGAATAAAACAATTTTATCTAATCTCTCTGTCTCTGGTCTTAGGTGGTGTGTGTGCTGTCCCACGGGGAGAAGGTATGTGTGTTTGGAACAGACGGGGGGGTGGTGCCCATCCGGTCCCTCACACGCCCCTTCACCAGCGCACAATGCTCCTCTCTGGCTGGCAAACCCAAACTGTTCTTCATCCAGGCCTGCCAGGGGAAGGGCCTCCAGCAAGGGACACTATTAGCCCCCTCCATTGGGCAGGGAGAGAGACGGGCGGTACGAAGCGGACGCCGGCGCCATCGAGTCAGTCCCCTGGGATGCAGACTTCCTGGTTGGTATGGCAACAGTGGAGGAGTATAAGTCATTCCGGAACACTAGGGCAGGTTCCATCTACATCCAGGAGCTCTGCAAACAGCTGGTGTTGGGAGCTGCCAGGTGAGTTAGGGGAGTGGGGGGTAGGGGCATTAACAGGTGAGAGATGTGTTGTGATGTGTATTTCCTGTTTCCTGTATAGTGGGGAGGATATGCTGTCGGTGCTGACGCGTGTGAATCATGAGGTCAGCAGAGGACTGTATGGAGACTCCAAACAGATGCCCGAGCCCAAGTACACCCTCACCAAGAAACTTTTCCTCCGCTACCCCTGAAACACCTCTGCCTTACAGATCCAGACTGAGACACCTCAAATTGGGAGTCATGTCTGAACATTGAATTCTCATTGGCCCAATACAATTGTTTTTATATCAATATCAAATCATTTCTGGGTAACAATGAAGTACGAGCTGTTATTGGCAGAGAGGTTTGGAAATCTCGTTGTTATTGGCCGATGAACCAATTTACTGCATGGTGATGTCACCATGGAAAGCCGAAACTCCCGCCCATGCAAACCTGCTGATTAGAAGGTCCTGTGTAGATTGTATTTTAGGCTTTGGCGGTATACCGTATATACCATATACCGGGGTATTTGGAAAAAGCTACCGGATGGTTTTTCAATACCGTCAATTTTTTTTTGTTGTTGACGTTTTTCAATAAATGTGAATATTTGTAGCTACTTCTTAAGTTAATACCGGCAGTCAACTTGTGCAATACGTTACGAGATAAAGCAAATTGCTTTCTTCATTTCACCTGTCACATTATTTTACGTTATCAAGCTTACCGTAACGGGAAACGGCAGGCGCTTGTGAGTCCATAGCGTTCTATATCTATCTGCGAGTCTCTGTTGTGCGGCACACATGGGGTGATGAAGTTTTCGCTCGTAAGCATTTAGCTAACAGTCTATGTGATATCGATATTAGTTTGTGCAAATGTTTTACTGCGCTGGCTTTTAAGTCCACCATCAGTCTCAGGGACCCTACCACCGATTCTGTACCTTGGCCCATCTCCAATCAGAGAGAGTGTGACATAGAGATAGAAAGAGGACTCATCTTTATATCTCTGCCATTATAGTGTCTGTGACAGCATGGGCAGTGCCATTGAGGCTACAACCCATATGAATCCCCACCAAGTTGACTACTTTAAAATGGTGGAAGCATGGTGGAAGTCCTCAATGGCATTGACCATGCTAAAATTGTCTTGTGGCCACTAGAGGCCTCTATCATTCTCTATGGGGTGTGATGAACATGGGTTGCCATGTCTGTTTTCCTGACAGATGTTTCAAACTCATGTGATTCATCTATTTTTCTATTAAATGCTGGCAATTGGGGAATGTTTACTGTATTCTACCACCGCTGGTTCTGGAGATGGTCTGTAAAATGGGTGTCTATTTTTCTATTAGCCATGTTTCACATTTTTATATTCAACAAGATGTCACTCTAATTCTGAGGAGCATGAGGTAAAAACATTTCAGCAATCCAACTGCTGATAAATGATCAAATATTTATTTTGAAGTATAACATATTTTAAGATGGCAGGAAAGGCATGTAAGAAAACATGATTGTATAAAAAAGGAAGTAGATGAAATCACATCAAAATACGTAATAAAGTAAGACTGAAACAATGTGTTGAGATATCAATGACTTTTGTTCTTACTACTAAACTCCACTTGATTACATAAAATACCAAATCAAATACATTCTTAGTTTGGTGACGAAATCAATATAGCTTAGTTTACTTGCTACAAATGACTTGGTATATCTGGGCTCAGTTTTCAAAAGTTATCTGGATTTGGCCTATAGAATAGGATTAAATGCATAGGAATAGAGTCCCCATTCAATACTGATTCGTTCATTCTATTTCTATGAATTTAGTCCTATCCATCTGATAGGCAAAATCCAGATAACTTTTAAAAAACTGGGCCCTGCTGGTGACATTTTTCGGATAAAAAAAAAATCTATATGATGATACAGCCGGAACTATATAAAATACAAAAAAAAACGAGTAATAATGGTGCCCCTCTCCCATAATGTAAAACTGATTTAAAATGAGAACGCCTATTCACAGCCTGCATGGAGCTGTTTTTAAAATCAAAACTTTCATTTTAAATTGAATGACCATAATGACAGTTGACAAATGGTTTTCATGGTAACATCAAGAAGTCATCAAGGTGCAGGAAAGATGAGTGTCTTCGTCAGGGTGTGACTGGAATCCGGTGATTGCTTAACCTGCTCATAGCCAATGACGTCACCATGTTCATCCTTAACAGGAAGTTCACATTCTTTCTGGCACACTTCAGCATTGACCAGGGTGATGATAGCATGGATGTCGTCCCCTCTGCAGAGAACAGGAGACACATACCATGAAATAAGATGTCAACAAAACGAATCAACTGAGGACATAAACATCTACTGTGAATTTCAAGCTGATATGAACAGAGGTTGGTTAGCATTTATATTGTCCAGCCATGCTTTAATCTTTAATTGTCGCAAACTAGCCAGAGCGGACTATTGTGGCCTGATTAAAAGGGTTTGGGTCCCAATAAATATCCAAACAGTCTGAACTGGAGTGTGTAGGATCTTTGACTATAGTCAAAGCATCCTTCTAAACTCCTCACTGGTTTCTGAAGGTCCACAGCTGCCCTGTCTAACACTTCCAAAAACTAGCTTTAGAATCCTTGAGTCCAAAATGTCCGTTTTGTAAATCAAATCAAATGTTATTGGTCCCGTACAAATATTTAGCAGTTATCGTGGGTGTAGCTAAATGCTTATGTTCCTAGCTCCAACAGTGCAGGAATACCAATACCAATACAAAACAATACACGCAAATCCTAAAATGAAAGGAATTAAGAAATATATAAATATTAGAACGAACAATGTCAGAGTCTGGAATATATTCGAAAAGTATTCCCAAAAAAAAGATGTTATTTTGCAAAAATATCCAAAAACCTGTTTTTGCTTTGTCATTATGGGGTATTATGTGTAGATTAATGAGGGGGAAAAAACGATTTAATCCATTTTAGAATAAGTCAGTAACGTAACAACATTTGAAAAAAGTAAAGGGGTCTGAATACTTTCCGAATGTACTGTATACTGTAGGTACAGTATTTGATGGGATGTATAAACATGGACGGTATATGGATAGAAAAGGTGTGTGCAGCATAAGTTAAATAGGATAGGCATTGACTAGACGGTAGACATGGCAGGTGTCAAGATTTTACACACTCTGGTTTCGAAATCAACAAATATTGCCAAATAGCAGTGATTACACTCCTGCTCAAATCTGAAAATTGTTGTACATATTTGAGTTTTCCAGCAGGATATTTAATCAGGCATCACCTGAGGCAGCCGTCTTTCAGTTGGCGACACAGAGACTGGATGAACCAGGACCCATCGGTTTTGCTCCTGATGGAGACATACTGCTCTACGTTGGCCATGAAAACCAGGAAATCGGAATATATTGGAAGAGTGTGGTTTTGTTCTTGGTTGTCGTCTGCCTGCAGATCCCTGTCCTCTACATGGTTCTTCTTCGGCACCGGCACTCCCTTCTGTCTGGAACTCCCCCGACACGCCTGGATGAAGAACAATTTGGGCTTTCCAACAAGGATCGTGCATTTCTCTCCGTTGAAAGGTGCGCGGATCTTATTGATGGGGACGACCGTTCCATCTGTGCCACAGACTCCCTCCTTGTTTCCATGACTCAGAATGCAGCAGACGAAGGCGTCGCCATGCTTAGGAAGATCCTTTAGATCAGTGAACTGACCACCGACCCACTCCTTCACATCGTACGGTTGCAGATCAGATAACTGCTTCAGCTCAGAGAAGACATTCAGCACACTGTGAATCTTCTCTGCAGTCTTGTCCTTGCACATCACCACCTTGAACTTCAGCCAGCTGAACACTTTTGCTAGCGCCGCTGTAGGAGAAGAGAAGACTCAACACTCAGACACTTCAAATATCCTCCTTCTACTGCTCCTCACTTCTCCTTTTCCTAATTCTATCTCGTCAAACTGTAAACTACTGAAACAGAAAAAGAGCAAGCCGAATGTTCAGCTGCTGACAAATAGAATATCTACCAGCATCAATGTCTGATCCCTCTCTGTTTTTCTCTTCATTCCCAAAGTCCACATTGTTGATGATCACACAGACACCTCTGCAGTTGCTGGCCATGCTATAGCAACCCTCCTGTAAAAAGTATAGTCAGTTGTCAGTTACACACAAACTCATTTCACATTCACATCACACGTCTGACCCAAAAATGTCCTAGGTTTATTGTGGGCTCATTATCCAATTATCCAATTACCTAATTCCATTACAAAATGTGTTCTGCATGATTAAATGGTAACCGTTATGTCTTGGTCCCTACCACTTCAAGGCAGCTATTAGTCACACCACGTGTTTTTTTAACAAAGCCTATTTTGCCTTATACCAACACATTTGATTTACACGGCAAAGCTCAATTATAATCTTCCAGTTGTTTTCCATCCCTTGGTTTGAATGGGACTTCCTGTTATCAGACAGGCTTCCTGTTATCAGACACCCAGAAACTGCCCTAGCCTGGTTTAGTGTTAATATAGCCATCATTGTATTAAATTATCAAATGTCATTCTAATTCCAGAGCTACTATAATTTTTACTACTGGGTTTGATGTCTGAAAATGTCACAGTCTTATACTAATAGTTATTGTTCCAGAGGCCTGGACAAACTTTGTGGACCTTAACTGAGCAATCACCTCTTGTTGTCTTGGGTACCTACCTTTTCCTTCTCTGCAGGGGTCTTCATCTTGCCACGCAGCCATGACATGCAGCCATCCTGATCCTGATCCTGGACAGGAACAGCTGAAAAACACAGAGAAAACCAGTCTAAATTTAAAAGACGTATGAGTTAGCAGGTGAGCTACTGGTGGGACAGATGGCATTGCGCCTCATATCTCATAACTACAGGGTCACTGGTTCAAGCCCCACACTGTTCCCTCTTGATAGCTACACTGGTTGCAGCAGTGGGATAATCCCTGCAGTCTTGGGCTGTTTTGGAAGTGTGCATGGGCTGCTTCTTGAGAAGGGGAATGAGTTGCCGCCCTGAGGCTAGTATTTTCAGTAGGAGATTGGGCCACATATAATCAAATGGCATGCCAATCAATTTGGCCCTCAGTCTGCATACAAATTTGAGAAGTAGCCCAAGGTAGACCATTAAGCCTTTACACCAGATGGTAAGTTGTTTAATGCTGGTTTCATGAATAGACACATTGGCATTTACTTGCAAGAGGCTTAATTGCTTATTTTGTGTGTGACTGTCCTCTCTCTCAACTGAATAATAATTTCCTGAACTTTCTATAATGCCAATTACTTCCATGGGACATTTGTATCCATTTCCTAGAGTATAGGTTATGTAATTAGAGCATTTTACCTCTAGTGGACTGCTGTGCAGGTTCCTCCACCTTCTTGGCAAGATGGTGATTTCCCATTTTGCGTAAAACAAACGCTGCGACCTTGCAGGCTTTTTCTGAGCTTTCATATCTTTCAACCATCTCATCCACAGTGTCCTGACTGTCAGCACACTCTGGCAGCTTGTTCTTTGCGATATTAGGAAAGCCATCCACATCCTCTTTCAGATGTATTAGGTTCCACTTAAACCTCTTCAGACCTTTTTTGTCCAGATCGTCTAGAGTGCCTTCCAACTTTTTCAAGTCCATTGTGGGTTACTGCAATCACAGAATTGGAGAGAGAATAGAATAAGGGCGTTATGGCATGCAGAGTTGGCGTGTGTTTAAATTGCCTCGAATGTGATGTCTTAATAATTAAGTATATTGGTTTAGGCAAGTGTCCTTTCTTCAGATGTAGAAACTATAGGCCTACAAAGCATGTATTGCACAGCCATGGGTGGTTCATTTCTATAATGTTACCAGGGCTCTATAGGTTGCATATGCGACAAAATATTTTGCTGTGTGACCAGGAGTTTTATTTTGGAAGCACTGTGCAATTAGGAAAAAAAAATCCAAGATAATAATTGTTGTAATGATAAGGCTTCGCTGTACCTTTGTTTCTGAGTGCCCTAGAGAAGACAGCGAGTGCAGATTCAATATCGTCATAGTTGCACCATTACTACAGCAAAAACGGCTTGCTTCTAGCCCAACCAATCCCATGGCAGCAGATCCACAAGGTCTGCCATGAGAGGTCTGTATAGTTCCCTTAAAGATCCTGAACAGTCATTCTGAAAAGTACTTTTTCTCTCATGGCTAACTACCAGGAAGTGGGCGGGCAGCTTATATTCATGAGCTGGCCTTGGGTGACAGCTTTTTGAAACACGTATGTCAAGCAACTTAGATGCAGTGTTGCAGTAACCCTTCTCCACTTTTGTTCCATGCTGGCTGAAGACCTAGCTAGCCAGTAACTAGCTAACACCAGACACAGATGAAAGGGGACACGTAAGTATCTTTTCCATAGATGAATAGGGAATTATATTTGCTGACACCCTACAGTACAATCTTTGCACCAGTAGAGTAGTTATCTAACTATATAAACCATGCCCCTCTGCAAACACGCCTTCTCCGATGTTGATTACAAGGCGGTACTTTTTTAAATTAGGTAAGAGAATATCATATCTTCAAATATCATCCCATTTCATGAAAAACATGATTTTGACTGTTCATGACCTTTAAGGAAATGTACCTTTAGACAAACTGCTTTCTCTATGAGAGCTTCCAATGTCTGGAACATATTGCCATCAGAAACACAATACTGCACCACCTATCGCACCTTCACAAAATACATAAAGACATGGCTAAAGGACAATCAGACTTGTGAACATAATTGCTAGCTATGTATTGCCACTTTCCATGTTTCTGTTGTCTGTAGCTGGTGAGGTGTGGAAACACTTTGTTGCTTTTATGTATTTTGTTTTGTTGCTTTTTGTGCTACTGCTCTGTTGGTCTGTTTGTCTATGTGCTACGTGTTGCTTGTCCTATGTTGCTCTGTCTGCTTGCTACATGTTGCTTGTCCTATGTTTCTCTGTCTGCGTGCTACGTGTTGCTTGTCCTATGTTTCTCTGTCTGCGTGCTATGTGTTGCTTGTCCTATGTTGCTCTGTCTGCGTGCTACGTGTTGCTTGTCCTATGTTTCTCTGTCTGCGTGCTATGTGTTGCTTGTCCTATGTTGCTCTCTCTGCGTGCTACGTGTTGCTTGTCCTATGTTTCTCTGTCTGCGTGCTATGTGTTGCTTGTCCTATGTTGCTCTGTCTATGTGCTATGTGTTGCTTGTCCTATGTTGCTCTGTCTGCGTGCTACGTGTTGCTTGTCCTATGTTTCTCTGTCTGCATGCTACGTGTTGCTTGTCCTATGTTGCTCTGTCTGCGTGCTATGTGTTGCTTGTGCTATGTTGCTCTGTCTATGTGCTACGTGTTGCTTGTCCTATGTTTCTCTGTCTGCATGCTACGTGTTGCTTGTCCTATGTTGCTCTGTCTGCATGCTACGTGTTGGTTGTCCTATGTTGCTCTGTTTGCGTGCTACGTGTTGCTTTCCCTATGTTTCTCTGTCTATGTGCTACGTGTTGCTTGTCCTATGTTTCTCTGTCTATGTGCTATGTGTTGCTTGTCCTATGTTGCTCTGTCTGCGTGCTACGTGTTGCTTGTCCTATGTTGCTCTGTCTGCATGCTACGTGTTGCTTGTCCTATGTTTCTATGTCTATGTGCTACGTGTTGCTTGTCCTATGTTGCTCTGTCTGCGTGCTACGTGTTGCTTGTCCTATGTTGCTCTGTCTGAATGCTACGTGTTGCTTGTCCTATGTTGCTCTGTCAGCGTGCTACGTGTTGCTTGTCATATGTTGCTCTGTCTGCGTGCTACGTGTTGCATATCCTATGTTTCTCTGTCTATGTGCTACGTGTTGCTTGTCCTATGTTGCTCTGTCTGTGTGCTACATGTTACCTGTCCTATGTTTCTCTGTCAGCGTGCTACGTGTTTCTTGTCCTATGTTGCTCTGTCTGCGTGCTACGTGTTGCTTGTCCTATGTTTCTCTGTCAGCGTGCTACGTGTTGCTTGTCCTATGTTGCTCTGCATGTGCTCACTGCTCATTGTTTCTGTATTGTTATTGTAAATCTTTTAAATAACCTGCCCAGGGACTGTGGTTGAAAATTAGCTGGCTGGCTAAAACCAGCACTTTTACTGAAACAGTGATTTAATGTGCACTGTCCATGTAAAAAAAATTAACAGTAACACTTCATTTTAAGGGGTCCTTTTTACAGTGTTATTACACTGTAACAAGTATTGTTGTTAACTGTAACAACCATTAGTTACACTGTAATAACAACATGTAACTGGTGGTAATTGCGGTCTGTAATTACAGAGGTGTAACAATGAATGCTTGTTACCAGGCTTATTACAAATGGGCAGGTTTCCACTAAATTCACCAACTTAGCGTTTTGTTTCTTCTCAGCTGCATCCGATTCAGTAACAACTGTCACAAAGGTTGTGACCCCTCGTGGATGCGCTGGGTGTCCGAGAGATTATGCTCAATAGGCTCTAATTACTTACCCATGAATGTGCACTGTTGAAAATATATCTTCACTCAATGTTATTTCTAGCACTTGCCACCAAAATAAAGCATGCTATCTGGCTTAACCTGGTAATCCGAGATGAGGAAAAACACCCTATTTCAAGTATAGTACACAATGTTTGCCTAAGTACAATGTAATTACTAGGTGTTACATAGGATTTAGCTCATTAAAATGAAGTGTATCTTGAGGGGTACTTTCTTGTAATTAATGTGTACTTATACAGTAAATTATCCATCCTGACAACCTGGCCCTCATTTTAAAGGTTCTGGAGGTTTCACTTAATTTCTGTAACTTATTGTAAAATAAAGTGAAACTCCCAGAAGCTTTAAAATGAGGGCCAGTTTGTCAGGAAGGGTAATGTACTGTATACGTACACATTAATTACAAGTAAGTACCCCTCAAGATACACTTCATTTTAATGAGCTAAATCCTGTTTAACAACTAGTAATTACACTGTTCTTAGGCAAACAATACATGTACTATGCTTTGAAATAGTGTATTTTTCCACATCTGGGATGCCACCCATATTAGATCCCAGTCAGTGAGGTTGACCTACTGAACTGTTTTTACCAGCTCAACCAAGTTAACCCAGATTGTACACTTTATTTTAGGGGCAAGGGCTAGCAACAACACTGAGTGGAGATATCATTTGAACAGTGCACATTCAAGTGTAAGTAAATAGAGCCCATTGAGCATAGGCTATAATCTCTCAGACACCCAGCGCATCCACCAGTTGATCACAACCTTTGTGACTGTATGCAGCTGAAAAGCAGCGAAACATTAAGTTGGTGAATTTAGTGGAAACCTGCCCATTTCTATCAAACATGCATTCATTGTTACACCAGTTACATGTTATTACACTGTAATAAGTTGTTACAGTTAACTACAATACTTGTTACAGTGTGATAACATAAATGAACTAATTAAAGTAAAGTCAAAAGATCTGACCCATATTCCCCAAAATGTTTATCTTCCATTTGTATCTTCCTTAGAAAGCAAAAGGCATAGCTTCTTCAGCAGATGAATGATCATGGCAATGAATGAATGACATATCTCTTGCAAGTCATCATCAAAAACCTGACGTCTTTAAAGAGGCAGTGTACAATTTTCAATGTAATGCGTCTCAATAGGAAGATATTTATTTTACACAATGTAGAACCTAATATTCCACAAATGACTTTATAATTTCAATGACAGGTACTCTATCAATATTTTAGCTTTTATAATAAACAAATGTCCAGAGATAGCTAGAATTCATATAGGCCCAATATAGGCTGTATCTCAATACATTTTATACATCTCATTTTCTGGTGCTCCTAAGTTTCATGTGGTTCTCCTAACTTTTTAAAGTAGGAAACACCAGTGCTACCAATGAAAAACGTTAATTTAGAGCCCTGAATGTTTCACTACAATACTATGCCTATATCTAACGTGTTATATACGTTAAAATGTATGCGCACATGACTGTAAGTCGCTTTGGATAAAAGCGTCTGCTAAATGGCATATTATTTATTATTATTATTATTATATAATGGTATTTAAAGTTTACGCACGGTAAATCAAGGGTGTGGTTTCCTGCTATGAAACTCCACTTGTTTATAAAATGCACAACCCTTGATTTACCGTGCGTAAAAACACATTCTAGTGTAACACTGTTTATAAACTGGGTGGTTCAAGCCCTAAATGCTGATTGGCTGACAGCCATGGTATATCAGACCGTATACCACGGGAATTACAAAACATTTATTTTTACTGCTCTCATTACATTGGTAACCAGTTTATAATAGCAATAAGGCACCTCTGGGGTTTGTGGTATATGGCCAATTTACCACGGCTAAGGGCTGTATCCAGGCACTCCGTGTTGAATCGTGCATAAGAACAGCCCTTAGCCGTGGTATATTGGCCATATACCACACCCCCTCCGGCCTTATTGCTTAATTATACCATGGCATTGTTGAATACTTGTTTCTGATTGGCTTGAAGGGCATTCTAGAGTGTGATTATTTCAGTGTTAATACCCGAGAAGCCGGTGTTTGGAGGATATATTAGCACGGGTGTTCTTAGGCCCGAGAAGAAGTTGAGAGCCGGCAAACCGTGCCAATGTATCCTCCAAACACCGGCTTCGAGGGCATTATCACTTTTATACAACGGGTTACCAACATATTCAAATAATGATTTACATATTTTCATTAAAATTGTTATTTTTATGAATGTATTAATACTATTTCATCCTTCCACAAGATATAGTCCCGACACTAATCTACGGTTGCTATCCAAGCCGGCTGGTTGTTCATTCTATCAGTTCGGTTGACAGAGACGTGACCCAGTCGTTCAGTCTTTTTGTTCTGTATCTAGGCTCCCGAGTAGCGCAGCGTTCTAAGGCACTGCATCTCAGTGCTAGAGGCGTCACTACAGACCCTGGTTCGATCCACATCTGGCTGTGATCAGGAGTCCCATAGGGCAGCGCACAATTGGCCCAATTGGGTTTGTCCGGGGTAGGCCATCATTGTAAATAAGAATTTGTTCTTAACTGACATAAACGTTAAATATAAAATAAATAAATCTGTGGATGCGACCCAGTCGTTGGTTCTAAATGTTCCATTGCCATACTGGCTGGCAACGTTATTATCCCTTGCTAGCTGGCTAACTAAGTGCAGCCAGAATAACGGCTAAGTAGCTGCATTTGCATTTGTGTAAGCTGTTTTCTAGTGACATTTATTTGGATACATCCATAACAATGAGCTAATGATGCACAATTTCGCCTGGCATAGAAAATGTGCTCTCTTGTCAGGACACTGTTATTCAGAGGAGCTAGCCAATGTAGTAGTGTGATGTTGTTCCCCTAGATTATGCACCAAGTTGCACACAATGACCAGTTCAAGTAGGCCAGGTCAAGAGGGGATGTTAATAATTTAGTAATAATAATAATAATTATATGTGTTTTCTTTATTTAATTACAGTTGCAAAGCTAATGTTATTTTTACAATTAGGTGTATTTTCTATATTGTAAATACACCTAATTGTAAAAGTTTTGTATATTTTGGTTTGGTCCATCGCGGGTTATCTGTACTTACGTATCCTCTTATTGTTCTCTTTTGCCTGACCTTCAACTAGCAAGGTATGTTGTCCTTGGCTCCGTAATTTGTCAATATAAAACTGTGGTAAAGTTACACAAAGTGCTGTTACGCAACTATAGGTTTTGTTACAATGTGGACAATATAAAGATTTATGTTAATAACTTTCACCGAGCTCACTAATTAGGGTACCTATTGTAACTCGTGAGTATTTGGGACAGTGTTTGAGTGAGTTTCTATGTGCTCACGCAGGTGCCCGAGAGCTGTGACTGCACCAAGGGCTAACATATTGTGTGTTGTCTCTTCGTGTGCAGGTCGAATACAAATTATCCAACCATCAGAATTCCAGTTGTGGCAGTGTCCTAATTAAAAGTACACAACGCAGAATGAACCACGCTACACCAACAACACAACTAACACAATCACTTCAAACTGAAGCTGGAAAGACCGCAAACTAGCTGCACTTCGTTTCATTTTAACTGTTTTCTATTGATAGTTCTTTGTATATATCCATAAAAATGATGCTGATTCATGATTTCGACTGGCTGAGAAAAGCTGCCTGCCTGTTGTCTCATCCCGACTCCCGATAGGTTCATTACTATGGGACAGCTGGAGATCGAATTTGAATATTGAAACAATGTTGCAAATGTCGGAGAGACAGACAGCAAGGTTTATACAAATCTCTACTGTTGAAAACTAAATGTTAGTCTAAAAGAAATGTGAGATAATGTCTAGATGCTTTTTATAGTGGAGATCAAGTTTATAAATTGCCTGGCTGGGCTGATGATACGTTGGATTGCGCAGTCAGATGGAACAGAGTAAATAGGCATTTTAATGTCATAGATTTAGCTGATGGTAACTTGTGGAATAGACACCGACTGGAATGCGCTTTTAAACAATCCGCATTCAGCATTAGACCCACCCATTGTATAATTCTCTATAACGCAAGGTATATTTGCACGGTAGAATTCAATGGCTATAGTTCATTCTTACATGTTCTATGTTTGAGCTGCTTTTGAAAGCAAAATTCGAATTGAAAACATTATTGGCATTGTTGAATTCTATTTTCATTATCGCAAACTAGGACAGATGATTTGGTTAGCTAAACTAGCAAGTCTGTTTGTTTGGTTACCACGGCAACTACTGTAGTTATCTATATATTGTGTGTTCTAAATTCAATCTTGAGTGCCAAAGTGTGCTCTGGGCGTTCGTAAATGTAGAGCGTTGTCAGATTTGAATGTTTGTAAATTCAGAGCATTTCGCTTAGGAGCGTTTAGAGCGCACACTGGACGCTCTGGCCGAGGAGTAGGGTTCATCCTAGCGTTCTGACCTCACAACCGCAGTCAAGCACCCAAACTAAATAGCTAACGTTGGCTAGCTTGCTAGCTACTTCCAGTCACAAATGAGAGAACACTTCACTCTGACCATTTTACTCGCACAAGCAGAGCTGGTTAGGGTGTTTTCATTTTATCCTGAGCGTTGGTGACTGTAACTGTGGTGCTGGCAACAATTGAATTACGCTTTATTGCAGACGTTTACTGACACTGGCCATATTCAACCTGTGTTGATCATTCTTAAATTCCTCAGTTATTCGGCGCTCTGCCTCTGGCACACAGACGAGAGTGCTCTGAAATCGGAGTAGATCGCCAGTAAAGTAAAGTTGCTAGCTACCTCAGTTGATGTTGAACACATTTCTACCGGCAAAATGAACACAAATGTGGCAAATGTGTTCAATTATAGCCATGGTATAAAAGGGATAATTAACTCGCGGCTCTATGCATTCTCTGGAAAATAAAGCAACTAGATCAGTTTCACTCTGCTAGCACGTGGTGGAACACACCTTCCACGGCCTTCATTATCTTCCATAGAACGCATAGCCCCTCGTTGATTATCCCTTACTTAACGTTCTATAAATTAATAGTGTAACATTCTAGTGAAAAGTGTAACAGAGTAACATTCTAGTGTACCATTCTAAAAACAGATTATAGTGTAACATTCTAGAAATTAACCATCCATGTGGCTGTGTCATGTGCCCTCCAGGTCTAAACTAATATCCTTCGTTTTTAAGACATCACATTAGAGGCAATTTAATTCCTGTAATTAAACTGTAGTTAAAGGTTTTGTTTTTCTGGAATACTTGTATTGTTTCTTATTTTAGATTAATAGAAGTCGAACTCCACTATAGTCATCATTGCCGGCGATATCACAAAAAACAATGATTTTTTTTCTCCTTTAGGATACTCAGTTTAATATACTTTACTATTTTTAGGCCTAGACCACGATACCGTTTCCTACCTTGGAGTAAAACGCCGTCTCTCAACTCAATTGATGCCTCTTGAATAGATAGCCTAGACTACTATAGTCACATTGTTTGTCGTTTAATTTCACTTTCGTTAGTGTCTTATGTAACACCTATAGCCTATACATGTGCGCATTCAATGAAGTCACGTTTAATAGGCCGTTCTTGACCAATCGTCGACCTATTATTCCACTGCATGTTATTAATGGACAATAAAAAATATAATGTATTCTGAGCGTGCGTAAATTAAAGCCAGTTTACGCGCAAACCTTCCATTGCCATCCCGCGTATACTGATTTCTGCCATTTCTGCAATGACCCGGAAAGTGATTTGGAAATCGCAGTAAGCGCCCAGCGAGCCCACTGTAGATATTAGTCAAATTATGTTCAAAGCAAATCCTATACGCAATATTTTGTATTCCTCTCTCTGTAGACTGTGTCCTATCCATTAAACACGAAATTACAAAAATGTTGACTTTGTCTACATAAATATGTATTATGAACACGAGAAGGCCAGTAAAATAGGTGTGTACAGTATTTGACTATTACATGTTTCACATTTTTAAGTTCAACAGGATTGCTGATTAATTCTGAGGAGTATCATATAAAAACACTTCTGCAATCCAACTGTTGGTAAAAGATAAACATTTATTTTCAGGTATAAAAGATTTTGAGGTGACAGGAAAGGCAGGTAAGAAAACATTTTGGTAAAACATTCTGTTATAAGTAGATGGGATCACATAAAAACATGGTTGAAAGTAAGGCTGAAACTATGGGTTGAGATATCAATAAAATGTTATTCTTGCTATGAAACCACCTGATTACATAAAATGATGATTCTGAGTTCTATCTTCACATATCAAATACATTGCTATGTTGGTTAAAAAGTCGATCTAGCCTAGTTTTGTTGATTAAGCTGCAGCAATGTCACTGCACTTTTGGTATATCCCTGGTGATATTCTGTATCAATAACATAAAATGGCGCATCGTCCCAGCTGCCTTATATACCTTACATGAAACTAAACAATATCAAATATCACATTCATGTAAATATAACAAACTGGTAAATAAAGACACCAACAGTGATGGTGGTTCCTGTCTCATCATTTAAAAGTGATCAAATGAGAAAGTCACAACTGGAATGTAGCTAGTGTCATATGATTAGGCCTATTCACGGCCTGTGTGGAAGGACCCCGTCATATCAAAACCTTCATCTGAAAGTAGAATGAGCATATGGACGGTTGACAGATGAAGGGTTTCATGAACAAATCAAAAGTTCATTATGAAGTAGGCGTGGTCTCAGCAGGAAAGATGAGTGTCTTAGTCAGGGTGTTTCTGGAATCCGGTGATTGCTTAACCTTCTCATAGCCAATCAATTTCCCATCTTTATCCTTAACAGGAAGTTTACCGTCCATCTTGCTCACTTCAGCATTGACCAGGGTGATGATCGCATGGATGTCTTTCCCTCTGTAGAGAACAGGAGACAAACACACACAACATAAAAGAAGTCAACACAGTCATTCCACAGAGACGATATCAATAGCTCTGCAGTGAATTTCAAGCTGATGTTACCCGCTGCAGCCTTTTTCCAGCTGGCCACACAGAGACTGGATGAACCAGGACCCCCATTTCGGGTTCCTGATAGAGATATACTGCTCTACGTTGGCCATGAAAACCAGGTAGTCTGAGTATATTGGAAGGGTGTAGTCTTGGACTTGGCCGTCGTCTGTGTGCAGTTCCCCGTCTGTCCCTTCAACTTTACGCTTCTTGTTCACCGACACGCCCCCCTGCACGTCATTCCCTCGACACGCTTGGATGAAGAACAGCTTGGGCTTTTCAATAAGGATGCGACAGTTTGTGCCGTTGAAAGGTGAGAGGATATCAATGGTGGGGACAACTGTTCCATCTGTGCCATAGACGCCCTCCTTTTTTCCATGACTCAGAATGCAGCAGACGAAGGCATCGCCATGCTTAGGAAGATCCTTTAGATCAGTGAACTGACCACCAATCCACTCCTTCACATCGTACGGTTGCAGATCAGATAACTTCTTCAGCTCAGAGAAGACCTTCAGCACACTGGGAATCTCCACTGCAGTCTTGTCCTTGCACATCACCACCCTGAACTTCAGCCGGCTGAATATGTTAGCCAGATCCACTGTAGGAGAAGACAAGACACTTAACAACGAGGCCTCTCACTTCACTGTATCCTCAATCTATCACATCAAATCATGATAATCAGCTGAATCAGCAAAAGAGCAAGCTGGACAGATGTTGTAATAGAGAAATTAGGCTTGATTTTGAGGATAAAACGTTGACATACCAGCATCCTTGTTTGTTCCTGTTCTTTCACGCAGTTTATCAAAGATCTCGTTGTTGATGATCAAACAGAGACCACGGGGTACACTGGTCATCTCATACAGACTGACCTGGAAACCGAGGAGACCATTTACACACAAAGGCCATTTCACATCACACTGAAAGGGCACGTTAGTCTTTAATTTCGCCATGTAAAAACTGATGCACTGGCAATTTACTTTATATCAGCGCACTTGCCCTGAGGTGGAAGGGGTGACAATGTTTGAGGTGTGTCCTTAAAAAACCCCGCAAAAGTGAATAGGTGTCTTTTTATTCTGGCCATTAACCAACTTGCCTATAAATAAAGGGGTTTTAAATGGCCTACTGAGAGTGCCCTCATGGTTTTTAATTATTCACAATTCACATACCTGCATACTTCATTTCGCTAGTTCGAGGTGGCTATCCATCCCCATTTTCAAAGAGCACCCCATGTCCGATTACCAAAGACAGGCGCGCTCCTACAAACTATTTAATCCTCCTATAATGCCATATCAACGGCGGATTTCTTTGAGAATCTGCCTAGCACATAGGCAACCATACAATTGACAGGAGCCTAGTAGTTTGTATTGACGTGCGAATGTTATGCGTACATTTAGGCTTACGTGTGCACACAGTGCCATGGAACGAGAGAAGCCATTTATGATATAAGGCTTCTGACCCGATCTTATTTAGAAATGTTGTTGTTGGTTTAAAAAGCAGATTGTATTTTGTTTAACCTGATTACAAACCATACTTATTAGAAATATTAACCATCCATGGGTTTATGGTGATAACGGTAGGCTACATGGCTCGAATGCATTGCAATTTCGTCTGCTCCCTGTAAAATGGTTCCATGATGTTTTATATAACATTACATTTGCGAGCAGTATAACGGTGAATGGACATTTCCACTTTCTCTTTATATTGAAACAGTATCCAGCTCCTGTGAAAAGTTAGGATGCGCATAAAACCCTCCATAGTCTAAGTTGCCTTTTCTGTATAATACGCCTACGGGGAGCAATTATAGTGCGTGTAACTGTAGTTAGACATAGCCTATTTAAAAACAAGTTGTTTCGTTTTTATTTTAATTCTAATTTATACCCTGTCTTTTTAGGCCTTATCAATAGCCTAGTGAATTCAATCTTGCTGATTGACTACGTTTGGCATGTCCATGTCTAGACTGCAATTTACAGGGCTAGCCCCTATATCAGTGGAAATGCTATAACCTATGTTTGACAATGTATTTCCATATTGAAGCAATACAATTAGAACAATGTTAACTGCAAACATGTTCAACATATTTAGCAAATATGGGGCAGGCTATTTCACGAAATAGGCTATAACGGACTAACATTCAAATTGGACGCAATGCATAAAATACCATAAATACACAACTTTAAGCAACCACATATTTAGCCATGGCACACGTTCTGATTGGCCATAGAGGGCCCATGCCTAGACACACCGCAACATATTTATTCATTAAAACCCAGCCCTTTCGCGCCACGGACAGCAACCGCCCCATAATTGTGGGTGTGAAAATGTCACAAATACTTCTGACACACCCCCGAATTTATAGCGCTGCCGCCAACGTATAGATTGACCACTGCGTTAGGTTTGTATAAATAGAGCCCTAATCGTAAAACTAACTTTTCCTAGTATTAGGTTTGGCTTGAATGGAGCCTTCATTGACTGGCGAATAAGGCTTTGTGTGTTCGCTGTGTGTGCTGAAGGAGAATTGTGTTGCGATGAGAAGACAGGTTAAGTTTTGGTTCTGTGTATTATTGTATATTGTTGCCTTGTGTAATTGCTCTGAACTGTATGATCAGTTGTCAGGTGTAATATATTTAGTTAATAAACACTTTAAATGTAGATTGAGGGGTTATCACCTCATCGCCAATAGTGACCACTGTTTCCAGGTCAGAAGTATCTAGAAAACACAGAAAACACAGTTAGATACCTGATACCAGCTATCTAATACAGTAGAACAGTAGCACTGATGTCAGTTGATTGATCTGTAAATTAGTCTAGTCATGTAGTGTGTAATCTGTACTGTCTGGTTGTTGTGTCAGTAAACAATGACAGAGTCGTGGTGCAAAGCTAGTAGTACTAGTAGTCAGTGTGTGTGGTACCTGTACAGGGAATTGGAACTGTTGGGGCTGGGTTGAAGGTGGGGTCACTGGGTGCTGGGTGGTTGTTGAATATTTCCTCCAGTCTAGGGTAGTTGTCTATAATATGTGGTTTCTGCAGCAGGTTCACGAGTTCACAGCATTTTGTATCTCCTTTATTCATCACTTTATCCAGCAGGTTGATGACAGTCTTCTCATCGGACTGATTGGGGATGTTTAGGTTTTTGTAGTCCCGCTGAGTCACTATTTTCTCCTGCTGCACATGCTGAAGGATGTAGCTGGAGTCCGCAGACAGGATCTCCGTTAACAAAGTCTTGTTCTCGCTCAGCGTCTGCATGATGGACCTTAGAGAGAGAAAGAGAAGGAGTGTTGATGATATAAAACATAATATCCCAGATGCATCTCAACGGCCAAGCCAATTTATGCTGAAGTATCCTGAGTATAGCCCAACCGGCCTTCAGATGGCGCAGTTATTCCTTTTACGTCGTTTGTTATGTGCGTCACAGATTATCCATTATATCGACCAGATACTCTAGTGGCCGCTCTAACAATGAAAATAAATGACTTCAAAAATGGAATACAGGCGGGAGGAGGCAATATCAGGTGGGACCATTCTAGTCAATGAGAGGGCATATATAATGAGTGGTCCTCTGTAGCTCAGCTGGTAGAGCACGGCGCTTGTAACGCCAAGGTAGTGGGTTCGATCCCCGGGACCACCCATACACAAAAAATGTATGCACGCATGACTGTAAGTCGCTTTGGATAAAAGCGTCTGCTAAATGGCATATTATATATGCATGTGAACAACAGGCACAACAGTTACCACAACCACGTACAGTCAAAATTGGCTATGTCGTAAAAAATCATGAAAACAAAAATGTGCTTTTTGGTCTGAATTTAAAGTTTGGGTTAGGCATAAGGTTAGCAGTGTGGTTAGGGTTAGGTTTAAAATCACATTTTAAGAAGATACATTTTAGAAATAGGCGGAGTTTATGACTTTGTGGCTGTGGGATCTAGTGACGACCAGGCACAACTCCGATATAAAGTGTTTTTTCTTAGTTGCAGTGATGTCACGTCCTACTTATATCAGTACACTCGTAACAACCTAATCATTACGAAAGTTCTAGTCGATCAAATAAGCCACACGTAGCAAATAAGCCATACATTTTTTTGTTAACCAAATTCGACACTCATTGACCTCCATACAAAAATCCTCGCTTGGTGAGCGAAAAAATTAAAAGAAGCCACCTGCTGGAGAAGACAGATTTTAGGCCCAGTTATCCCTCTCGCTTCGCCTCTTCCACTCTGTCTGCGTCCAACTGGAGTCTATGCAGCCGGCTATACACTCGTGACCCCCGGGGACCGGCTCGTACATACACTGAACAAAAATATAAATGCAACATGTAAAGTGTTGGTCCCATGTTTCATGAGCTGAAATAAACAATCCCAGAAATGTTCCATATGCACAAAAAGCTTATTTCTCCCAAATGTTGTGCACAAATCAGTTTACATCCCTGTTAGTGAGCATTTTAGCCTTTGTCAAGATAACAAGAAGCTGGTTAAACAGCATGATCATTACACAGGTGTACCTTGTGCTGGGGACAAAAAAAAGGCCACTCTAAAATGTGCAGCTTTGTCATACAACACATTGCCACAGATGTCTCAAGTTTTGAGGGAGTGTGCTAAGGAGTATTTCTGTCTATTTCTGTGTATTTCTGTCTATAATAAAGCCCTCGTGGGAAAAAACTAATTCCCATTGGGTGGGCCTTGCTCCCAAGTGGGTGGGCCTATGCCTTCCCAGGCCCACCTATGGCTGCACCCCCCTGCCCAGTCATGTGAAATCCATATATTAGGGCCTAATTTATTTAATTTATTTCAATTGACTGATTTCCTTATATGAACTGTAACTCAGCAAAATCTTTGAAATTGTTGCATGTTGCGTTTATATTTTGGTTCAGTATAAAACATCCTCCATTCAGGCTGCAAGGCCGTAGAGTGCATAGACTCCAGTTGGACGCAGATGACAAACAACGTAAGGAATAATAATAATTTATTACATTCATATAGCACTTTTCAAAGAATCTCAAAGCGCTTCAAAGTCGTTCATGGCTTGACTAGTCATCTGAGGGAGGGGTCTCATCAAGGTGTCTCGCTGTCTCTGGCTTTTCCGTAGTAGATCTCAGTCAGATGAAGTTTGAGCTAAGCCACTGCAGTCCATGGACTCCTTGGTAGGTAGCATAGTAGCGCCATCTGCCAGTTGGGTTAACCTTAGTCGTCTGCGCACCTCATAACTGCATTTCCTAGAAAACATTGAACCGCTGTAGTTTACAACAATTATAGTTTCTGAGGTGGAAGTTGGGAGAGTTATATTTGGGTGTTGTGGTGAGTGAGGCCCCGCTCTCTCCTTTCCCAGATGTTTAGTTCATTTCATTCCGATTTCCTTTGCACTATTGTAGCCATTTTTTTCTGCAGCCTGTCAACTATGCCTCTGTCTATCCCTGTTCTCTCCTCTCCGCACAGGCTATACAAATGCCTCACACCGCGTGGCGCAGTGGTCTAAGGCACTGCATCGCAGTGCAAAACTGTGCCACTAGATCCTGGTTCGAATCCAGGCTCTGTCGCAGCCGGCCGCGACCGGGAGACTCATGGGCGGCGCACAATTGGCCCAGCGTCGTCCAGGGTAGGGGAGGGAATGGCCGGCAGGGATGTAGCTCAGTTGATAGAGCATGGTGTTTGCAACGCCAGGGTTGTGGGTTCGATTCCCTCAGGGGGCCAGTATAAAAAATAATAATATGTAAGTCGCTCTGGATAAGAGCGTCTGCTAAATGACTAAAATGTAAAATGTGGCTGCTGCCTCTCTAACCTGGTGGTCCCTGCACGCACTACCCACGTGGAGTTCCAGGTCTCAGGCAGCCTCTGGAACTGCCGTTCTGCTGCCAACAAGGCAGAGTTCATCTCAGCCTATGCTACCCTCCAGTCCCTCGACTTCTTGGCGCTGACGGAAACATGGATTACCACTGAAAACACTGCTACTCCTACTGCTCTCTCCTCGTCTGACCATGTGTTCTCGCATACCCCGAGAGCATCTGGTCAGCGGGGTGGTGGCACAGGAATCCTCATCTCTCCCAAGTGGACATTCTCTATTTTTCCCCTGACCCATCTGTCTATCTCCTCATTTGAATTCCATGCTGTCACAGTCACTAGCCCATTTAAGCTTAATATCCTTGTCATCTATCGCCCTCCAGGTTCCCTTGGAGAGTTCATCAATGAGCTTGATGCCTTGATAAGTTCCTTTCCTGAGGATGGCTCACCCCTCACAGTTCTGGGGGACTTCAACCTCCCTACGTCTACCTTTGACTCATTTCTCTCTGCCTCCTTCTTTCCACTCCTCTCCTCTTTTGACCTCACCCTCTCACCGTCCCCCCCTACTCACAAGGCAGGCAATACGCTTGACCTCATCTTTACTAGATGCTGTTCTTCTACTAATCTCACTGCAACTCCCCTCCATGTCTCCGACCACTACTTTGTATCCTTTTCTCTCTCGCTCTCCTCCAACACTACTCACTCTGCCCCTACTCAGATGGTAATGCGCCGTCGCAACCTTCGCTCTCTCTCTCCCGTTAACTCTCCTCTTCCATCCTATCATCTCTTCCCTCTGCTCAATCCTTCTCCCTCCAATCTCCTGATTCTGCCTCCTCAACCCTCCTCTCCTCCCTTTCTACATCCTTTGACTCTCTATGTCCCCTATCCTCCCGGCCGGCTCGGTCCTCCCCTCCAGCTCCGTGGCTTGATGACTCATTGCGAGCTCACAGAACAGGGCTCCGGGCAGCCGAGCGGAAATTGAGGAAAACTAGACTCCCTGCGGACCTGGCTTCTTTTCACTCCCTCCTCTCTACATTTTCTTTATCTGTTTCTGCTGCTAAGGCCACTTTCTACCACTCTAAATTCCAAGCATCTGCCTCTAACCCTAGGAAGCTCTTTGCCACCTTCTCCTCTCTGCTGAATCCTCCTCCCCCTCCCCCCTCCTCCCTCTCTGTGGATGACTTCGTCAACCATTTTGAAAAGAAGGTTGACGACATCCGATCCTCGTTTGTTAAGTCAAATGACACTGCTGGTCCTGCTCACACTGCCCTACCCTATGCTTTGACTTCTTTCTCCCCTCTCTCTCCAGATAAAATCTTGCGAATTGTGACGGCCGGCCGCCCAACAACCTGACCGCTTGACCCTATCCCCTCCTCTCCTCTCCAGACCTTCTCCCTTACCTCACCTCGCTGATCAACTCATCCTTGACCGCTGGCTATGTCCCTTCCGTCTTCAAGAGAGCGAGAGTTGCACCCCTTCTCAAAAAACCATCACTCGATCCCTCTGATGTCAACAACTACAGACCAGTATCCCTTCTTTCTTTTCTCTCCAAAACCATTGAGCGTGCCGTCTTTAGCCAACTCTCTTGCTATCTCTCTCAGAATGACCTTCTTGATCCAAACCAGTCAGGTTTCAAGACTGGTCATTCAACTGAGACTGCTCTTCTCTGTGTCACGGAGGCTCTCCGCACTGCTAAAGCTAACTCTCTCTCCTCTGCTCTGTCCTTCTAGACCTGTCTGCTGCCTTTGATACTGTGAACCATCAGATCCTCCTCTCCACCCTCTCCAAGCTGGGCATCTCCGGCGCGGCTCACTCTTGGATTGCGTCCTACCTGACCGGTCGCTCCTACCAAGTGGCGTAGCGAGAAGCTGTCTCCGCACCACGTGCTCTCACCACTGGTGTCCCCCAGGGCTCAGTTCTAGGCCCTCTCCTATTCTCGCTATACACCAAGTCACTTGGCTCTGTCATATCCTCACATGGCCTCTCCTATCATTGCTACGCAGACGACACACAATTAATCTTCTCCTTTCCCCCTTCTGATAACCAGGTGGCGAATCGCATCTCTGCATGTCTGGCAGACATATCAGTATGGATGACGGATCACCACCTCAAGCTGAACCCTGGCAAGACGGAGCTGCTCTTCCTCCCGGGGAAGGACTGCCCGTTCCATGATCTCGCCATCACGGTTGACAACTCCGTTGTGTCCTCCTCCCAGAGTGCGAAGAGCCTTGGCGTGACCCTGGACAACACCCTGTCGTTCTCCGCTAACATCAAGGCAGTGACCCGATCCTGTAGGTTCATGCTCTACAACATTCGGAGAGTACGACCCTGCCTTACACAGGAAGTGGCACAGGTCCTAATCCAGGCACTTGTCATCTCCCGTCTGGATTACTGCAACTCGCTGTTGGCTGGGCTCCCTGCCTGTGCCATTAAACCCCTACAACTCATCCAGAATGCCGCAGCCCGTCTGGTGTTCAACCTTCCCAAGTTCTCTCATGTCATCCCGCTCCTCCGCACACTCCACTGGCTTCCAGTTGAAGCTCGCATCTGCTACAAGACCATGGTGCTTGCCTACGGAGCTGTGAGGGGAACGGCATCTCCGTACCTTCAGGCTCTGATCAGTCCCTACACCCAAACGAGGGCATTGGGTTCATCCACCTCTGGCCTGCTGGCTCCCCTACCTCTGCTGAAGCACAGTTCCCGCTCAGCCCAGTCAAAACTGTTCGCTGCCCTGGCACCCCAATGGTGGAACAAGCTCCCTCACGACGCCAGGACAGCGGAGTCACTCACCACCTTCCGGAGACATTTGAAACCCCACCTCTTTAAGGAATACCTGGGATAGGATAAAGTAATCCTTCTACCCCCCCCCTTCTACCCCCCCGGTTATGGAACGCCTACCTGTCCCAGACCTGCTGTTTTAAACTCTTAATGATCGGCTATGTAAAGCCAACTGAGATTTATTCCTGATTATTATTTGACCATGCTTGTCACTTATGAACATTTTTGAACATCTTGGCATGGTTCTGTTATAATCTCCACCCGGCACAGCCAGAAGAGGACTGGCCACCCCTCATAGCCTGGTTCCTCTCTAGGTTTCTTCCCAGGTTTTGCCTTTCTAGGGAGTTTTTCCTAGCCACCGTGCTTCTACACCTGCATTACTAGCTGTTTGGGGTTTTAGGCTGGGTTTCTGTACAGCACTTCGAGATATTAGCTGATGTAAGAAGGGCTATATAAAATAAAATTGATTGATTGATTGATAATAATACGTTTAGATAGCTAACGTTAGTGTAGAAAGTACAGTAGTAAGTAACGTTAGCGCGTGCAAGCATGGTTAGCAGCCTAGCTAGATAGCTAACGTTAGCTACTTTCGTGTCAACTTGCAGTGAGCAAGCATGCAGTTTTGCGGAAGTCAACAAGTAATCTTCACAATAACGACGTGATAGCTAAGTAGCTAATACGACTTACTAAAAGTGATTCGCTCGCTGACTGGGTTGATGATACAATTCAGTAGTCGCCGCGCGCTCCTTTCTGCTCCTCTCTTCCCTCGCAAAAGCCAAATATCGACTTCCGCTATCTACCTACCAAGATTGACAGAGAATTGATAACCAACAAAGTATGCACTGTAATTACACTGACTGGATTTCCTGGTGGTCTAGTGGTTAGGATTCGGCGCTCTCATCGCCGCGGCCCGGGTTCGATTCCCTGTCCGGGAACGTTTCAATTTCATCCAAAAGTCCTGCGCACTCAATCAAAAGTACAGCATTTGCCTGCTTGTAACATTTTAACAACACTTAGGCTTGCATTCCTCAACTTTGGGGAAAGGTGATGGATACATTTAGAAGCTGTGGTTACACCTCTTTGTTACAACTATTTTTTCAGTGTTTTTCAGCATGTTATAGCCTAGGGCTTACATTTATAAAAAGGGTTATTTGCGGAAGAATAGGGTTCTACCTAGAGCCGTTTTGATCTGAATAACCCTTTTTGGAAGACAAGGGTTCTTTTAAACGCAAATGGTTCTACCTAGAACCTTTAACATCCTAAGAACTGTTTTAGGAAGAAAGGGTTCTTTGATTATTCTTTGGAAGGCAAGAAGGGTTCTTTCGAAGCCAAGAGGGCTGCTACATAGAAGCATATAATCATACAGTATTTCCCAGCATGCTCTATTGCAGGGTGATTTTCAGAATTGTTTGTTTTAATATCTGTTTTTGCATGTACATTGATTGGTTGATTAATTTTATGCTACACAAAGATAAATAACTTTCCATTTTTATTTTTATGAAACCAATCTGTTAGTAAATGCACCCATTACTTATTGCACCCATTACTGAGATGGTTGTTCCAGTTTAGATTATTGAGGTAGTCTCAGTATTCAAATTTCTTATCCTGGCAGTCATTCTGAATGCAGGTTGCAGGTGAGAACCTTTTAGATGATAAAATGGTTATTGGTAGAACTCTTCATAGCTGATTCTAGGCACAACCCTTTATAGAGGGTCCCTAGGTAGAACCATATACAGGAGATTCTATGAATTCTAGATAGAACCCTCTGCAAAGGGTTCAGCCAAGCACCAAAAAGGGTTTCGCCTATCGGGACAAACCAAATAAGTGGGACACTTTTTGCATTTCGGTCTTCTGTAAACTCTTTTAACATCTATCCAACATATTAGGCCAACACATGATACATTTCTGAAATCCTCAAGATGTTTCCTAATCACACAAAAAAACATGTAATATTGATATCATACTACAATGGGCATGACACACCCATTTGTGTACACTGAGTCAAAACCATATTTTCAGTTCACATTTGGTAGACTGTAGGTTGTATAAACTGGGACACCATTATTACCGTCTTAATTGTACCCCAATGACAATTCAATTCAATTTTGTGTGTTTAGGAAACATCTGAGTATTTCAGAAATGTTTAATGTGTTGGGCTAATATAGTGCATTCGGAAGGTATTCAGACCCCTTGACTTTTTCCACATTTCGTTACGTTACAGCCTTATTCTAAAATTGATAAAATTGTTTTTCCCCCTCATCAATACCCCATAATGACAAAGCAAAAACAGGTTTTTAGAAATTTTTGAAAATGTATTAAAAATACAAAACTGAAATATAACATTTACATAAGTATTCAGACCCTTTACTCAGTACTTTGTTGAAGCACCTTTGGCAGCGATTACAGCCTCGAGTCTTCTTGGGTATGAAGCTACATGCTTGGTACACCGGTATTTGGGGAGTTTCTCCCATTCCTCTCTGCAGATCCTCTCAAGCTCTGTCAGGTTGGATGGGGAGCGTTGCTGCACAGCTATTTTCAGGTCTCTCCAGAGATGTTCGGTTTCAAGTCCGGGCTCAGGCTGGGCCACTCAAGGACATTCAGAGACTTGTCTTGAAGGCACTCCTGCGTTGTCTTGGCTGTGTGCTTAGGGTCGTTGTCCTGTTGGAAGGTGAACCTTCGCCCCAGTCTGAGTTCCTGAGCGCTCTGGAGCAGGTTTTCATCAAGGATCTTTCTGTACTTTTCTCTGTTCATCTTTGCCTCGATCCTGACTAGTCTCCCAGTCCCTGCTGCTGAAAAACATCCCCACAGCATGATGCTGCCACCACCATGCTTCATCGTAGGGATGGTGCCAGGTTTCCTCCAGACGTGACACTTGGCATTCAGGCCAAAAAGATCAATCTTGGTTTCATCAGACCAGAGAATCTTGTTTCTCATGGTCTGAGAGTCTTTAGGTGCCTTTTGGCAAACTCCAAGTGGGCTGTCATGTGCCTTTTACTGAGGAGTGGCTTCCGTCTGGCCACTCTATCATAAAGGCCTGATTGGTGGAGTGCTGCAGAGATGGTTGTCCTTCTGGAAGGTTCTCCCATCTCCACAGAGGAACGCTGGAGCTCTGTCAGAGTGACCATCGGGTTCTTGGTCACCTCCCTGACCAAGGCCCTTCTCCCCCGATTGCTCAGTTTGGCTGGGCGGCCAGCTCTAGGAAGAGTCTTGGAGGTTCCAAACTTCTTCCATTTAAGAATGATGGAGGCCACTGCATTCTTGGGGACCTTCAATGCTGCAGAAATTTTTTGGTACCCTTCCCCAGATCTGTGCCTCAACACAATCCTGTCTCGTAGCTCTATGGACAGTTCCTTCGACCTCATTGCTTGGTTTTTGCTCTCACATTTACTGTCAACTGTGGGACCTTATATAGGCAGGTGTGTGCCTTTCCAAATCATGTCCAATCAATTGAATTTACCACAGGTGGACTCCAATCAAGTTGTAGAAACATCTCAAGGATGATCAATGAAACAGGATGCACCTGAGCTCAATTTCGAGTCTCAAAGCAAAAGGTCTGAATACTTATGTAAATAAGGTATTTCTGTTTTTTATTATTAATAAATGTACAAAAATGTCTAAAAACCTGTTTTCGCTTCGTCAGTATGGTGTATTGTGTGTAGATTGATTGATTTTTAGTTTTTTTAAATCGATTTTAGAGTAAGGCTGTAACGTAACGAAGTGTGGAAAAACCCAAGGGGTCTGAATACTTTCTGAATAGATAGATGTCTGAAGAGGTTGCAGAAGAAGGAAATGCAAAAAGTGTCCCACTTTTTCTGAATTCACTCAAATAACAGTACTAATAACAGTACTACAGTAAAAATTAACAGCATATAGTACTACAAAAACAAGGGCTTAGTAACAATAGTTTAGTAACAATAGTTTAGATTTTCTCTTGTCAGACCAAGAAAAAAACACGTCACCCTACTTGTATTGAATTTAAAAATAAGCATTGCTATTGATCATATCTGAGATCATTTCCATCTGGCTGAATTCCCCTAAGGTCCTTTTGCATCCTTCTTCCTCCCTTCCTTGAAGTAGCCATTAGCCACTGACCTGATATAGCTGGATAGGTGAAAGCAAAGGGCTACGTAGGCTACATTATGGATCTTGGTGAAAAAAGTATGAATTCCATAGGTCGGGGTTGGGTTAAATGCGGAAGACACATTTCGGTTGAATGCATTCAGTTGTGCAACTGACTAGGTCACCCCCTTCCCCTTTCCTGTCATGTCATAGCAGTTAGTAGGCTCAGCCTACTTCAAGGAGGAGAGGAAGAAAGGATGTGTTGTTAAAGTGTTCTACCAGGCCCTGAGTGGCTGTTGTAGTTTCCTGTGTGTCAGACTTCCAGTAATGATAAACGTCACTTTTACCTCCCCAGGCAGTCACAGTGTGTGTCAACACGCTTTCTTCTGACACTAAACGGCATCAAGACCAAACCAAGGAGTACGTTCAGAGAAATACAACGGTATGTTACTTTTATCATGATATAATGAGACAAACGTTTTTTAACCTCTTTCCTACCTCCTTATTAACACTTAAGACAAACACGTTTTGT
This sequence comes from Coregonus lavaretus, assembly GCF_964263955.1. Taxonomy (NCBI): domain Eukaryota; kingdom Metazoa; phylum Chordata; class Actinopteri; order Salmoniformes; family Salmonidae; genus Coregonus; species Coregonus lavaretus. The sequence goes on along the minus strand of NC_140010.1, from coordinate 9,812,615 downwards.
GCTTTGAACTTTTGACGTGTCCAATGTTAAGGGGACAATTTAGTATTTGTGTTTCTCAACTATCTTAAACCCATGAGTATATAATCCAGTTGCCCCTAGACACTAATCCAAGGTCAGTCTGACAGGTACCCCCCTAATGGATAGGGTGAGGATTTGATGTATGTCAGCTGGTCCTAGATCTACACCTCAGAAAACCTCTACAGCAGCTATAAAGCCCAGGGAATGACATGATTAAAAAAACTACTAAAGGCTACATTAGAAAACCTGATAGAAAGTATGTAGAACAAAAAATACTAAATATGTGGCCCTCTGTTGAATTTTGATGTCCTGATGTGCCTTGAGTTGTTGCCCATCCGTGATGTAGAAGGACAGTTACAGTTTTTTTTTTCTCCAATTGCTTTGGTTCAATTTTCACAAGAATGTGATACATTTTCACAACTCTTGGTTCAAAATTCAAAACAGATCATCAAAAATGTAGTTGTTTCAAAACTCTAAGCACATTTTCAATTGTCTAAGTACAACACACAAAATCATACAGTCACTTTTTCACCAAACTTAATCAGTGTTTCATCTAGAAATTCACATTGCAAAGCATGTTCATATAAAGTAATTGCCTTTCACAATGCAATGCTCACATTCATTTTGATATGATTCTCTTCTTATATGTTAAATACATTTTTCTGTTACTTAATCCCACTGCTCTTAATTGATAATCACTTAACCATTTGTTAAACCTATAGATTTTAAACTGGTTTTCCTACTAAAGATTTTGAGAACTACATAATGAAAACGTATGTCTAAAGTAGAAACATATAAAGTATGATATATACTGTTATGTACTATTATGATTATGACTATTATGATTTTACTTCACAGTAAAAAAATATATAAATAATAATCTGATATTGACAAGATCAGAGATATACTGTATGTAACAAATGCATCCCCTATACAGTAAACACGCATCCAAAATGAATTTGCTGGGGTCTTTTTGATACAGTACTGTAATACCATAATATGTGCCATTTACATAGCAGACGCTTTTATACAAAGTGACAACAGAGAGTCCACACATTTTCATATGTGACCCAAGAGGGAATCGAACTTACAACTCTGGTGTTGCTAGTGCCATGCTCTTATGAACTGAGCCACATACAAGACCACTACAATACATAAGTACAATACAATACTGTAAAATACAATACTGTAAAATACAATACATGATTACAATACAGGTGGAAGATGTATGATTACCATTTCCATTAGCATACCACCCTCCTCCAATAGGTTTTCCCCCAGGAGCGTGAATAATGAGGACATTAAATGTGATGTCGATAAGAACCTATGGCCAAAAGCTCAAGATAGGCTTGATGCAAACTACTGCCTGCTAAACATTATGTTTATTTAATTTGTTTAATTTGATTACAGTAATTTGAATATTTGCATCAATTAATGTGGAAAATGTCTTCAATGATCACACCTTTGAAAGGATGGAAATGTTATGTTCAGTCAATTGTAAGGGTAGTGCAAGTATTTTGCCTAATGTGAAAACAGTGTAATGTACTGTCATTTACAGTACTGTAGCATATTACATTCAAAGGGCAATTTTGAAACATGTGTCCTGCATTTTATTGCTATTGGATGAATTGGTTGTTAAAACAACTAAATTGAGAAGATATCATTATGTTGTGTTTTGGTGATTAAATCAATGTTTTCATGGTAATTCACAGTAAACTTATATTTTGGATCAATGGTTGTGTGATGAAAGAGGTCTTAAAAAAAATAAAATGCACTTGAATTTTTTTTGTTGAATATGAGACTTGATGCGTTACAAATGTTACCAGTTTGGGGTTTTGTACTACGCATTTTGAAAATTCACCACATACTTGTGACATAGCACCAAACAGATAAAAAACAAAAACAACTGAATGTCCATGACCATATAAGCTCATCAGGTCTGAGTGAAACTGCCGAAGTGGTCATGTTTTTATCAGGGTGTTATATCTGTGTGTGTCTGTGTCTCTCCCTCACAGGTTTGTTATGGTGCTATGTCCAGTGTTCACACTGCTCTGGGTCTGTGCTGTGGCACTGCATTCCCTTGGGAGCACAGAGAGAGGTGAGTGATAAATGTGTGTTTTATCAGTATCTATCTTAAATGTGTTTACCCTGCAGTGTATGTGTGCCTTACTGAGATCTATTTCTGTGTTTATGTCTGACAGTATCCCAAACGACTGAGCCAAGTGTCTCTAGGAGCACAGATCCGATGGCTGAGACAGTTACTTTAGGGCCAGTCGAGACCCAAAGCCCTGATACACACACACACCAGAGCCTAGAACCAGACCAGAGCCTAGAACCAGACCAGAGCCTAGAACCAGACCAGAGCCTGGTACCACTTCCCTCAGACCCCTGTCAGGATGAGGAGCTGGATATGGACGAAGAGGGGCGGCAGGTAGCATAGTGGTTAAGAGCGTTGTGCCAGTAACCGAAAGGTTGCTGGTTCTAATCCCCGAGCCGACTAGGTGAAAAATCTGTCGATGTGCCCTTGAGCAAGGCACTTAACCCTAATTGCTCCTGTAAGTCGCTCTGGATAAGAGCGTCTGCTAAATGACCAATTATTTATATATGATCTGAGGTCTCTGTGATGATGGGTCTGTCTTAAACCAGCTCAGATTGACAGATTTACAGATTCTCTCTCTCTTTCTTTCTCTCAGATGGTGTACCAGAGGGATTCTTATGGTGTTATGCAGCTGGTTCAGAGAGAGGACTACGAAAAAACGTGCAACCTATCAGACAGTAAGACACATGCACAAAGACACAAAGACACACTCACCCAGGTGCACACGCATGCACACTCACTGAATCCTGTCTGTAACTTTAGGTGGACTGGCCCACTGTCTTATCTACCCAACCAATCAACTCAACTGCTCCTGGAAATACCATGGTCTCCCTAACGACCGCCTATCCTATGCCTCCGTCTTGTAAGCCCCTCCAACAATATCCAAGACACACAAAAACTAAAAGGCTTAACAATTGTAATAGTACAATCTTGTCAATTCATAGGCTATTACTGTGTAATTATCATTTTACTGTATAATAAAATGCTAATCTCATTTTAGTACATGACACCCACCCTCAATCAAGGTGTTTGCTTTAAGCGTGGCTCTGTGTGTGTGTGTGTGTGTGTGTGTGTGTGTGTGTGTGTGTGTGTGTGTGTGCGTGCGTGTGTGTATGTTTGAATATCAGTGTGTGTAGGGAAACTGAGAGGATCTCCAATGTGGATTGTGTCACTGAGGCCATAGGAGGCCAAGGAGCCCAGGGAGGGACTGGTAACGCTGACCGTGTGGTTGGACATGTGTCTGCTGGGTGCCAAGGCAGTGTGGACAACAGCGTCACCTCGGTGATCCTGACTTTCAACGTGTCACGCCCTGACGTGTGGTGCATCTACACCCATAAATACCACACCAGAAATATTGACGTGCTGCGCCCGCCAACCAACATCACTGCCTGGATTAGAGAAGGGGTTCTACTGGTGCAGTGGGGTCTCCCGTCCAGCCGGTTTAGCACCAAACCCAGCTGCTTCCACTACCAGCTACAGATCAATGGCCAGGTAATTCTACCAGAGAAAGAGAGAGAGAGACAGTCGTGTGCGTGCGTGTGTTTAGCGGTGGCCCCGTTTGTTAAGAGGCTGTCTGTATATGTGTATTGTAAGGTGAGCGACCTTGAGGAGCGACTGACATACAGTGAGACCAACGCAGACCCCACACATTCATACGATGTAAGGATGAGGGTGAGGAAGAGTAGTTACTGCAGAGGATCTCAACACTGGAGCAGCTGGAGCAACACCATCAGTGAGTCTGCAGTCATCAGTATTATAATCATATCTGCTTGTCAAACTCAAAGCGCTAACTGAAGCAAAAACAACGACAGTAACATAGAAAATCTCAGAATAATAAAATATGTGAGAACCACTGAATGCTTTACAGTGCTAAAAAACACATTTCACTGTCTTTTTCCATCTGCTTGTTATGTTTACACCATTGTGTGTGTGTGTGTGTGTCAGAGGTGGCACCGTTTGAATCACCCAATCAGCTGAACTCTCTGGTGGTCGCTGCCATCGCACTGGGAATACCCATGATCCTCCTGTCTCTGCTGCTGCTGATTCGACTCCAGAGGTATTCTGTTGTGTTCATGGAATTGTATTGAGAGGGAGGGAGAGAGAAATGGAGTGATGAAGAGAGCAGGAAATGGAGAGATAGAGAGAAAGGGAGAAACCAAAGGTGAAACACAGAGAAATTGACAGAAGGAGCGAGAGAGATACAGAAATGGAGAGAGCAAGTGAGAGATTGAGAGAGAAGGAAATGGAGAGGGGAGAGAACAGAGAGAAACACAGATACATTTACAAAAGAAAGAGAGAGAAACAGACAGACAGACAGACAGACAGACAGACAGACAGACAGAGAAACAGACAGACAGACAGACACACACACAGACAGACAGAGAGACAGAGAAACAGAGAAACAGACAGAAAGAGAAACAGACAGACAGAGAAACAGACAGACAGAGAAACAGACAGACAGAGAGAGAAACAGACACAGACAGACAGACAGACAGACAGACAGACAGACAGACAGACAGACAGACAGACAGACAGACAGATAGACAGACAGACAGACAGAGAAACAGACAGACAGACAGAGAAACAGACAGACAGAGAAACAGACAGACAGAGAGAGAAACAGACAGACAGACAGACAGACAGACAGACAGACACACAGACAGACAGACAGACAGACAGACAGAGAGAAACAGACAGACAGACAGACAGAGAAACAGACAGACAGACAGACAGACAGAGAAAGATAAACAAAGAGACAAGATTAATGGAATAATAGAATAAGTATTAATGGAATAATAGAATAAGTATTAATGAAATAATAGAATAAGTATTAATGGAATAAGTGATGATGTGTTTGATTTTAGCCTCTGACCACAGACCACACACATTTTCACTCTGAAACGGAACTTCCTTCAAACAAGAGGTGGAAAACACCCTTTATTCTTAGAAAACAAGAGAAAGGGGAAAACATAAATGCGTCAGTGATTGCACAGTAACTGGCACAGTAACCCCCCCCCCCAAAAAAAAACTAGAATAGTCCTAGTAAACAAAATGACGTTGAAATTATGTTTAAAAAAAATATGAATTCTCAAGACGTTGAAGTTAGGTTCAATTTAGGTTCTGTATGAAAGGTGAAAAGTTATTTTCCAGGACTTTGAAAATGCATATTTCCGACGTTGAAAAATACGTATTTTCCGGATGTTGAAATCAGGTTCATTTTTGGTTCTGAATGAAAGTTGAAAATACTTTCTTTCCAGATATTGAAAATACGTATTTTGCAGACGTTGAAAATATCTACTTTCCGGATGTTGAAATCAGGCTCATTTTTGGTTCTGAATGAAAGTTGAAAATACTTACTTTCCAGATATTGAAAATACGTATTTTGCAGACGTTGAAAATATCTACTTTCCGGATGTTGAAATCAGGCTAATTTTTGGTTCTGAATGAAAGTTGAAAATAAGTAATTTATAGACGTCTATGTTTGGGCAAAATCAAGGCGGGTCCAGACCGGACCAAATCTGAACCAAACATAGACGTCTATGATTGGTTCAGATTTGGTCCGGACCGGACCAAAAATCAATGTCCGTTGATGTGGAAATCAAAGCCGGTCCGGACTGCACCAAAAAAAGACATCCAAAAGACGTCGGCGTCGGTCCGTGCTTACTGAGGTGTAGCCTACAGTTTTGCCTGAAATGTAATTGTATGAATTCCCATCTATGTGGTAAGCCTACCGTTTGTAAAACACCAAAAAAAGACGTCCAAAAGATGTCGGCTCGTGCTTACTGGGGTGTAGCCTACCATGTCAGCCCCAATGGAATTTTATGAATGCCATCCATGTGGTACGACCACCGTTTGTAAAACAGGCCGTTACATTGGCTTTATTAGTCCTGATTCCTGTGACTAATCAATTTGGCTATTTAAGCTCTGAAATCAGCTACCCAACTTTATCAGGAGTTATCGTGAGCCTATTTGCAATGTGTTTACACAGCGGGAAATGCAGAAGTATTTTCTTTTTCGCTATGATCAGCTTGTCAAAAATGTACGCCTACAAACTTGAAACCACTGATCATGACAATGGGGTGAAACTCCTGGACAACAGTTGTGATTGTCCATTCCATACTGTCCATTTTACTTTGACCTGTCCTGTTTTAAGGATATGTTGTTTGTTAACATGACAGCACATTTTGTATTTGATTGAGCGCCATTTAGGTTAGGTTATTTTATGGGAGAAACCTGCATGATGTAAAGTGTCTGTCTCATTCCATTGTCATACATTTTATCTCCAACCTGTAGGCTACAGAAAAGGCCACATACTCTTTCTACCATATCCTATATCTGCTACATGATTTATGTTAGATTAGTTTTTTGACGGAACGTTGGTGGAGCGCCGCACCGATTCGTCTCTCTAACAGCACCCTGGAGAGGCACACTGGGAATGGACAAGCTAAATATTTTGCGGCCCCTGCCTTTGCCAAAGTGGGCACTGCTTATCACAGGGCGGCATCAGTTCTCACCTAAAAAGCCCATATGCCACTAGTTGAGAGAAATTGTCACGGTTTTTCGGCAGAATTATGTGAGGTTTTAAATGTTGTTGTTGGAGGTGCGTCTTGTTCAGTTTAGCTCAGAAAATGCTACCCTCGTCAATCTGCCGCCATAGACAGCCACCTGATCCTGCCTAATGAGCGGGCCGGCTGTGGCTATGGTATTAGTGGTGTGATTCCCTGGCTGCTGACTGACTGTGGTGAGTGTGTGTGTGCGTGTTTCAGGGAGCGTTTGTTTCCCCACATCCCTGGTCCCCCACTGAAGATTAAACACCTCTTGGAGAGAGACGACCAGTTTCAGGTGAATAAACAAACACACACACAGCTAAGAAACATTTGTTATGTTTACTTGGTGATTCACAAGAAAACTACCATATCATAACCCCTCTCGTGGAATTAAAAAAACAATGTTCTCCCTTTGGTTTGTACAGTTTGTCCCTCAGGCCCTGCCGTCCAAATGTGTTGAGGAGATCACAGTGGTGGAGGAAGCTAAGGAAACACCTGTGAATATGGCCAGTTAAACAAGATGGCCTGTTTAAAGCCCAATCATCCTAAACCCCAAGTCTCGTGGGCCGATCTGTAAGGAGGATCCCCTTAGCCTATCAGAGGGCAAGATGCAGTCATTACCATTTGTTAATACCGATCCAATCTTTTCAAGAGTGGACGCTACTTATTAACATGCATTGTTCTTACATGCTTAGCGTCTACTCAATTAAGAGTTCTTATGTGCTTACAGTGGCTTGCGAAAGTATTTACCCCCCTTGGCATTTTTCCTATTTTGTTGCCTTACAACCTGGAATTAAAATTGATTTTTTGGGGGTTTGTATCATTTGATTTACACAACATGCCTACCACTTTGAAGATGCAAAAATATTTTTGATCGTGAAACAAACAAGAAATAAGATTTAAAAAACAGAAAACTTGAGCGTGCATAACTATTCACCCCCCCAAAGTCAATACTTTGTAGATCCAACTTTTGCAGCTGCAAGTCTCTTGGGATATGTCTCTATAAACCTGGCACATCTAGCCACTGGGATTTTTGCCAATTCTTCAAGGCAAAACTGCTCCAGCTCCTTCAAGTTGAATGGGTTCTGCTGGTGTACAGCAATCTTTAGGTCATACCACAAATTCTCAATTGGATTGAGGTCTGGGCTTTGACTAGGCCATTCCAAGACATTTAAATGTTTCCCCTTAAACCACTCAAATGTTGCTTTAGCAGTATGCTTAGGGTCATTGTCCTGCTGGAAGGTGAACCTCCGTCCCAGTCTTAAATCTCTGGAAGACTGAAACAGGTTTCCCTCAAGAATGTTCCTGTATTTAGCACCATCCATCATTCCTTCAATTCTGACCAGTTTCCCAGTCCCTGCCGATGAAAAACATCCCCACAGCATGATGCTGCCACCACCATGCTTCACTGTGGGGATGGTGTTCTCGGGGTGATGAGAGGTGTTGGGTTTGCGCCAGACATAGCGTTTTCCTTGATGGCCAAAAAGCTCAATTTTAGTCTCAGAGTACCTTCTTCCATATGTTTGGGGAGTCTCCCACATGCCTTTTGGCGAACACCAAACGTGTTTGCTTATTTTTTTCATTAAGCAATGGCTTTTTTCTGGCCACTCGTCCGTAAAGCCCATCTCTGTGGAGTGTATGGCTTAAAGTGGTCCTATGGACAGATACTCCAATCTCCGCTGTGGAGCTTTGCAGCTCCTTCAGGGTTATCTTTGGTCTCTTTGTTGCCTCTCTGATTAATGCCCTCCTTTCCTGGTCCGTGAGTTTTGGTGGGCGGCCCTCTCTTGGCAGGTTTGTTGTGGTGCCATATTCTTTCCATTTTTTAATAATGGATTTAATGGTGCTCCGTGGGATGTTCAAAGTTGTTGATATTTTTTTATAACCCAACCCTGATCTGTACTTCTCCACAACTTTGTCCCTGACCTGTTTGGAGAGCTCCTTGATCTTCATGGTGCCACTTGCTTGGTGGTGCCCCTTGCTTAGTGGTGTTGCAGACTCTGGGGCCTTTCAGAACAGGTGTATATATACTGAGATCATGTGACTGATCATGTGACACTTAGATTGCACACAGGTGGACTTTATTTAACTAATTATGTGACTTCTGAAGGTAATTGGTTGCACCAGATCTTATTTAGGGGCTTCATAGCAAAGGGGGTGAATACATATGCACGCACCTCTTTTCCGTTATTTATTTTTTAGAATTTTTTGAAACAAGTTATTTTCTTCATTTCACTTCACAAATTTGGACTATTTTGTGTATGTCCATTACATGAAATCCAAATAAAAATCCATTTAAATTACAGGTTGTAATGCAACAAATAGGAAAAACGCCAAGGGGGATGAATACTTTTGCAAGGCACTGTAGCTTCTACCAGTGGTGTACTACTTGAGACCGGTCTCGTGACCAAATATTGGTCTTATCTTGGTGTCGGCTACATTCGTACTCGGTCTTGACTCGGTCTCGGACAGTGAGGACTCGTCATTTCTTCCCGAGACCAGCGGAGTAAAAAACCTCATAATGATCAGCTTCCATTCAGTCAGTGCATAAAACGGCTTCGCCAAATATATACACTCCTTTCTTGAAACATTATCTTAACAGCCTTTATCTATTATAGACATGTTTGCACAGTGGTGAACCTATAGGCCTTCAGTGTGCCCCACCTGTTTTGAGTCCCACCTGTTTAGCAAAAACATGTTTTGCATGTTATTTTGGCATTAACATGCGTCACATATCAGTTTGCAAACAATGTATAAAAATAATAATAATTGAGTTAATAAAGACGCATACAAACATGGTCTCTTTTTTGCTTTCTTGAGTAAGGCAGCTCCAAAATGCAGGTGTTTCAGCCTAGCTCAGTGCTTTCTGTGGTGGTGGGGCAGCCAACAGAAAATACAGAGCGTAGGGGTTGGTTATGTTCTCTAGTTGCGCCGTGATTGGCTCAGTGTTCGGTGCAAAATCTACATGGAGAGCTCGAAAATTCAAGCCCCTTGGGTGCTGCCATAGAGTTACATTAGAAGTGCCCATCCAATAAGGCTCAAGGTCATTGTCCACATATGAAATTATGTCAAATCACGTTATATCTACCGTAGCTGTCAACATCATACCTTCAGAATCTTAGCTAGCAAGCTAGCAGTCATCATCATGAATCAAGTCGACAATCTACTGGCAAATCCTTTTCAATCCTTGTCATATGAAGAGAAATTATGAAGAGAAATAATAGATAAAACGTATCGGTGCTCATCGGCCATTGGACATAAACATTACACAACAAGTTGGAAATCGCAAATTCAACAATGAGTGGTTTGGAAGGAATCAGTGGCTAAATGCAAGCGTTGCAAAGCAATCACGAGCCTGCTATTCAGTGGAGTGGGTCCAAGTCTGGGTTTAAGGGTCTCTTTTCCAAGCTTAAAAGGATAAACATTCAACATTGGCCATCCTGTCAATCCAGCATGACTTCTGCCGCGTTCAAAACAACTGGAAACTCGGAACTGGGAAATCACAGACTTCAGTGAGTTCAAGACAACTGGGAACTCTGAAAAAAACTAGCTCCGACTGGGAAAATACGTTTTGAACGTTTTGATCTTTCTAGAGCTCCGACCTGAAGATCACTAACATCATGATTGGACCTTGTTTTTTTCCGAGTTCCCAGTTGTCTTGAAAGCACCATAAATCCAGAGAATGACAGACTTTGATGACAAAGTTTGATGACAAAATTTACCCACGAAGAACCACCGTGCCACCATCCTGTTCAAGTGAGCACAGCACAACAAGGTGAGTCCAAAAATGTATTGTATGCTGCTGCATAAATGATGTAATATGCCAGGGAGATATGTATACCGTAGCTAAGAAAGTAATAGTAAGTGTATGTTGTGTAGTAAGCTGTTAGTAGCCCATGTGCCTCACCCTTTTCCCCTACTGTTCTGACCTGGTGGTGCACATGTAGCCTATAGCCTGTTTTAGAGAAATGTCATCATCGAATATTGTAAGAGCTTTCACTGTCTGCTTATATGCCCCCTTTATTTATCCTACGGTTCTGACTTGGTGTACAGGGAGAATACTGTAAGAACGGCCCATGTTCTGAATTCTGTTGCTGTACATTCAAAAGTGCTGAACAAATAATTATATTGACTACGTCCGTCCTAGGTCGCTCATTATTGTCTTAATCAATATTACGAATTGCCTCTTATCCGCTCGTCGTACCCTTATGCCATAGTTTGTACATCTCAATTATCAGTAGAAACCACATTTGTTTAAGCACGTCTGCCATATCAGCTATGTTTTTCTAAAAGGCAGTAAATTAGGCTGAATGAACTGTTTCGCTGCCAGACAAGGCTCCGCTGATAGCCAGGTGTAGCAGTGTGAAAAATAGGGGTAGGGTTGTAGAGAATCGAAGGACAATGAATATAATAAGAAACCTTAGCTGCTGGCTTAAGGCCGGTAGCAACCACTACAGAATATCCGGTCAGAACAAGGATAAGGCGGATGTCCAGGTTCAGGGGAGTTTAATTGAAGAAGATGTCCACATTCACACACACATCTGACCACTCATGGTTCAGATAACTGAGAATCATGTCCAGTGAGAACTGACATTAACTATGGTTCTGAAAGGGAAGAGGAGAAAGAAAATATAGGCTATAGCACTGCAGTAATATGAATGACATGGCTGTATAAGCTAGCACAGGTAAGTATACAACAGCAAGGGCTATACACTACAGCAGGCATAAGGCTTAGTCACATGGCAATAGCAGTGGTGCAAAATACTTTAGTAAAAATACTTTCAAGTACTACTTAAGTAGTGTTTTTGGGTATCTGTACTTTACTATTTATATTTCTGACAACTTTTACTTTTACTCCACTGTATTCCTAAAGAAAAGAATGTACTCCATACATTTTCTCTGACACCCAAAAGTACTTGTTACATTTTGAATGCTTAGCAGAGAACATCCCTTGTCATACCTACTGGCTCTGATCTGGCGGAGTCACCAAACGCAAATGCTTTGTTTGTAAATTATGTCTGAGTGTTGGAGTGTGCCCCTGGCTATCCGTACATTTAAAAAACAAGAAAACGGTGCCGTCTGGTTTGCTTAATACTTTTACTCAAGTAGGATTTTACTGGGTGACTTTCACTTTTACTTGAGTCATTTTCTATTAAGGTATCTTTACTTTTATTCAAGTATGACCATTGGGTACTTTTTCCACCACTGGGCAAAAGACTAAACAGCCTGTTGGACTTGTACACATGAAACTCAGGCAAATGTGCTCAAATAAACATTACAGTAATGTTGAAATGTATACATAATATAATTACAATGAGCATGTGTGATATATATATATATATATATATATATATAATAGAAAATAGCCTAGCACCAAAAATGAGCAATGCTAATAAACAGCTAATCGCTAACAGTCATGATAAAATGTGCATGCATTCCAATTAAAAATGTTAACGGTAGTGCTAACGCTAGCAGGAGCGTGATCTAGCTAACAAGCGCAACACAAGGTAATTATACACAATACCCAACAAAACTTAGCTCCACATAATATGACACAGATCTCAAGGCACTTACGTTTAGATGCATGCACAATTAAACATCAGACATACAGTGATTCAGTCCACAGGAGGAAAAGTTGAGCAGGAGGGAAAACTGTGGAAGTGCTCATCAGGATGGGGAAAGCACGTTTCTGCCCACACAGCCTGCTGGGGTCATAGACCAACTGAAACTGAAGTCCCGGGAATCAAGGCCACTGATAGGCTGAAGGAGATGTGGTGATAAGTATTTGGCATGACCTTGACTAATAAGACACTAACAAAAGTGGGGGACCTCTGCATGGGAGACTAAGCTGCCTGACTAGAACTAACCAGAAGGGATGGCTAGAATCAGCTGACTTAAAGCTGGCCGTTTTAACACAGTGGTAAGGTGTTGGGACTGCTGTTGGGACTCTGCTGTTGGGACAGCTTTATGTAGGCCCTAACAGTTTGTGGGCACCGTTTGTCACCGTTATAGTACAATTAATATATTGTTTAGTGTTGTGTTGTGTTGTGTAATGGCTTTGCTGGCATGCAACTCAAACACATTTTTTGAGTTTGCCCCACCAAGATTGACATGCTAAAATCGCCACTGAGTGGAGGTATACGACTTATCAATTATGTAGGACAATAGAGAAATCATGCACAAAGTAGCCTACACAATCACAAAGCACACACATAGCTTAGTTTCAGCGGAATATCATCTGCAGGCAGCAAGAGTGTGCAGCTCTAAAATGGTTTTGGCATGGAGCAGCTCACAGAAGAATGACATCGGTAGCCGGTAGGGTACGAAAGACGTTTAAACTTATATCTACCGGTAAATGCTAACTAAGGCAACAATGGGTATGCAAACCAGGTATTGAAAAAGTTTAGTCTGAAGTGTTGGTTAGTAGGCTATTTGTGATGCTGTGATCATAGGCAGTGGGTGGACAGAGGCCCAGGCCCTGACAGGCCCACCCAATCAGATTGATGTGGTTTAAGCATTGTTGTGGACTTAGACTATCACATTTTTGTATTTTCTATAAAAACAAAGTGTGATTTTGAGAGTGAAAATCAGAAAAATCTATAGGAAAATTAATAAAAAAGCCATAGGAAAACATAGGATTTTTCACACAGGGTGCCTTTCCTTCACTGGGCTGGCCGTTTAGGAACTTTTTTGCTAAATTAAAAAAGTATACCCACTTCTCCAGGCACCACTACACCACTGCATAGGGCCGATGGAAAGACAGCAGTCACACACAGCATGATGTTAAAGGATAAGCAGTCCATAAACTCGGACATAATAAGCCAGTAGGTCCCAATCATAAGAATACAAAAACACAACCATTAAGACTTTCCCAATCGAAATGTACAACTATTACTTCCCATTGCAAATAGCATTTCATGTTTAGCACACAAAGTAACCTGTGACCTTAAGTTTAAAGTGGAACTGACAGCATTTTAACTACTTTGCAGATATGAAACAAACAGACAAAAAATATCAAATTCCCAGTTTATGCTACAGAACCAACTTTATAAGAGGTTTTAAAAATAGGTTCTATTTGACTCAACGACGTACAAGAAGGCATTGTTGGCAGAATAGATGGATGCAGTTCAATGCATGATTAATATAATTCACCATTACATTTCTTGGTAGTCCAAAATATATTGCTATCAGGTTGTAAATTACAGCTGGCCTGGTACATTGTTTGCTGCCTCCATTCGGGATGCACTGTTTCAGTTTCAATGACTCAATATTCTGGACAAAAACGGATGAATGTAACTAATGCTGGGAAGGTCAATACAATCAAACTAGAAGGGAAATTATCACAAGTCAGTCATAACGTGGCTAATAGGCTAGCGCATATATTTATGTAGCAAGCTAAAAACACAGAGCCTAATGTTAGCTAGATAGCTAGCTAGCTAGCTGCTAGGAGGATGTCATGTCATGCCATTGGAGTAGTGGGTGAGTGACTGACTTTTCCCCCTCATATTGTTTTTCAGTGGCTATACAGAGCTAGAGATGCAGGTGTCATTTGGTTAGCTAGCAAGAACTTGAATGACTATTATCCAGTTAGCATATCTCCTGCGTTTGCAAATTCACTCTGGCTATCTACTCCGATTTCAGAGCACTCTCGTCTAGTTAGCAAGCTAGACAACTTTAGCCAGTTAGCTTGGGTGCTTGGTTGGGACATGGATTGGCAGGCACGCTGCAGAAAGGACGAGGAGGCTACAATTCCCTATCATTTATCAGTGCAATTTTGATGGCCAAATAGCTGAAAAAGCTTCAGAGGGTTTATCTAATGTTCCTTTGTTATATTTTAGCTCATCTTGCTCTGACTAGCATTAGTTGTTGATCTTGTTGTTGGTGATGTGCATAACTGATGGAGAGAGAGCCTACGCTTTCATGGTTGTTTGATCAATAGGACTGTAAAGTTCCCAAATGTAAGAGGACTCCCATGGTGTTTACATATTTACAGAAATCCATTCAGGTGTATTTTGTGGCTTTTGCGTTCTAATGATCTAAAGTCGTGCTGTTGCAACTGCCTGTAAACACACAGTAAGGTTCTAAGTGAATGACAGCAGGCCTGTGTGGCAATGGCTTGTTTGTATAAAGGCCTACTGTAGCTCTGATTGGCTATAGCGCACCGGTCTGTGTAGACTCCAGTCCTGGATAAGACAGAGGTTTTTATGCGGTTTTATTTACTGCAGTCTATTAATTGTCCAAATGCACAGCCGCTTTCCCACTCTATATTTCTATAGAATTTTCACAAATGCCTTAGTATATGTAATTCCCAAACATTCAAGGAATTTATGAAAATGTGAAAATGACCATATCTAAGTGGTTGCTTGTCAGATTATATATCTTGTGTTGTCATATTCTTCCTGGGGATGTATATGAACAGGTTTCATGTTGCTAAAATGCTGTCAGTTCTACTTTAAATGCAACAATGTTTCACACACATAAGTTATTTTCAAAGAGATGGCTAACAATAGCAAGTGTGCTGCAACATAAAACACAGATGATGATCATTTGAAACTTAACTTCTTGTTGCAAGTTATTCTTGAAAAGGGAGAAGCTAACAAATTAGCAACAACATCCTCTTTGATTACACCTGCTGCAGCTGCCGCTAACTAGCCGACATCAAAAGCTAGCTAACTAGACCATGGGAAAACTACTGCTCACTATTGCGCAGTGACCTGTTGGCCTTCAAGAAGGCAGAAGTTTCCATACATTTTTGTAAAAATGGTCCCACCCATTAAGTCAAAATATGATTAGTTGATTCCACTGTCACTCCAAAATGTTTCCCTAATACAGTTGAATGGCAGATGCCTTTATCTAGCTTCTGATGGCCTAGCCAATGCCTGACTTAGCTAGCTAGATTTATCTCACCAGAGACCAGCAAAGAAAAATCCCGATTGGATCTTTTTTTCGCTTCAGTGTTAACCCTTTCCTTTCCAAAAAAAACTGAAGAGATTAAATTAGAACATCATTGAAAATAATAATATAATGCTCATTATTATTATAATAATTATTTTATAAATCCTTAGTCCGTAGAAGGCCCATTGTTCCCCACTGTGTTTGGGTTAGTAATAATTTGTAGAGTGGCTCTATTTTCCCTTAGCATGCATTTTTTCTAAAGAATCCATATGTTGTTCTGAAATATGAACACAGAAATACTGGACATTCTTTGTGACAGTGATTTGACAAAATTACAATCATGGTCTTCAATTGGACTCGCATTTTTCTGGTCTCGGTCTTGACTCGGTCTCGGACCCACTCCGGTCTTGGTCTTGATTCGGATTCGATTTGCTCCGTTCTTGGTCTTGAATCGGTCTCGCTTTAGGTGGTCTCGAATACAACACTCAATTCTACAACAGAGTAGCCTCCTCCACAAGAGGCTCTGCTGCTGCTTAGCTGTCTAGTCCCCCAATGGCTGTCATAATAACCATACGGCAAATGATGTGGACACAAAAAAGTGACAGGTGAGGGGAAAGATTAAATATTTTGAAGACCCCCTTAACAGTTGAAATGTGGACCTATAAGGGTTGTTGGTTTGTGACCTGCTTTGGCAATTACATGAATGTAAAGGTCAGGGGTTATGACTGTGAAAACAGGGGTCAGTTATGTTACTGGTAGAAGTTGCCCATAGGAACAGATCTAAGATTAGTTTACCCTCCCCCAATCCATTACCTTTACCATTTACCAACAATGCAAAGACCCAACTCAGATCTGATCAGTGTCTAGGGGCAAATTCAAACTAGTCTGGGGGTCAAATACCAAAATGACAGTGACTCTACCTAGTGGACAAAATAACAACAGCAAATTATACTGCTGTATTTACATTTTAGCTGACGCTCTTATCCAGAGTAACTTACTGGAGCAATTAGGGTTAAGTGCCTTGCTCAAGGGCATATCAACAGATTGTTCACCTAGTCGGCTTGGGGATTCGAACCAGCCACCTTTTGATTATTGGCCCAACACTTTATTTATTTTTTACCCCCTTGTTCTCCCCAATTTCGTGATATTGAATTGCAATCCATTTACGATCTTGTCTCATCACTGCAACCCCCCAACGGGCTTGGGAGAGGCAAAGGTCGAGTCATGCGTCCTCCGAAACATGACCCGCCAAACCTTACTTCTTAACACCCGCCCGCTTAACCCGGAAGCCAGCTGCACCAATGTGTCGGAGGAAACACTGTTCAACTGATGACAGAAGTGCCCGGCCCGCCACAAGGAGTCGCTAGAGCGCGATGAGCCAAGTAAAGCCCCCCCAGCCAAACCCTCCCCTAACCCGGACGACGCTGGGCCAATTGTGCGCCGGCCTATGAGACTCCCGGTCACGGCCGGTTGTGACACATCCTGGGATCAGTGCGATACACTGCCTTAGACCGCTGCGCCACTCGGGTGGCCCCGGCCCAACACTCTTAACCACTAGGCTACCTGCCGCCTTATCTGTATGCGAGTACGTGTGTATCCTTGTATACAGTGATATGTACATTATTTTGTATAGTCATATACAAACAAGGAATGGATTAAGAAATGAATATGCCTTTAATACCCAAAAAACTCAAATTGACATTTTATTATTATTTTTATTTATTTAACCTTTATTTAACCAGGCAAGTCAATAAAGAAATGATCTCCCAATAAATCCTGCCTATATTTGGATTTAAACCTCTGTTTTGGATTTGTACACTTTTTCGACAGTGTTCCCTAAGTCAATGAAGAGCACATTCTTATTTGCAATGACAGCCTTTTCATTCATAACATCTTCAACAGTAACATATCTGTTTAACATATGAGTCATATAATGTACATTATACACAGAGAGAAAGACCATGGTAGATGGCAGTTTTAATGTCCTTGTGTGCACTTATGGCACAACTGGTCCACATGTACGCATACAAACTCACACACACACACACACACTTCAAAGCATCCCTCCATGTGAAACCACACGCCTAGTTGTGGAACCACAGACATAAACAGGTGCACTTTAGGAGACAATGCTTATGTTGTTTACAAAAGGCTCAATTAAATGCACACGCGCGCACAGACAAACACACACACACACACACACACAAACACACACACGTACACGTAATCCCACTTTAATTATGTGTTGGTTGGCTTCAAATTTCCATATAGGCCGTCTCTGTTGAAAAAGATTAAAGCGTTACAACTATATTACAAGCATTGTGTGAGTGATATGTTTGTGTGTGTGTGTCTGTGTGTGTGTGTATGTCCTACCGCTCCACAGCCACTCGTCTCTCAGCTGTGTTTTGTCCAGGGGGTGTGTGAGCGGAGGTAAGCTGTCAGCAGCGACCCCCGCTCTGCAGCTCTCTATCAGCTTCTCCAGAGTCCCAAAACACTGCAGCATCTCCCCAGGGGATAACTACACACACACACACACACACACACACACACACACACACACACACACACACACACACACAATTGTGTTGTATTGTAAGCTGCTACTTCATTTTCTACTTGTTGATTGTTAATAAAGTGCAGTTATTCTCACATACAGTGCCTTCAGAAAGTATTCACACCCCTTGACTTTTTCCACATTTTGTTGTGTTACGGCCTGAATTTAAAATGGTTTAAATTTAGATTTTGTATCAATAAGTATTCAACCTCTTTGTTAAGGACTAAAAATGTACTTAACCAGTCACATAATAAGTTGCATGGACTCAATCTGTGTCCAATAATAGTGTTTAACATGATTACCTCATCTCTGTACCCCACACATACAATTATCTGTAAGGTCCCTCAGTCGAGAAGTGAATTTCAAACACAGATACAACCAAAAAGAAAAGGGAGGTTTTCCAATGCCTTGTAAAGAAGGGCACCTATTGGTAGATGCAGACATTGAATATCCCTTTGAGGATGGTGAAGTTATTAATTACACTTTGATGGCGTATCAATACACCCAGTCACTACAAAGATACAGGAGTCCTTCCTAAATCAGTTGCCAGAGAGGAAGGAAACCGTTACCGATTTTAATGGCTGTGATAGAAGAAAACTGAGGATGGATCCACAACATTCTAGTTACTCCACAATACTAACCTAAATGACAGAGTGAAAAGAAGGAAGCCTGGAAGAATACAAATATTCCAAAACATGCATCCTGTTTGCAATAAGGCACTAAAGTAAAACTGCAAAAAATGTGGCAAAGAAATGAACTTCATGTCCTGAATACAAAGCGTTATGTTTCGGGCAAATTCTGCCAAAGGTGATTCTACCATGTATTGCCTCAGGGGTGTGAATACGTATGTAAATGAGATATTTCTGTATTTCATTTTCAATAAATTCGCAGAAAATTCTAAAAACATGTTTTCGCTTTGTCATTATGGGGTATTGTGTGTAGATTGGTGAGGAAAAAATATTTTGAATCCATTTGGAATTCAGGCTGTAGCACAACAAAATGTGGAATAAATCAAGGGGTAGTACTGTATATACAGTTGAAGTCGGAAGTTTACATACACTTAGGTTGGAGTCATTAAAACTTGTTTTTTAACCACTCCACAAATTTCTTGTTAACAAACTATAGTTTTGGCAAGTCGGTTAGGACATCTACTTTGTGGATGACACAAGTAATTTTTCAACAATTGTTTACAGACAGATTATTTTACTTATAATTCACTGTATCACAATTCCGGTGGGTAAGAAGTTTACATACACTAAGTTGACTGTGCCTTTAAATAGCTTGGAAAATTCCATAAAATGATGTCATGGCTTTAGAAGCTTCTGATAGGCTAATTGACATCATTTGAGTCAATTGGAGGTGTACCTGTGGATGTATTTCAAGGCCTACCTTCAAACCCAGTGCCTCTTTGCTTGACATCATGGGAAAATCAAAAGAAATCAGCCAAGACCTCAGAAAAAGAATTGTAGACCTCCACAAGTCTGGTTCATCCTTGGGAGCAATTTCCAAATGCCTGAAGGTACCACGTTCATCTGTACAAACAAACAATAGTATGCAAGTATAAACACCATGGGACCACACAGCCGTCATACCGCTCAGGAAGGAGACGCGTTCTGTCTCCTAGAGATGAACGTACTTTGGTGCAAAAAGTGCAAATCAATTCCAGAACAACAGCAAAGGACCTTGTGAAGATGCTGGAGGAAACAGGTACAAAAGTATCTATATCCACAGTAAAATGAGTCCTATATCAACATAAAGGAAGAAGCCACTGCTCCAAAACCGCCATAAAAAAGCCAGACTACGGTTTGCAACTGCACATGGGGACAAAGATCGTACTTTTTGGAGAAATGTCCTCTGGTCTGATTAAACAAAAATAGAACTGTTTGGCCATAATGACCATCGTTATGTTTGGAGGAAAAAGGGGGATGCTTGCAAGCCGAAGAACACCATCCCAACCGTGAAGCACGGGGGTGGCAGCATCATGCTGTGGGGGTGCTTTGCTGCAGGAGGGACTGGTGCACTTCACAAAATAGATAGCATCATGAGGAAGGAAAGTTATGTGGATATATTGAAGCAACATCTCAAGACATCAGTCAGGAAGTTAAAGCTTGGTCGCAAATGGGTCTTCCAAATGGACAATGACCCCAAGCATACTTCCAAAGTTGTGGCAAAATGGCTTAAGGACAACAAAGTCAAGGTATTGGAGTGGCCATCACAAAGCCCTGACATCAATCCTATTGAAAATTTGTGGGCAGAACTGAAAAAGCGTGTGCGAGCAAGGAGGCCTACAAACCTGACTCAGTTACACCAGCTCTGTCAGGAGGAATGAGCCAAGATTCACCCAACTTATTGTGGGAAGTTTGTGGAAGGCTACCTGAAACGTTTGACCGAAGTTAAACAATTTAAAGGCAATGCTACCAAATACTAATTGAGTGTATGTAAACTTCTGACCCACTGGGAATGTGATGAAAGAAATAAAAGCTGAAATAAATAATTCTCTCTACTATTATTCTGACATTTCACATTCTTAAAATAAAGTGGTGAGCCTAACTGACCTAAGACAGGGAATGTTTACTAGGATTAAATGTCAGGAATTGTGAAAAACTGAGTTTAAATGTATTTGGCTAAGGTGTATGTAAACTTCCGACTTCAACTGTATACACTGACTACAAGGCCTTGCATGGGCAGGCATAACATGGGAGGTATTAGTCACTCGTGTGTACATGTGTGTGTCTGTGCGTGTCTGTGTGCAGTGAGCATTAATAGTTCAAAAAGTTCAAGTTTCAAGTTTATTTTCCATGTGTAATGAATACTTTGGAAATGATGTTCCCTTGTGTTCTCACGATAATACCGAGTAACTCACTTGAAGTGTCCATCCTTCAGAGGAGTGGTGGATTCTGTAAGTGTGGACGTACGGTGTCCTTCTGAACCAGAGAGAGAAAGGATTTACAGTCAAATTCAGGATATCCATTTTCACAACCTTATGTCAATATAAACCAAAGGTAAAACAAACTGGCGACATTGAAACACACACGTTGAAAAAACTATTCACTCATTCTGAATGTGCTCTTATTTCTAATTAGGTATTTCTACTAATCTCAGTACAAGACATCTTGTTTTGTCTCTAAACTCCTATGAGTAATTTTCAGCAAATTAATAGACCATTTCAATTACTGTTCAATTATTGTTATTTTTTCATGCTACAGCAATTGATAATGGTCCTAACAATCAATCTAGTTGAACTTAAATAATAGTAAACCTTTGTAGCCCGAGTGACAGCTTAAAATGTAGATACAGAAAATGTTAACTTTCTGATTTAATAAAATAATGTGTTTGCTTGCTTGAGCTGTCTAAAAGCTCTGTATAAAAGCCTATGCCTACTCCATTTCTACATCCATATGATATTATATTTAATATGACATTAAATAAAACGGTCTTTGCTCAATCATATAATTTGTAGGCCTAAATCTCAATTAAAATACAATTCAGTGGCCAAATTGTGGATTTTCCCAACAATAAGGCCTATTTTGTCATGTAAGAAATGACTACAACATATATAGTATCAACAATTTCATGATATACATTAACAGAAAGCTTACATAAAGCATACATAAAAACAGTATAAAAAATCACATAGGCCTCTGGAAGTTTAAATCCGTAAAATTCTGTCAAAAACTCGCTCCACAAAAAAATAGGCTAGAGAATGAGTTTATCAACTCACCTCACGCAGAGGCAGTAAACTCCTTGCAGACTCTCGCTGTCCCGCAGGAGAAAGCTCCCCTCTCTACCATGCCTCTCCAGCAACCTCTCCGTTTTCCCCTTACCGATATTACCGTAGTAGATAGACAGGACCAGCGCGCTCTCACTCTCTGGCTCTGTGAGCGTACAACCTTGGAGATGAGCACGGCTGTCAGCCTTGCGAGCCATGGAGCCCTGATGAGAGAGTGTGCAGACAGACAGACAGACAGACTGTGGGAAAGGGCGCGAGGCAGGAACAGACAGCGTCTTGGTGTTTCACACTGTTTTTTTAAATCGTGTCAACTGCAAAGAACCGGCACACCTAGTGTTTTTTTCTCAGCTTCAAGTCAAAACAAGGACCTTTTGTCTGTGTGATTCAGACAGACAACACCATTCTCTGACAGACGGAAATGTGTGTGTGTGTGTGTGTGATTCTTTCTAGATATTTTGTCCATTGTCTTAAATGGAGTTATGACGTGAGAAGTACTAAATTGAATATTAGGCCTACAGAATTATAATTAATTAGATGTGAGCATGTGACAATTTGTGGTGTTTCCTTCTGAAATTGTTTTAAATCTCACACAAGCAAAATGGTTTAGGTTTCAATTGTGAATTAAATATAGGCTTGACAAATCAATAATTGAACTATAGGCTACTTGGGGTTTGCATAAAATATATAGAAATTAAAACTATGAGCAAGAGTCAGGCTGCATTCCAGCTAGCACATTTGGTTCCTTTGAAATTGTGGGAACTAAGTTGTTGGTTTCGCATTGGTTCTGGGAACGAAGCCATAAGTTTCCTTACTTGTAAAACTGAACGTTTTTTTAATGTTCTGAGAACGGAAGTGAAAATTTCACCTGTTCTGGGAACATTCATTTTTAGGTTGCAGTGAGGTTCTGAGAACGTTTTACTTGGACGTTTTTCTTGGAGGTTTTATTAACTTTCTGAGAATGGAAATTATCGGTTATTTGGAGGTCCTTAAATAAGTTCCTTAAAACTTCCACTGAATGTTTCAGTAAGACTTTTTATAACACAGCTAGCTTAGTTTAACTGTTCTGACCTCCAAGCACAAATATAAATTAATTTGCTTAAGCATTAATCATGCAAACATATTTATTTATTATGGTTGCACGGCGTCAGTGAGATTCAAACCTATGATCTTCTGTTCTCTATCCATGGAATTAGTCCACTGCACCACCAGGTTTTAAACTAATACTAAGCTGTTCACTTTAGTCTATTCAAATGACCCCATTTCAAAGGAAACAGGCACTCATTAAGATCAGGTGTGGCCAATTAGTGGGCGCAGCCAACACACCTGAACACACTTAACAAGATAGAGGATAGAGAGAGTTTTGTTGACGATGAGAACGGAATGTATATGTTTTTCAATAACATTCTCAGAACGTTCTTTCAACGTTACTAATGTTTTCTTGAGGTTTTTATGGAACATTTTCTTAATGTTCTGCGAACATGACTTTAAATAGAACCATGAGAAAACCTGGTGGAAATGTAATGGTGAAGTATTGAAATTCCCAAAGGAGAATGTTGTTTCTTAACCTTCTCTGAACTATTTCAGAAAATTCCCAATGTCAAACCAGTTGGAGAACGTTCCTAGAACATTCCCCAAAATTAAATTAAAATGTAAAATTAAAATTAAATGTAACCATGTTTTAACTTAGAAAATGTTCTGTTAAAGTAATGAAATAGCAAGAAAATAACGTTATTTTGTCAAGTTCCTTAAATGTGCTGAGGATGTTCCAAAGCCAAGCAACTATCCTGCACCATTCCGAGAACGTTGTGGGAAAGTTGTATGCAAAATAACCACAGGACAACCAACCGCTCACCAAGCTCTAAGAAACATTTGGTTCTCAGAACGTTATGTGCTACCTGGGATCTTTATGCAAACCATAAATAGGCATCAGGCCTAAATAACTTTTTATGAACTTTTTAAGCGCCTGGCAGTTTGAATCATTTTGAGAGAGGATGTCAACAAAGTAGGATATAACCAACTATATACTCTAAACAAAACAATTTCCTTGTTCATAACCTCCTTCACATTGTGCAGGGTGGACTTCTTCTGTGCAGGGACATTCACATTGACGTTTCTCTAGAAAACAATTTCAATATGCTATTTCAAATTCTTGTTTAGTTTCAACTATGCTGTTTTAGTAAACCCACTTGAGTTATTTTCCCCTTCATCACACACACACACACACACACACCACAGCGCAGACACCCCTTCGCGGTGGGCCAGACAGCGGAGCCAATTGCTCAGTGTGCAATGCGTGGGAGGGAGCAGCGGCCGACCGACGAGCGACAGATAGGTGGTTTTGGAATGAGAAACAGATCCACTGCAATCAGTCCATCAGATGATATGCGAGAGATCAAACGTCTGTTTGAGGGTGGTGGGGGTTGGAGATGTGTCAAATTTCGAGGTCTTTAGAGCCGAAAGTGGCTGTCTGGTAGTAGACACATCTAGGCCCATAACACAAATCACACGTGATTGGTTGTTTATAAGGGGAGAGGAGTTTCCTTTTAGCAATATGAGATTCATGATATTATTTTACTTAATTCTCTCTCAACTTTTGTGTGTGAAAATATAGCTATGCTACTATGGTCATCTTGAACCTCCCTTTCCTCCCCATTTACCACCAGATATATATCCACTTCACGCCCCCACACACACACTCATCTCTCACTTCCCCTCCACCTCTTTCGCTCTCTCTCTCTCTCTCTCTGTGGTGTGACAGTGAGGGTGAAGTGGCTGTGACTTCACTAATGAAAGATCAAAGAGATGCTACCACACAGCACTACAAGCAGCACCAAAGAAACCGTCTCAGGGAAGCTCATCTGCGTGCTCGTCGTCCTTACCAGGGTCTTGATCTGACTGCAGTTTGGCGTCGTAACCGATTTCAGTGGGCAAATTCGCACCTTCCATGGCCACTGGCACGCTGGAGAAGTGTGCTTTTCACGGATTAATCCCGGGTTTCAACTGTACCGGGCAGATGGCGTTGTGTGGGCGAGCGGTTTGTTGATGTCAACGTTGTCAACAGAGTGCCCCATGGTGGCGGTGGGGTTATGGTATGGGCAGGCATAAGCTATGGACAACGAACACAATTGCATTTTATCGATGGCAATTTCAATGAACAGAGATACCGTGACGAGATCCTGAGGCCCATTGTAGTGCCATTCATCCGTCACTATCACCTCATGTTTCAGCATGATAATGTTGCTAGGATCTGTACACAGTTCCTGGAAGCTGAAAATGTCCCAGTTCTTCCATGGCCTGCATACTCACCAGACATGTCACCCATTGAGCAGGTTTGGGATGCTCTGGATCGACATGTACGATAGCGTGTTCCAGTTTCTGCCCATATCCAGCAACTTCTCACAGCCATTGAAGAGGAGTGGGAAAACAATCCTCAGGCCACATGGTGTCACGCTGGATGAGGCAAATGGTGTTCACACCAGATACTGATTGGTTTTCTGATCCACGCCCCTACCTTTAAAAAAAAGGTATCTGTGACCAACAGATACATATCTGTATTCCCAGTTGTGAAATCCATAGACTAGGGCCTAATAAATGTATTACAATTGATTGATTTCCTTATATGAACTGTAACCCATTAAAATCGTTGAAATTGTTGTATGTATATTTTTGTTCAGTGTATATACAGTGAGGGAAAAAAGTATTTGATCCCCTGCTGATTTTGTACGTTTGCCCACTGACAATGAAATGATCAGTCTATAATTTTAATGGTAGGTTTATTTGAACAGTGAGAGACAGAATAACAACAAATAAATCCAGAAAAACGCATGTCAAAAATGTTATAAATTGATTTGCATTTTAATGAGGGAAATAAGTATTTGACCCCTCTGCAAAACATGACTTAGTACTTGATGGCAAAACCCTTGTTGGCAATCACAGAGGTCAGACGTTTCTTGTAGTTGGCCACCAGGTTTGCACACATCTCAGGAGGGATTTTGTCCCACTCCTCTTTGCAGATCTTCTCCAAGTCATTAAGGTTTCGAGGCTGACGTTTGGCAACTCGAACCTTCAGCTCCCTCCACAGATTTTCTATGGGATTAAGGTCTGGAGACTGGCTAGGCAACTCCAGCACCTTAATGTGCTTCTTCTTGAGCCACTCCTTTGTTGCCTTGGCCGTGTGTTTTGGGTCATTGTCATGCTGGAATACCCATCCACGACCCATTTTCAATGCCCTGGCTGAGGGAAGGAGGTTCTCTTTCTGATTGTTAGGGGGTCAAATACTTATTTCCCTCATTAAAATGCAAATCAATTTATAACATTTTTGACATGTGTTTTTCTGGATTTTTTTGTTGTTATTCTGTCTCTCACTGTTCAAATAAACCTACCATTAAAATTATAGACTGATCATTTCTTTGTCAGTGGGCAAACGTACAAAATCAGCAGGGGATCAAATACTTTTTTCCCTCACTGTAGCTGCATCCACAATGCTCATAGCTAACAGAATACCCACATAATCTATACAGTATACATCCATACAACCACAGTGCATATAAAACAAGGCACTGGGGGACATTATACTATACAATCAAATGCTAAATGTCTGAAATGAGATGACAAAAACAACAGAACTAGCAAGCTTGCAGTTGCTAGCTTGCGGTAAAAACGCTAATTAGCATAAGAAAGAGAAACTACATAATCTTTCCGAGTGAGTCCACAACACATGAAGAGTAAGAAATATGTACTTACATTTCTGAAGGACGCACACTGGTTAAAACAAAGAATGCTAACTAAAGGTAATCACAGGAGATGGCTGGAACTTATCACTTGGATTGTGTACTTTTCTCTAGTTACTTCCTTTTCCTCAGAGCTGGAGATCGCCCAGCATGCTCTGCTCCACATCACCGGTGGGCGGAGCTACAGGTCTCCTATGATGAACTAATATTTCTTCTCCATAGCCTTTTTGTAAACTTGCGAAGTCAATTTGCTCCCGAGTAAGGCTAATGGCTCTTGGGAAGGGCTATGGCAGGCGTACTTTCGTCATCTTCTCTGTCTGGGATAGCTGGGAGGATGACCAACCGGGTGACATGACGGTAATAGGTTCTGTCCTTGATATTGACCTCGGCAGACCTCACATGACCATCTGCACTTGGGTGAACTTTAATGATCCGTCCAATGGGCCAGAGGTCTCTCGGAAGCTGGGGTCCACCAACATAACCACCATGTCTTCTTTGAGGTTTGCAGGGATGGCATGCCACTTCTGGCGGGCTTGCATGCTGGGTAAGTAGTGCCTGATGTAGCTGGACCAGAAGTGATCCGTCAGGATCTGGTAGTGTCTCCATCGATGTCTGCTGACGAGCTCAGTTTCGAGGTACACCACTTGCGGCAGGGATCCGTCTGGCTGCCCCATCAACAGGAGGTTGGGGGTCACAGGGTCCGGGTCTGCAATACTGGAGGACAGGTAGCCCAAGGGATTTCAATGAGTACAGTCCTGAGCACTTCTTCGGTCACTGACTGGGCACCCACTGTAGTGTAGGGGAAAGTCTTAACGGAGCGAATATCTCTATCCCAAACTCCTCCGAAGTGCGGTGCTGCAGAGGGGTGAAGTGGAAGACAATGTTCTGTTTTGCAAGCTGCTCTTGCAGTTTGGGAGACAAGTCAGCGAAGGCCTCAAGCAGCTCCTTCTCGCCTCCCTGGAAGATCGTTCCCTGTTCGCATAACAGCTCAACAGGCATCCCTGAGGAGGCGATCAATCTTTTAAGGGCCACCAGAAAGGAGTCTGCATCGATGTTGGTCAGGAGGTCCAAGTAAACAGCCCTCGTGGTGAGAGTAAACAGCCCTTGCAGAGTGACACCTCCTCAGGATGGCCATTTGGCTTAGCTGGCCACTCATCTGGACTTTGAAGGAGGAACAGTGGTCCTTGGCTCCATCAGTTGGGCTCTGCAAGGTCTTGCAGAGTCTTGCCTCTTGTGATGCACGGAGGTCTGTAAGTTATTGAATCTCAGCCACCCTGGTGCCTACGAAAACTTTTAAGCTAGCAGGATTCCGACTGCAGCCACATCAACATGGCTGTGGAATCTGTCCACAGGGTGGTCTGGTCAATCTTCAAGGTAAGCTCTTTCTCTAGCAGCTTGGCAAAATGGGCTCCAGTGACGGCTGCACAGAGCTCTAGTCTTGGCATGGAATCTAGTCGCTTTGGAGCAACTCTGGAAGAAAGGCAGATAGGTCTTGCCTTGACAATCTTCTGTTCTCAGTATGTGACGGAACCGTAGGCCTTCTCTGACGCGTCGCAGAACACATGGACCTCTCTGGTGACACTCGATTGGTCGACATCTGCAGGTACGTAGCACCTAGACAGGGTGAAGCGTGGCAGGATCTGTAGCTCTCTGTACGGCAGAATGAACCTATGGGGGTTGTACTGGCTAGCGAGATCCTTGTACATATTTTGCATGGTCGGCACTCGGTAGTCCACAGCTCAATGCTTGTACCCCAGTGCCAGCTGAGGCCTAGGATAGAATCTTCTTTCTCTTGGGTGAGCCAAAGCTCAAGGCTGTCTGATCTGGCCTTCTTCGGTAGGTCATTGACGACGCTTGGCACGTTGCTGGCCCACTGGCGTAGTTCGAACCCGCCAGATGCCAGGAGCTCTCACTTGTCCACTAGCTGACTGGCTTCTGCTGGGGTTGGCACGCTCTGGAAGCAGTTGTCAATGTAGAAGCACCTCTCTACGTAGAACCAAACATCTTCTCCAGGCTCGCTGTTTTCTGTGACATGCCTCTGGAGAGCCAAGGTCGTGCAGCATGGGCTGCAGGTGGTGCCAAAGGGAAGCACCTGCCACTTGAAGACATTGGGGGGGCTCTTCTCTCTTAATGTCGCGCCACACTATCTTCTTGATGTCTCCACTGATCCTGACAGCATGCTCGTAGAACCGCAACAGTAATCCCTGGAGTGATGCACCCAAGGTAGGTCCTGGCACCAGATTGAGACCCTGGAACTGGTAGGAGCAGTTGAATATGATGTGATCCTTGCCGTTGTGACTCACCATATGGTGGGGGATGTACCACGATTCTCCTCTTAGCTGAGCCTGCCTGCACCAGCTTCTATATCTCAGCACTGGCTGCAGCTCTCTTTGGATCCTTAGCAAGCCGTCTCCCTGCACTTGGTATCACCGCTTCCTTTGGGGCTTGGAAGCAGGACGTGTCTCTCTTGCGCAGTAGCGGGGTGATGTAGCAAAGCAGTCCAACTACCTCCATGTGTGCAGTCTTGTCTTCGAGCAGGTCGACAGCTTCCTGGTCCTGGAAAGAAGGTATACCCAAACGTGCTTCAGCCCAGCTAAATGAAAAAGGGGAAATCAGGTGCTCGACTGAGGGACTTGAAAATAAAATAAACATTCCTTACCCCAGGATACTTCAACTGGTGACAACCCGGGAGAATAAAGAAAAAGGAGCACTCTGTTGCTGCATAAATCTGGTAGATTTATTGACGGGACAAGTAAACAATCGGCTTACATTTTGGCATAAATCACCTTCATCAGAGCCTAGGCTTCCTGGTCCTGCCTCGACCGGGTCACCTCTTTCTCGTTCCGGAAATGTAAGGTGTCAACCTGCCAGAGCTTCTCAACATTCCTGAACAACTCGGAAGTTGTGGGGCCGGAGGTGGTGTGCCACAAACCTTGTTCGATAGGGGTGATCCAATGGGGACTGGTCTTGGGTTGTAAGGCTGGAGAGATGTGGAAGGTCACTGATGCACCACAGAGGGTCTGGATGTCCTGCCAAATGGTTCTGAGGGATAGTTCTTCAGGCATCCCCTGTAACCCAAGCTTCCATGCCGCGTCTGGAAGGAGCATGGTACGCTCGGACCCATCGTCCAGAATAGCGTAGGTGTCAAAGGTACGGTCTCCATGGTATAGGAGCACCTTGATCATCTTCAGCAGGACGCGATTGCGGTCAGCTGGTCTGTCCAGGTACAAGGCAGCTCTCCTCTTTTGGTACCTCTTTGGGGGGTCTGGCGTTGACCTTGTGAAGGACTTGTAGCTGCGTTCCCTACCAGATCTCACAGGGTTTCTTGAGGGTGCACTGGGAAGCTTCTTGTTGGTCTTGATCCACTCTGTTACTTGCTCCTTGGTGAGCGTCTGAATGGCTGAGCACTGGTGGAGATAGTGCTCAGAGATGTTGCAATAAGGACAGTATGGCTTCGCCTTGCCTTTCTTCTTGCAGGCAGGTGAACTGTTGAATGCTGAGGCAGCAGCTCCACTCTCCAGGTTGTAGCTCCGTGGGATTGAAGCTGCACATTTCCCATGGCACACTTCTGACTTCTGCCCGAGCCTGTCCTTATGCCCTTTGCTTGATGACTGGCCATCGTAGTCTTGACACCAGGACTCTGAGAACTCGAGGAAGGTGTATGTGGTACCTGGCTGGTGAAACACGCTACGGTGGAAGTCTGACCTCATCTCAGGTGGTAGCTTGCTGAGTAGGCATTCCTCATGAGACCCACACTTCAGCTCTATGTCGCCATCTGGGCCCAGTGTCCGGAGCATGCCCGCTAAGGACTAGACCTGTAGTGCAAACTTCTTGAAGGCAGCTGTATCTCCACGGCGTACATCGGGAGAGCCCATGACACCGGGTATCTTCTGCAGGGCAACATGGTGTGGCTGTCCAAACATCTCGTTAAGGGCTGCCATGGTGTCTGAGTAAGGCGTGGGGGAGTTGAGGTAGGAATCTGCCACTAGGCAGGCTTCTTCTAGCTTTAAGTGATCCACCAGGACCTGATACTTAAAGAGCTCGTTCCCTTCAGCTGGCAGGAGGTTCTGTAGTGCGATCTTCAGGGAAGCGAACTCGGGTGTCGGCTGCTGAAGTTAAGGATGATTGGCCTTGGCCCTCTGTAGGTCTGCCCTGCTGCGGTGGCGAAGCTTCTAGGAGGCAGCCAGGGTTAAAGGTCTGGCCTAGGTATCCGTGGAACCTGACCTGGTTGGCGAGCTGGTGGGTGCTCTAGTTGCCTTTGGCTGGCAGCTATTCGTGGCTCACGGCTGCTGCATAAGGGTGAGCCTTATGAGGAAGAGACTGCTGGGTCGCTGCACCAACTTAGTGCTGTGAAAGTGCAGCACTGTCCTGGTGAAGAGGTTGGCGATAGTCCCCATAGGGTGATACAGTATCTTGACTCTCTGGGGCACGGCGAAGGTGTAGCCTCTCTTGGAGAGTGGCCTGGAGTCTTGACTACGGATGCTGGTCTGCTCTGCTTAGCAGAAGCAGAAGTTGCCTGATCCATTATGACTTTGAGCTCACTCATCATCTTGTCCAGGTCTACTACTTGTTCTTTCTCTGGCTGCTCTGATTCTTCCTCTGTAGGCCATGGTGGGGGATCAGGCCACTCACCATCGTCGCATTCTTCTTCGTCGTCATCGTACTCCTCACTGAACTCTTCATCTAGCTCAGGTGGGGGAATGAGGTGGACTGGAAGGACCGACTCGAACCATACAGAACGGCCAGACGGTTGTTGAGTAGACTTTGTGGGGGTGTAGCTGGCTGCAGTCAGGTCACAAACTTCCTCATTTCCTGTTTAACTCCATGAAGCTTGACATATTCTCTCTGTACCATTAGTTGAGACATACGCAGCTTTTCGTTCTCTTTACGGATCTCTTCTCTCCTGTATTCCCGGTAAACATAGGGTGTGGAGGCTTCTCTGCTTTTCTCTATGTCCTCTCTTTTCCTCTGCAGGCTAGCTGAAGTTCTGAACCATACCCTCTGTAGTGATGGCTATGATGGTCCCACTCTGGGGCAGCATCCCATTGATCCTGGCGAGTGGATGAGGTTGCACGTAACGAGGTGAAGGGGGTCATTTTGGCCGCTCCTTCTTGATGAGAATGCCATCATACTTTGCTGTCTATGGCTCACATAGCCTACTTCATAATCTTGTAGATGCTGTGGTGGCCGTGTCTGACGCTTCGGACGAACTGCTGGTTGTGTGAAAGCTTCACTCACGTAGTAGTCTTGCACCTTGCTCCGGTTGAAAGCACTGACGTTCCGGCTCGAAGGACCACAATGAAGTGTAGGATCTGTATATTCATAGGGTTTTCTTAGCGTGTAATGTGTTCTCTCCCAGCTGCTTGTAAGGGCACAGATGATAGACAGGTTGGATTCCAATTGAGGTGGTTTAATAACTATGATTCACATAGAGCAGGAATGGCACAGCACAGCACAGTTTATGGGCATTAGCATAAGAAAGAGAAACTACATAATAGTCGGCGAGTGTGTCCACAACACATGAAGAGTAAGAAATATGTGCTCACATTTTTTTGTTGTTGTGATCAAAAAATAGTTGTTTTCACCTCATACAACACACAAGGCAGGATCACGTTACAAATATTAGCCGACATGACAACATTAACATACGATATAACTATTTACATACTGTCAGGAGTCAATTATTTGAGTGCACAATATGACATTTGCTGTTTCGGATGACTATGTGATCACGCTCTCCGTAGCCGATGTGAGTAAGACTTTTAAGCAGGTCAACATTCACAAGGCCACAGGGCCAGACGGATTACCAGGACGTGTACTCCGAGCATGTGCTGACCAACTGGCAAGTGTCTTCACTGACATTTTCAACATGTCCCTGACTCAGTCTGTAATACCAACATGTTTCAAGCAGACCACCACAGTCCCCGTGCCCAAGGACACTAAGATAACCTGCCTAAATGACTACCGACCCGTAGCACTGACGTCTGTAGCCATGAAGTGCTTTGAATGGCTGGTCATGGCTCACATCAACACCATTATCCCAGAAACCCTAGACCCACTCCAATTTGCATACCGCCCCAACAGATCCACAGATGATGCAATCTCTATTGCACTCCACACTGCCCTTTCCCACCTGGACAAGAGGAACACCTACGTGAGAATGCTATTCATTGACTACAGCTCAGCGTTCAACACCATAGTGCCCTCAAAGCTCATTACTAAGCTAAGGATCCTGGGACTAAACACCTCCCTCTGCAACTGGATCCTGGACTTCCTGACGGGCCACCCCCAGTTGGTAAGGGTAGGTAACAACACATCTGCCACGCTGATCCTCAACACGGGGGACCCTCAGGGGTGCATGCTCAGTCCCCTCCTGTACTCCCTGTTCACACATGACTGCATGGCCAGGCACGACTCCAACACCATCATTAAGTTTGCCGACGACACAACAGTGGTAGGCCTGATCACCGACAACGATGAGACAGCCTATAGGGAGGAGGTCAGAGACCTGGCAGTGTGGTGCCAGGATAACAACCCCTCCCTCAACGTGACCAAGACAAAGGAGATGAACTATCATGGTCCAAACACACCAAGACAGTCGTGAAGAGGGCACGACAAAGCCTATTCCCCCTCAGGAGACTGAAAAGATTTGGCATGGGTCCTCAGATCCTCAAAAAGTTCTACAGCTGCACCATCGAGAGCATCCTGACTGGTTGCATCACCGCCTGGTATGGCAACTGCTCGGCCTCCGACCGCAAGTCACTACAGAGGGTAGTGCGTACGGCCCAGTACATCACTGGGGCCAAGCTTCCTGCCATCCAGGACCTCTATACCAGGCGGTGTCAGAGGAAGGCCCTCAAAATTGTCAAAGACTCCAGCCACCCTAGTCATAGACTGTTCTCTCTGCTACTGCACGGCAAGCGGTACCGGAGCGCCAAGTCTAGGTCCAAAAGGCTTCTCAACAGCTTCTACCCCCAAGCCATAAGACTCCTGAACAGCTAATCATGGCTACCCGGACTATTTGCACCCCCACCCCATCTTTTTACGCTGCTGCTACTCTGTTAATTATTTATGCATAGTCACATTAACTCTACCCACATGTACATATTACCTCAACTACCTCAACTAGCCGGTGCCCCCGCACATTGACTCTGCACCGGTACCCCCCTGTATATAGCCTCCCTACTGTTATTTTATTTTACTTCTGCTCTTTTTTTCTCAACACTTTTTTGTTGTTG
Source organism: Coregonus lavaretus (assembly GCF_964263955.1). Lineage (NCBI taxonomy): Eukaryota > Metazoa > Chordata > Actinopteri > Salmoniformes > Salmonidae > Coregonus > Coregonus lavaretus. The sequence goes on along the minus strand of NC_140010.1, from coordinate 9,778,808 downwards.
TTTTTTAAAACGTTTTATTAAGAAATAAATGCATTGTTGGTTAAGGGCTGTAAGTAAGCATTTCACGGTAATGTCTACACCTGTTGTATTCGGCGCATGTGGCAAATAAAATTTGATTTGATTTGTTTTACAGGAAGTAGAGTTTACAGTAAAACATATTGGTATGTGTAATAACACATTCATAGTCAATCACATCAAAAGGCGCTGGTGCAGAAACAACAATAAATAGCAGCGTGGCAGAATTGTAGACCGACACCGTACTACATTGGCCTCCTATCTAGGAGGCTAATCAAGCACTTATGCGTAGGTACAAGAGCGAAACAGAAACAACTCTTGCTGCAAAGAGTTCAAGTTTTTTATTTCAGGATGTGGTACTGAGAGACTGTCTGTCTGGCCATGCAATGTGTGTGAAAGTTGTTTCTGGCTCTGTAGCTTCATTAAATGTGCACACACACACACACCAATGTGTCCTGTAGTAGTGTGGTTAAGAGGAGCTTTAGTGCCCACTGGGTAAGGTATTAGATCACTGTTTCAGCTCAAACTAAAGTTAACACCCACTACCATGACTGTCTCTAGTTTAAACTCCAATAAGAGAAAACAGAGTTTAAAATGACATAACTGATCTAGGTGATGTTTAGTTACGCGGGAAAGGATGGAAAAGAACAATATAAAAGTAATGATAAGATGATTCATGCCATGATTGAAAATGTTTATTGACAGGGAATCAGACAAACTCTTCACAAGATGTTGAGACCAATGACAGAGTACCTATATTTTGGCTAAAATAAACCTTTCAACATGCTGGTGTAGAATGAACCAACCAACCCGCTCCAGGATTCCATACTTTTCTCCCAACATTACTCACACTCTTAGCCAACCATACAAAAGACTAAGAGCAGTGATCCTAGATTTACACCAGTGACGGTATGGTTACCCCAGTGACTGCATAGTTCCACCAGTGACTGCATGGTTTATACTAGTGATCCCCATTACCCCCATGGTTACACCAGTGATCCACATTACCCCATGGTTACACCAGTGATCCCCATTACCCCCATGGTTACACCAGTGATCCCCATTACCCCCATGGTTACACCAGTGATCCACATTTCCCCATGGTTACACCTGATCCCCATTACCCCATGGTTACACCAGTGATCCCCATTACCCCCATGGTTACACCAGTGATCCCCATTATCCCATGGTTACACCAGGTATCCCCATTACCCCATGGTACACGAGTGATCCCCATTACCCCATGGTTACACCAGTGATCCCCATTACCCCATGGTTACACCAGTGATCCACATGGTTACACCAGTGATCCCCATGGTTACACCAGTAAGACACTTCGAGAGACAGATAAGATAGACAAGTATTGAACATCATACAAGGTAGTGGAGGGTATTTTCATGATCAGAGAGAAGCCTTTTTATTTAGAGCTTAAGTACTTTGGTCATTATTACATGTTTGAAAAAGAGGATACCTGGGGTGAGTTTGAGGTCCCACGGGGGACCAGTACAATGACTAAATGGCTAAAATGTAAGTGCATTCATTATGTTAGACTGTGCAAAAACTTCATAGAGTAAAATTAAACAGCAATGAGCTGCTAAAAGTAAGATCATTTAATATCAGGACCAAACCCTGCGGTAAAAACAGTGCATGCAAGAGTGTTATTATATTATATATATATATATATTATAGTCCTAAAACCATACTAATACAGACAGACACATCTACCACCAACACCACAGGCCAGATGAAACCCAGAGAGGAGAAGAAAGAGAGGAAAACTTGGGAGGAGATATATCCAGGCTGGGAAATGGAGGACATGTTGTCGTTACATGCAGGAGCCAAGTGTAAGTAAACAATCTTTGGGCTCTCAGTTGGTGCTTCCATCATACAGGTATTTGACCCGCCTCTGCAATTCTTCGACCAATCTCTTCTGAGATTTCTCCTTGCTGGCCTGCCAATCTTCGGAGAGACAGAGAGAACAGCCAATCAGAAAATAACCTGACTGTGCGTGTGTGTGTGCGTTTGCATTTGTGTTTGTATGGGAATTTCAGAGGCCTGCCTGTGTAGGAGCAGAGTAGAGGGGTGGAGAAGGTGACTTTGGTCCCAGACGTGTTTTCCTCAAACCCAGGTTTCTCCAGACCTCTCTTCACAAACCACTCATCTAGAACGTTCCTCACTGAGGTACCTCTGCTGGAGTCTGTGGAGGGATTCACAATACTGTATCGTGAGTGTGTGTTTGTGCGTAGTGAAGTGGACATTATGTGTGTGTGTCAGTATTAAACAAGGTGAACCCTGTGCGACTGAGCTATCTCTGGCCCTAATAACAGTGTGTGTGTGTGTGTGTGTGGTACTGACCCATCTCATCCTCCCCCAGTAGACCCAGTAAGCGTTGGATGAGTTGGGCTCTAATGGTTTTCTTATTCCCCTGACCTCGAGTCTCCATACTATAACTGTCAATCACATCAGCTTTAAGGAACATCTCTGCCAACTAACAGTGAATTCAATGCTTTTTGTATGTCATCAGCACCTTAAAGGAATAGTTAATTCAAAATACAACACAAGTTAAGTGGTTGAAAAAATGTTTTAAACCACTTAAGAGTGGACTATCCCTTTAACTTTAAATTCCCTGACATTTAGAAATGAGAGCTCTATAAATCAGTCGTTACCCAGAGAACTTCAGCAGGATGGAGCGTCTGTACTGAGTTCCTGTAAGGGCGGAGTTAGCAGATGTAAGGCCTGCCCCTTCCAACAGAATCTGGAGCCTTTGAACCGCCTTCTCAGTGCTGCCGGTTGGGGCCACAGGACCACAGTTGCCAATAAAAGGAGCCAGTTGAGACAGCGCCCTCTGGCAGGCTGACTGACGGGCTGCAGCCTCACTGGAACCTGTCAATGAAATCTGCCTTTAGCAATGTGATACATTCAGTTCATTCATTCATTCATTCATTCATTCATTCAATACACTCATTTCATTTACTAACGTTATCATGTGCCCCTCTCATACATGATAAATAAATCCATTCCAACTTTTCGTGGTGTTACCCTGGCCACTGTAGGTGAAGACACAGGTGATGTGTTTGAGAGTGCAGCAGAACCTGCCCTTCTCCTGTTCCTTTACATCCTCTACAGGCAATGGGAATGACCGCTGCAGGAAAAACTGCTTCACCTTCCCCATGGACTGACTCTCATCTACAGAGAGCGGGATGGGGAAGAGAGTAGATGGGGAGAAAGAGGGGGAGAGAGAGGGAGGGATGGAGAGAAAGGAGACATGAGGAGGGGAGGAAAGGGGGAGCGAGGATAGAGGGAGGAGAAAGAGGACGCTGAGATCGATATTATTTTGTCTGTTTTGACTGAAAGTCCAAGTGTAGTGTAACCACAGTCACTAAGGAGTAGTTTTTAGAATGTGAAATAATGATTAGTGGCTCAGCTCATCTGTATTTATGAGAAGCTTTATACATATGTCAAATGTAATTTAATTGATTGCTCACCAGTACCAGGCTGACAGATCTCCCCTGTGGTGCCCAGACTGTGGTAGGACCGACGGATTGCCTCTTTCTTAGAGCTGAACAGGGTCTGGTTGTGGAAGGTATAGCGGTCTAGTCGGACCTCCACCCTCCACTCACACCACTGCTCCACAGACACATCCTCACACACCACACACGGGGGCTGCAGATCCCACCGCACTAGACACCGGCGGATTTCTGAAACACACATACCTACAGTTTACCATTGACATCAAGTTTTAGGATAATTCAGAATGAGGGTAGCTCAGAATAGAAGCACATTGAAAGGAGAGTCACCTTCCGTCTCTCCCCCAGACTTCATCTCTGCCGATCTCTTGGGGGGAGGCGGGCCCGAATCTTCAGGTGTTGTCTCCATGGCAACAGCAACACTAACTGATAACTTGTCAGCCTGTAGAGTATAGTCAGAAGTTTCCCCTGTCACCTGACCTGCAACTGTGGGGAGAAAGGGACAGAGATCATGGCAGAGGGACAGAGACAGTAAAGAAACAGAGAGAGAAATGGAGAGAGTGAGAGAGAGGAAAGAGAGAGAGAAACAGAGCGAGAAAAACAGAGAGAGAAAGAGGTCCAGACTAACCTGCTCCAGTACTGTTCTTGTACTCTGGTTTAGCTCCTCCTCCATGCTTGACCAGCAGCTCCTGGAGGTTCCCCTTGTAGTTCAGACCCGCTCCGCTGCTGCCCACAACCCCACTCAGGATTCCACTCAGGCGCCTCAGGGCCTCCTTAGCTGCCCAATGCTCTGCCTGCTGCTTTTTAGGGGCCGCCTCTGAGAGAGCGAGAGAGAGAGGGGGGGTGAGTAAAGTAACGAGGAGAGTAAAGTAACGCTCCCTTTAGTTTCAATGCATTTTGGCGCAAAAGATGGGTAAACAGCGTTTACCATCCACTACACCACTGGTTACATGTGAGTGTGAGACATAATTTAATGTCCTGGAAAAACTGCAACTACCCTTCATAACCAATGTCTACATCTCATCAAATGTGCCATTGTAATGAAATATAAAGTGTTTTATATAAACAAAGTCACCTGGGCTGTGGAACGTGAGCTCGCCTACGATTCCCAGAGTGCACCTGTGCTTTCCCTCTGCTGTTGTTACACAGTCCTCCACTGGTGGGTCAGACTCTGCCAGTCTGAAGAACTCCAACACGCTCTGCCTTTCACTGCCTGAAAGGGTAGCAACGAGTTGAGTCACAGCAACATCCACTAACCAACGAAGTAAGATGAAGTTGTCCCCGTACTGATCTAAGGTCAGTCTACCTGAAGTTGTCCCCCATGTAAGGTGTGTAGTGTACCTGCTGTAGGTGGAAGCTCCAGAGACAGGCCCTGGAGCAGGCTGCAGTAGGCTGCCTGTAGCGCTCCCTCTTGCGTAGACGCCTCCTGTGGGATGAGGTCCTTCTGCACACATACCGTCACACACGCAAAGAACCGCCGGCTGTCTGAAAAAGGTAGGACAGATGAAGGGACCTTACACTTTTTCATACACTTATTTCTTTGTGTTCTTTCAACAGTGTTCACTGTTGTCTTATTCTTGAACATATTTTTCTCTAGGTACAAAGCTGTCCGTTTACATGAAATGAACAATAAAGCTATGCGAGTTTGAATGTGTACCTGAAGAGACGCTGCGCTCCTCTGGGAGGGTGGGCGTGGCTTGGCGGGGGTCTGACTCTAAGGCTCCTCCTCCCTGGGTCTCCATGGTATTCATGTCCATGGCTGACACTGGGACCACCTGACTTTCGGGGGGCTGCAAGCTAGGTATCACGGGAGCTGGTGGGATGTGAGGGCAGCCCTCACCTTCGTCTGGCCACACTCCTTTCTCCTTCTTCCCTATCCCCCCTTTCTCAATCTCACTTGTCATCCCTTCACTCTCCTCCACTCCCCCTCCTCTCTCAGTGACCTCCCCCGCCCCCTCTCCTCTGTCTGTGACGTCATAATCAGGCATCTCCAGAGGTGGGGTCTGGGCCTCCAGCAGCTCTTTAAGGGCGCTTACGTAGTTCCCTCCCACCACTTCCTTACTGCCGAGGACCCAGGACAGCCGCTGGAGGGCCACTTTAGCTGCCTGCTGCTGCACCGGTTTCTTTTTTCTGGAACCCTCTGGAGTCAACCAGAAACAGTCATATTTTAAACATTATACAATACATATCTATATACATGACATATACATGACATACACACAGTATATTTACATTCAATACATCATAAAACATAACATTGTAAATTATCCATTTGGCCCTCTACTGAATGTGGCGTTACCTGGGGCATAGAAGGTGATTGGTCCAGTGAATCGGAGGGTGCAGTGGTAGCTCCTCCGCTCGGCATCAGATTGGAGGGCCTCCTCTGGGGGCGGGACATCCTGCGTATGACAGTGCTCCAGGACCACATCCTTATAGGGTGAAGCTGAGGTACAAAAGAAGAAAAGAGTTTCCATGACAACAAGCATTTTGATGGACATGGGGGGGAAAAACAGTAAAGGTAGATGTACATTACTGTATGGTGGTGGGCTCTTTAACCTGATTCTGGTAGATCCAACAGGAGAGCTAGTTTCTTGTAGGCAAACTCAACAGCCTCTGTCTTCCCAGAATGCCTCTCTCCAGAGGTGACGTCAGTTTTAAGGACCACGGTGACACAACCAAAGAACATGGGGCCTGAAGACAGAGTCACATGGTAGAGAGGAACCAATCAGACACAAATAGCAGCTCACTGACTTAGGACTTGTTTGAGAAACATGCTAATATGATGACATGATCTTATAACAGATACTGTACTATAAATTGGATTTGCTGAGGAATACAGTACCTGTGCATGAGAGGCTTTGTGGTTGGTCCGTCTGGCTACTGGATGCCTCTCCCTCCTCTGTGTCATTGGCTAGCTCACTCAGACTAGTGCTGTCACTGGCTAGCTGGCTCAGGTGCTGCAGGGCCAATTTAGCCACTTCCTGGTGAGAGGCCTTCGTATTTCCGCACACCTTAGTACCTTCAAACGTCAGACCTCTAACCTTCACACAACCCCTGAAACCTGGACATGCCCAATTTGAGAAAAGTCAGAGGGTCAGTCTTCGGAGAGACACAGCTGCATGCATCTCCAACGTTTTCACATAATAATAATAATAATAATAACAATAGAGCATTTATTTCCAATTAACGAGTTTTGATAGAGCCGTTTGATGATATTATAAAGATATTACACATTATATAATAAAACAGCCATTAGACATCTGTTAATTACACCACAGATTTGGATAAGAGCCAGGAGTTTCTCCTGACTATGTAACCTAGGCTAGCCAGGAAAAATCTGGATGACAGTTATGGGCTACAGTCTTTTTGGGGGAAAAACTCCAGGCCCAGGGCTAGGGTTAAGGTTCTGACTTACCGAGGCCTTCCTTTATCTCTGAGAAGACGGGCGGACGCCAGCCCTGCATGTTGGCCTCCTCATACAGATGGTTCTTATATCTGAGGACTTCAGTAGCGAACTCAGGATCTGGAAAACACACAACACACAGCTGCATGAGTAGGGCTGGATCCCTCAGTATCTCTCTCTTCAGTCAGTAAGTCAGTCAGTCAGACTCTCTCTGTCTCTGTCTGGAAAACCAATGCCCTGAGTAGGGCTTGATCCCTCAGTAACTCTCTATTCAGTCAGTCAGTCAGACAGACAATCAGTCAGTCAGACTCTCTCTGTCTCTGTCTGGAAAACCAATGCCCTGAGTAGGGCTGGATCCTCAGTAACTCTCTCTTCAGTCAGACAGTCAGACAGTCAGTCAGTCAGACTCTCTCTGTCTGGAAAACCAATGCCCTGAGTGGTGTTGGATCCATCTCTCTCTCTATGTTCCTCTCTCACCGTGTGTGTGTGTATTCCTCTCCAGTGTGTCCACTCTGTCGTTGAGCAAGTCCACTTTTTCCTGCACCTCTCTCAGTTTCTCCCACTGTGGTCCCAGGCTCTCCTGCAGGTCCTTGTTCCCCTCCAGAAACACCCTCACACACTGCAGCTCGTCCACCTTGAGGTACACACAAACACACACATTTGAGGTGTCTTACAGTGAGGTTGTGTGTGTGTGTGTGTCTGTGTGTGTGTGTGTGTGAGGGGACTTACAGTGTGTGCGTGTGTGTCTTACAGTAAGGGCTGTCTCTCTGTCCTCTTCATAGCGTTGGGTCAGACACTCCATCTTTTCCTTTAGTATCTGTTGTTCCAGACTCAGAAACTTCTGGAGCTTCTGCATGTCCTCGAATATCTTGCCCTCATCCGCCGCATTGCCCGCCGCTTTGCCCTCCGCCCTATTTTTACCAAACTGGTTCACAATAAAACTGAAGTCTGTATTCTGGAGCTGGGGAAAATATAGTGAAAAGATAATGAATAGTTGACAAGATATCTTACTGGTCAGATTGCTAATGTGAAAAGTTGAGTGTGGATTTACTAGCACAAACACACACACAAACATACACACCTGTTCGATCTCCTCTGCCAGCTCCCTCAATTCGGGGGAGTGTGTTTCCAGAGCCCGGCCAAGCTCTTTGATTCGGCCCAGGTACAATTCTAAATTCTTCCTCTCCACCCGGAAGTCAGCCGAGTGCATCACCTTGTTCCTCACGTTGGTCACCTGCACACACACACACACATGCAAGCCCACACAGGTAAGCATGCACATGTGTGAATGTGTGTATGTATGTGTGCATGCATGCGTGTGAGAATGTTTACCGGTGTGAAAAGATTGGGTTTGGCAAATTTGCGAAAGTGGAGGCAATGGGACATGAGGTTGAGGAATGCAGAGATGTCAAACTCCTCCACTGTGGTGTGCTTCCCGTTTCCACCGTTCATGTGGACCTATTCAAACACACAAAACACACACACACAAACTACAATAATGTACCAACTACTAACTGCAGGATCATTACAATATGTAAAACACATGATATGTACAGCCAGACCGTTACTCATTGCTTTACCTTGGCCACCTCCCATTTCTTTGTAGGCCACAGGTACGGGTTGGAGTTATTCCAGTACACCGGTCCGCCTTTATGGTTAGCCAAGATCGCAACTTTCCATTGCTCACACACTTCTTCTTTACACACTTTAGGAATCTAGATTAAGAGTTTTGTTATTTATTTAGGGTTATAATCATTCTAAAAGTGACCTTTTAAGAAATAAAAGGAAATTGCAACAGGAAGTGTCTATTTTTGTTCGGTTTGGAAGTGTCAAGTTTCTGTTATATGTCTTTTGTAAGTGACAACAAGTAACAAGCATGCAGTGACATCCACGCTACAGTGAGCCAATGGTTATTACTATTATTTAAATCATATTACATTGTAACTCCGGCAGATATCATTTTTATTCACCTGGTTACACATTGGGTTCCCCATAGCGCCATTTAATTTAATGTTTACTTTTTTTCGGAGTTCACAGTGGTAAGTTTCGGTTTCGTTTTCCAGGAAACCTCCAAGTCGCGTTTTAAGACAATTCAGACCCATGGTCGTTTTAATCCAGTTTTTATACCCGTCATCCTGAAACCGTCTGAGCGAGTCCATGGTGAAACAAATGTCGTGTTGTTGTGCTCGATAATAATGCAACTTTCTAGTTTCCAATTCTCCAGTACCAGCAGATTCGATCAGTATCCCGTAGCCGCCGACGGCGCCTGTTCGCCGGCTTGTGGACTGCTGCTGCAGAACTGTCAGGAACTGTTCAGGCGTTCAGGAGCCAGTATTCAACCAAGGTCCGTGCTATGCGGGATCCTTGGGACGTACCTACCCCATTGAAGTTGACGTTTAAAATGGTCAAGGTTAGGGTAAAAGCAGGGGCGCAACTTTGGTTTTATAAGTGGGGGGGGACATAACTTGACGGGGGGTCTGGGGGTCCTCCCATTTTTGGCGGCATCTAAAGAACATTTCCTGCATTTCTACACAATCAAACATGGCCCTTCTAACCGTCTCTATTTAGAACAACAAAAAGTAAACAAAAATGTCCACAGTCATCAAGCAAGGTAAAATATTATTAAATATGTTTAAGTGATTCATAAGACTGAACTAGATCAATGATAATTCAATATTCAATATTGTGTTGCACCTTTAACCAATTGCCTAACAAATGACCAACTCTTACAAATAAAGTACAAAGACTTACCTTTTGATTGTCTTTATTAAGACATCCTCTATATCAAATTTCAGCCAGCCCGAGCCGCTTGCACGCCCGACCCCCACCAGTCTAGTCAATAACTGGCAAGTGTCTTCACTAACATTTTCAACCTGTCCCTGGCTGAGTCTGTAATACCTACATGTTTCAAGCAGACCACCATAGTCCCTGTGCCCAAGAACACCAAGGTAACCTCCCTAAATGACTACCGACCCGTAGCACTCACGTCTGTAGCCATGAAGTGCTTTGAAAGGCAGGTCATGGCTCACATCAACACCATCATCCCAGAAACCCTAGACACACTTTAATTTGCATACCGCCCCAACAGATCCACAGATCTCTATCTCTATTGCACTCAACACTGCACTTTCCCACCTGGACAAAAGGAACACCTACACTACCGTTCAAAAGTTTGGGGTCACTTAGAAAATCCCTTGTTTAAATAGTTCCTGCAAAACACCAGTCTCAAAGTCAACAGTGAAGAGGCGACTCTGGGATGCTGACCTTCTAGGCAGAGTTGCAAAGAAAAAGCCACATCTCAGACTGGGCAATAAAAATAAAATATTAAGATGGGCAGTCTGAGATATGGCTTTTTCTTTTCAACTCTGCCTAGAAGGTCAGCATCCCGGAGTCGCCTCTTCACTGCTGACATTGAGACTGATGTTTTGCGGGTACTATTTAATGAAACTGCCAGTTGAGGACCTGTGAGGCGCCTGTTTCTCAAACTAGACACTCTAATGTATTTGTCCTCTTGCTCAGTTGTGCACCGGGGCCTCCCACTCCTCTTTCTATTCTGGTTAGAGCCAGTTTGCGCTGTTCTGTGAAGGGAGTAGTACCCAGCGTTGTACGAGATCTTCAGTTTCTTGGCAATTTCTCGCATGGAATAGCCTTCATTTCTCAAAACAAGAATAGACTGACACGTTTCAGAAGAAAGTTATTTGTTTCTGGCCATTTTGAGCCTGTAATCGAACCCACAATTGCTGATGCTCCAGATACTCAACTAGTCTCAAGAAGGCCAGTTTTATTGCTTCTTTAATCAGCACAACAGTTTTCAGCTGTGCTAACATAATTGCAAAAGGGTTTTGTAATGATCAATTAGCCTTTTAAAATGATAAACTTGGATTAGCGAACACAACGTGCCATTGGAACACAGGACTGATGGTTGCTGATAATGGGCCTCTGTACGCCTATGTAGATATTCCAACATTAACAATGTCTACACTGTATTTCTGATCAATTTGATGTTATTTTAAACGGTAGTGTATATCCTTAGCAATCTACACACAATACCCCATAATGACAAAGTGAAAACAGGTTTTTAGACATTTTTGCAAATGTATTAAAAATAAAAAAACTGAAATACCTTATTTACATAAGTATTCAGCCCCTTTGCTATGAGACTCGAAATTGAGCTCAGGTGCATCCTGTTTCCATTGATCATCCTTGAGATGTTTCTACAACTTGATTGGAGTCCACCTGTGGTCAATTCAATTGATTGGACATGATTGGCACACACCAGTCTATATAAGGTCCCACAGTTGACAGTGCATGTCAAAGCAAAAACCAAGCTATGAGGTCGAAGGAATTGTCCGTAGAGCTCAGAGACAGGATTGTGTCGAGGCACAGATCTGGGGAAGGGTACCAAAACATTTCTGCAGCATTGAAGATCCCCAAGAACACAGTGGCCTCCATCATTCTTAAATGGAAGAAGTTTGGAACCACCAAGACTCTTCCTAGAGCTGACCGCCAGGCCAAACTGAGCAATCGGGGGAGAAGGGCCTTGGTCAGGGAGGTGACCAAGAACCTGATGGTCACTCTGACAGAGATCTAGAGTTCAATCAGGCCTTAATGGTAGAGTGGCCAGATGGAAGCCACTCCTCAGTAAAAGGCACATGACAACCCGTTTGGAGTTTGCCAAAAAGCACCTAAAGAACTCTCAGACCATGAGAAACAAGATTCTCTGATTTGATGAAACCAAGATTGAACTCTTTGGCCTGAATGCCAAGCATCACCTGGCACCATCCCTACAGTGAAGCATGGTGGTGGCTGCATCATGCTGTGGGGATGTTTTTCAGTGGCAGGATCTGGGAGACTAGCCAGGATCAAGGGAAGGATGAACCGAGCAAAGTACAGAGAGATCATTGATGAAAACCTGCTCCAGAGCACTCAGGACCTCAGACTGGGGCGAAGGTTCACCTTCCAACAGGACAATGACCCTAAGCACATGGCCAAGACAACGCAGGAGTGGCTTCGGGACAAGTCTCTGAATGTCCTTGAATGGCCCAGCCAGAGCCTGGACATGAACTCGATCGAACATCTCTGGAGAGACCTGAAAATATCTGCGTTGCAATGCTCCCCATCCAACCTGACAGAGCTTGAGAGGATCTGCAGAGAAGAATGGCAGAAACTCCCCAAATACAGGTGTGCCAAGCTTGTAGCGTCATACCCAAGAAGTCTCAAGGCTGTAATCGCTGCCAAAGGTGCTTCAACAAAGTACTGAGTAAAGGGTCTGAATACTTATGCAAATGTAATATTTCAGTTCTAAACATTTATAAAAACTGTTTTTGCTTTGTCATTATGGGGGATTGTGTGTAGATTGATGAGGGGGGAAAAAAAACAATTTAATCCATTTTAGAGTAAGGCTATAACGTAACAAAATGATGAAAAAGTCAAGGGGTCTGAATACTTTCCGAATGCACTGTACTTGCGGTGGGCTTTTTCTGCTGCGATGTTGCATGCAAATACTGGCCATATTTGCAGAAAGTTGTGCAGGCGTTGCCAGAGTTGGATGAGCTTCTGAAAATGCACCCTCTCCGTTATGCATGCGAAGGCACATGAATGGTCGTGAGATAATTGTTTTCCTTCATGACTGTTTTCTGTTCTCCAGAAAGGATATTGTAATGCTTTTTAAAATAATAGAATGAAATACATTATTTTAAAATGTTATTCGTTCATTATAGCATTATAGCTCAAATGGGGAGGCCGCAATCAGCCTGGTGAATAGTTTTATATCCAGAGCTGCTGTCACGACAAAGTACATGTCCAAGGCTGGTAAGTATATTATGATAACATAACTAATGCTGAAGAAGGTTTAGGATTGCAACATAATTCCCTTAATAATGTTTAACTATTAGGTGGTCCTTATAGTTGAGCTCTAGCACACTTCAATTAATAAGATAAACCTAATTGCCCCTCTCCTGGACTGTCACCTTGCCACGGTGGAGAGGCTTGGGTACTCCAATGACCCGGAGAGCTAAGCCGGAGGGGGTTTATACTCCTGGCAGGTGCAACCAGGTTGAAGGGTAGGAGGAAGACAAAGCAGTCCATGGTCCTCCATCTTGGGGGTTGGGCTTGGGGCTAACTACCCCACCCCGTAAAAAACAAACATTGACGAATGGAAACCAAATAAATTGCCCCAAAGCAGGACATTTTCTTGAACACGTTACTGCTGAAGGGAGAAGTTGACAGTGAAGGACATTTACTTTTTGGGCTTAACTGATGATGCTGTGATATTATGTCATGCTATGTTAATTATTTTATAGTAAAAATAAAAAAAACGTACACATGTCTGTAATTGCAGTCTTTATGTTGATTGGTTAGGCACACAGTAGTAATTTATTAGAATAGCTGACTGAAGACGTTTTTCCAACAGTACGGACAGACATTATCACACTACTGGCAATGGGCTGGAATGAGAGGAAGTTCGCCAATATGGATTGCATGTTGGCAAAGAGATGTGTGAAGGTATTTCTTTGGGGGGCGTTCATAAAACGTTTTTTTTTTTTTTTACCTGTATCTGCTTTCTCATTCATGTTTATCTATTTCTGCATGTCTGATCTTATGTCTGCAATCCTGGCTCAGCTTTTTATTATTTTTACTAGTCATCTTGATGTAGTAAAAACATCAAGATGACTGTATACATTAAAGTCAAATCTTTTAGTGTGAGTCACTTAAAAAATTAGAACCTTCACCTATGTTATTCCTTAACTGAATTATATATTTTTCAGAATGTCAAAAGACTGAAGGAGGAGACCAGCCTCCTTGAAGAAAAGCAGGCAGAGCTGGACATCTACGACGCTGTGCTCCAGGAGTGGGTTGCTGAGGTGCAGCAGTGGCCTGAAGGTATGTTAGGTTCTGAACAAATAGAGTAAACTCAAACGGACTACCAGAAAAGGCTCAAACCAAGTTTATTCAACCCACAAGCATATATTTATACATTCCGACTAGGCGGAGTCACCGCCTTGCATGACTAAGATAAACAATCCTTCTCTGTTAGGCAGAAACACAGTATGTTCCTCTCACTGGTATTGTCATGGCCTGCCTAAGTCTAGGACCCTCATGGGCGTGGAAGTGTGTGTATGGGATAGGACTGTAGTCAGATGGTCTTTGGGGTGGGCCCCTATGGCCCCCCTCCCAGCAGTGTCTTCTCTCTTCAACTGTTGACCTTATCTCGAGTTGAGTTCTAAATTCCTCATTGCCTTAGTTCCACAGCAACGGGCCTGCCTTATCAGGAACTGAAACTAGACTGCTACCCTTTGCCTCCTTCCTTAGAAATATGAATATTCAGCAACAACATGTTTGAACAGAATATTAACTTTCGGCACTTCCCCTTGTCTCACTCAGTAAATTTCCATACACCAAGTTCCTATTCACCCTTCATTGACCCCTAACATATACATTTCTTATACATGTAAAGTAATCAATACGTTCTAATATGATGACAGGAATAAGTATATTTCAAGCCAGAATCCAACAGGTAGAAAAGTGAATGTTTCTCTGTCTCTCAACTTCATAATTGCATTGATGTCAGTGGAGTCATGTTTGTAACTTGCCCTATGTTTGACAGCCACACTTCAGGATAGTCAGACAGGGCAGACGGGGCATCTCCAGAAGAAGATTGAGGGGCTTTACCTCATTGTGAAACAGAGGAAACACTACCTATACCGTTTGACAGGTAAAGCCCAACGACAATATGAACTTAAACACATTATTAATCAAGCAGTAAAACTGATTTGTGAAATAAAATGCATTAGTCATACACTTCAGACCATATTTATGATCAAATGTAGGCATGACCTGTTATTAATTGATCTAATGTAAAACATTTCATTAAACTGAGAAATTGCATGACCATAAACAGTAGAGTTCCTTGTGAGCCACAACTCTGCATGCCTTGTATAATGTTATAATTGCATGATGACAAATGCTTTAGAAATGAGTTGATTGCTTTGTACTCTCTTTGTCTGTGCATCTATAGTATCTCTATAATTTATAGTCATGTAATATATCTGAATCTACAGTCCGTCTAATCACCCCTTTTTACTCCGACGGCAACAAGAGGAGGCATCAGATTCTGAGAAATTGTTATGGACAAGGCAGCCTTAACAGCTGCCATTGTTCAACTTCACGAGCAGCAGGCAGAGTTTAGGCTCCCCACAGTGGCTGCTCAATACTGACAACTTTGTGTGGCCATGGGAGAGACTTGGCACCAGTAAGTATATGATTTGCAGAAGGTATCTATTGTGATTGAAGTTTTAACTTCAGCGTAGGCTGCAATCATTGCTGCTGTTCTGTTTTATACCTCTGTGAGGCAACAGCCATTTTGCCATCAAAAAGGCAATCTTCAACAGACTGATGTTGGTGAACAGACTGCAGGAGGAAGAGAGGATCCTGGTGCAGGAGATGAAGAGGCACTGGGGGAGCCTACAAAGAGCAGCGGGAACTCTGGAGGCACTGTCCCAACAGCTGCAAGATCAGAGGAAGTTGAGGTTTATACTATTTTTGGACTGAACTTTTTGTTTTCCTTCACAAATACCCTCCACACTATTTTGTGTAGTGGAATTGTAAATCATTTACTGCTTTACATATGACTTTTAGGCAATGCAGTGGAGTTGTCAGAGGGAGGAATGGCCTTCTCTGCCACCTGAAGAGAAGAGTGAGTTAACTGACACAAGATCAAGACAACACCAGGAACACCTACCACAAGCTGATTCTGGGAGAAGGGGCTTTTTGATGACTCTGATGTAGATGAAGTTAGAAGTCCTATTGCTGAGAGCTCAGATGACGACTGCTATGCTTTCTGAAATCATACACCACCCTGCCTCTTTCTCTCGGTCTTGCTCTCTCCCGCAGGAGAGGGAGAAGGCAGCCACCACCTCCCTCGGGAGCAGCCTGGTCTTCCGACGTTGACCCCTGACTCCTCACCTTCTGAACCCATCCAGGGAAATGTAATTTGCCTGATGACGCGCTAGTGGAATGTCTAATTTCAGTGCATTTTTGCCATGTTTCCTCTCCTCACCTCCGTTTCTTCCAGTCCTAGATGATGGCGACATCATTAGCAACTCAGAATGTCGGTTGAGGACCTCTTTACTGAGGAATGTGGTTGTTTGTTTTATTTTTATTTTCTTTGAGTATTTTCTGTGCTGCTGTGATTGTGATTTTTGTGTAATTGTGTGTTGCAAAAGAGTCCTTAGTCTCTGGGTGTCACGGTTTCGGCCGAGGCTGCCTCTCTCCCTTGTTCGGGCAGGCTTCGGCGTTCGTCGTCTCCGGAATTCTAGCTGCCACCGTTGTATGTTTCATGTTCGTTTGCTTTTGTCTGTTTGTTTTCACACCTGTTTCTCATTTGGCGTAATTAGTGTCCTATAAGTTTCTCGTTGTGTTTGTCTAGTGTTGTGTGTTATTGGATTTTGTCAGTCATGTGTAGGGTTTCTACATGTTCGCTCGGTTGAGCTTCCCTCCACTGTTTTGGAGAGTTTACGCACTTGTCTGGTGCGCTCTTGGTTTCGTTTTGCCTTTGTGCGTATTTGTTGCGCCTTTGGATATTGTATTAGTATTTTCCGTGTTGGATTTATACTAAAGTCTTGTGGACTATACTCCGGTGTCCTGCGTCTGATTCCACCTCATCACCCACCTACACTTGCGTGACAGAATAACACACCTTACATGGAATCAGCAGGAGCCGACGCAGCCCCGACGAGGCTGGAGGCCCAGGTTCGGGAACAACAGGACCAGATACTTCAGATGGGGACCGCCCTGCAGGAGGTGATCACCACCCTCCGAGGCTGGGGAACGCCTCCACCACCTCCCTCCCTGCCAGCACCATCGGCCAGTCCGCCCATTCCAGCGCCAGAACCCCGAGGAATCCGACTCTCTCTCCCGAGGGCCTACGACGGAACCGCGGCTGGGTGTCAGGGATTCCTCCTCCAGGTGGAGCTGTACCTGGCCACCGTACACCCGGCACCCTCGGGGCATGAGAGCGTGTCCGCCCTGATCTCCTGCCTGTCCGGGAAGGCGTTGGAATGGGCCAACGCGGAGTGGAGGAAGATCGACGCCGAGACTATCACCTACAACGAGTTCTCCCGCCGCTTCAAGGCGGTGTTTGACCATCCCCCGGAGGGGAAAGCGGCGGGGGAGCGTCTGGTCTTCCTCCGGCAGGGGAGGAGGAGTGCCCAAGAATTCGCTCTTGAATTCCGTACTCTAGCGGCAGATGCAGGGTGGAATGAGCGGGCCCTCGTCGATCTATACAGATGTAGCCTACGAGAGGACGTCCGTCGGGAGCTGGCTTGTAGGGACACCAGCCTCTCTTTCGACCAGCTGGTCGACATGTCCATCAGGCTGGATAACCTACTGGCTACCCGCGGACGTCCTGAGGGGGGTCCGTCCATTTCACCCTCCAGCGCCTCCGAGCCGTGTCCTATGGAGCTCGGGGGCGCTGGCGCTAGAGAGAGGAGGAGTCGGTTGGCTAGGGGGTCCATCCACTGCACCAACTGTGGTCGGGGAGGACACACCGCGGCTAGGTGCTGGGGATGGCCTCCTAGGGGGGATGACGACAGGTCCCGCACTGGGGATTCCCTCCAGGTGAGTAGGCGCCCCACTCACCCAGAGCTCACTGTTGCCCATTTTTGTATGCCTGTGCGTTTTCCACAGGTAGCACCTCATTCCCAGCATAAGGCGCTGGTAGATTCAGGCGCGGCTGGGAATTTTATTGATAAAAAGTTTTGTTTAGCGTTAGGGATTCCCCTTATTCCTGTTGATGTTCCTTTCCCCGTTCATGCCCTAGATAGCCGTCCGTTGGGTACGGGCTTAATCAGGGAGGTCACGGCGCCACTTAGGATGTGTGCGCAGGGGGATCATCAGGAGATGATTCAGCTGTTCCTGATTGACTCTCCTGCGTATCCGGTGGTGCTGGGCATGCCCTGGTTAAGTACCCATAACCCATCTATTTCGTGGCAGGAGAGGGCTCTGATGGAGTGGTCTGCTCAGTGTGTGGGTAGATGTTTGGGCGTTTCCGTAGGGGCTACCTCGGTGGAGAGTCCAAACCAGGTGCCCGCATTGCACGTTCCCCCTGAGTATGGGGATTTGGCTATTGCGTTTAGTAAGGCGAGGGCGACGCGGTTGCCGCCCCATAGGCAGGGAGATTGTGCGATAGATCTCCAGGCAGGAGCTGCGCTCCCACGGAGCCATGTGTATCCTCTGTCTCAGGAGGAGAAGAAAGCTATGGAGACTTACATAGACGAATCTCTGAGACAGGGATACATACGGCCTTCCACTTCCCCTGCGTCCTCAAGTTTCTTTTTTGTGAAGAAAAAGGATGGTGGTTTGCGCCCGTGCATCGATTACCGTGGTCTCAATCAGATTACGGTGAAGTACAGTTATCCACTCCCGCTGATTGCGACCATGACTGAGTCGTTGCATGGGGCGCGTTTCTTCACTAAATTAGATCTCAGGAGCGCGTACAACTTGGTGCGCATCAGGGAGGGCGATGAATGGAAGACAGCCTTTAGTACCACCTCGGGCCATTACGAGTATCTGGTCATGCCATACGGGTTGATGAACGCTCCGTCAGTTTTCCAATCATTCGTGGATGAGATCTTCAGGGACATGCAGGGGCAGGGGGTGGTTGTGTACATTGATGACATTCTCGTGTACTCGCCTACCCGTGTCGAGCATGTGGCCCTGGTGCGTAGAGTGTTGCGGAGGCTGGTGGAGCACGACCTGTATGTGAAGGCAGAGAAGTGTCTGTTTTTCCAGGAGTCGGTCTCCTTTTTGGGGTATCAGTTGTCTGCGTCAGGGGTGAAGATGGAGGTAGACCGGGTGTCGGCCGTGCGTAATTGGCAAACACCAACCACTGTGAAGGAGGTGCAGCAGTTTTTGGGGTTTGCGAATTACTACCGGAGGTTTATCCGGGGTTTTGGACAGGTGGCAGCTCCCATCACGTCTCTTTTGAAGGGGGGTCCGGTGCGTCTGCAGTGGTCGGCCGAGGCGGACAGGGCGTTTGGGAGGCTGAAGGACCTGTTTACCTCGGCCCCGGTGCTGGCGCATCCGGATCCCTCTTTGCCGTTTCAGGTAGAGGTGGACGCGTCAGAGGCCGGTTTAGGAGCCGTGCTTTCACAACGGTCTGGCGCGCCACCTAAACTCCGCCCCTGTGCTTTTTATTCTAAGAAGCTCAGTCCGGCGGAGCGGAACTATGACGTAGGGGACAAGGAGCTGTTAGCCGTGGTACAGGCTCTAAAGGTGTGGAGGCACTGGCTTGAGGGGGCTCAACACCCTTTCCTCATTTTGACGGACCACCGTAACCTGGAGTACATCCGGGCGGCGAGGAGGCTGAACCCTCGCCAGGCAAGATGGAGTATGTTCTTGACCAGGTTTACTTTTAAGATCACGTACATCCCTGGGTCACAGAATGGTAAGGCAGATGCGCTGTCTCGGCGGTATGACACGGAGGAGAGGTCCGTGGAGCCCACTCCCATACTGCCGGAGTCGTGTCTGGTGGCACCGGTAGTGTGGGAGGTCGATGCTGAACTCGAGCGGGCGTTACGCACCGACCCTAGTCCACCACAGTGCCCGGAGGGTCGGAAGTACGTTCCGCTCGAGGTTCGGGATCGATTGATCTATTGGGCTCACACGTCACCCTCCTCTGGACATCCGGGTATCGGCCGGACAGTGCACTGTCTTAGTGCCAAGTACTGGTGGCCCACGTTGGCAAGGGATGTGAGGGTTTATGTTTCCTCCTGCTCGGTGTGCGCCCAGTGTAAGGCGCCTAGACATCTGCCTAGGGGTAAGTTGCTACCCCTGCCCGTTCCACAACGACCATGGTCCCACCTCTCTGTGGATTTTATAACAGACCTTCCCCTCTCCCAAGGGAATACTACCATCCTGGTCGTTGTGGACCGGTTCTCTAAGGCCTGTCGTTTGCTCCCCATGCCGGGTCTTCCTACTGCCCTACAAACTGCCAAAGCACTATTCACCCATGTGTTCCGGCACTACGGGGTACCCGAGGACATTGTGGCTGATCGAGGTCCCCAATTCACCTCCAGAGTCTGGAGAGCGTTTATGGAGCGGTTGGGGGTCTCGGTGAGCCTCACCTCGGGCTACCACCCGGAGAGTAATGGGCAGGTGGAACGCGTAAACCAGGATGTGGGTAGGTTTCTCAGAACATACTGCCAGGACCGGCCGGAGGAGTGGTCAAGGTACGTTCCCTGGGCCGAGATGGCCCAGAATTCCCTACGCCATTCCTCCACTAACCTAACTCCATTTCAATGTGTGTTAGGTTACCAGCCGGTTCTGGCACCCTGGCAGCAGAGCCAGATCGAGGCTCCTGCGGTGGATGAGTGGGCGCGGCGCTCGGAGGAGACTTGGAACGCTGCACACGTCCACCTGCAGCGGGCCCTCCGACGTCAGAAGGCGAGCGCTGATCTCCACCGCAGTGAGGGACCGGTGTACGCACCTGGTGATCGAGTCTGGCTCTCTACCAGAAACCTGCCCCTCCGCCTGCCCTGTCGGAAACTGGGTCGGCGGTTTGTAGGGCCATTTAAAGTCCTGAGAAGGTTGAACGAGGTATGTTATAGATTACAGCTACCTGTGGAGTATAAGTGTATTAACCCCTCGTTCCATGTGTCCCTTCTCAGGCCGGTGGTAGCGGGCCCACTCCAAGAAAATGAGATAGGGGAGACTCCTCCGCCCCCACTGGACATCGAGGGGGCACCGGCGTACTCCGTGAGGTCCATCTTGGATTCGAGACGTCGGATGGGGGGTCTCCAGTATCTAGTGGAGTGGGAGGGGTACGGTCCGGAGGAGCAGTGCTGGGTGCCGAGGAGAGACATCTTGGACCCGTCGCTCCTGACGGAATTCCATCGGGGGCATCCGACGCGCCCTGCTCCACGTCCTCCGGGTCGTCCCCAAGGCCGGAGTCGGCGCACGTCTGGAGCCGCGCGTCAAGGGGGGGGTACTGTCACGGTTTCGGCCGAGGCTGCCTCTCTCCCTTGTTCGGGCAGGCTTCGGCGTTCGTCGTCTCCGGAATTCTAGCTGCCACCGTTGTATGTTTCATGTTCGTTTGCTTTTGTCTGTTTGTTTTCACACCTGTTTCTCATTTGGCGTAATTAGTGTCCTATAAGTTTCTCGTTGTGTTTGTCTAGTGTTGTGTGTTATTGGATTTTGTCAGTCATGTGTAGGGTTTCTACATGTTCGCTCGGTTGAGCTTCCCTCCACTGTTTTGGAGAGTTTACGCACTTGTCTGGTGCGCTCTTGGTTTCGTTTTGCCTTTGTGCGTATTTGTTGCGCCTTTGGATATTGTATTAGTATTTTCCGTGTTGGATTTATACTAAAGTCTTGTGGACTATACTCCGGTGTCCTGCGTCTGATTCCACCTCATCACCCACCTACACTTGCGTGACACTGGGACTGCGAAAATAAATAAAGGTCTGAATAAATAAATGTATTAAGCACTAACAGCTGTGTGTGTTTCAATCGATTACATAGTATGAATGAATTATTTTGATGTAATAAAAAGTGTTGGTGCAGCATGCTGTAAGCCATTGCTGCCCCTTGCAACATTGTAAGTACAACATCACCTTTCTAAAATGTCACTTGCCAAATCTAACAGTAGCCTATCACTCGTTTTTTATGTTTGACTTTAAATCAGTTAACGGTGTATCAATGAGAACCTGATATTGAGTAGAATGTACTGTTGCCCAACCCATATATTTCAGCAGTGCATTGTACCCTACACCATAATATCAAATGCTAAGACATAGGGGCTCTCTCCATGTGTCCTATTGAATCTTACTGGCTGATGAAGGACAATAACGTATGCCTATTTACAGCAGCATATGATTTGATAGTTGTTATACCTAAATTAATTGATGTCAATTGATATATAAATATATAGAATTTTACAGTATACAGTTCACAAACTATAGCCTACTAAAATAGGCACCTGGCACAATACTGATTGATATACTGTAGGTTATGAGCAGTGGATTGGTCTAAACAACTTTAGTAGGCCTTGTGATTTTATTGTGAGTAATGAGAAAACAATCATCAAAAGTGATGGGAATATTGCATTTGAAAAGCAAATACTTAGATTGAATATGTAGGCAAATTCCGACATCAGTGGACGTGCGTGAGGGGTGTCATGAAGAATTAGGGCATTTTGAAGGGTGTCATGAAGAATTAGGGCGTTTTGAAGGGTGTCATGAAGAATTAGGGCGTTTTGAAGGGGCTGATACAATATTACACTATTTATGCTGCACAGGGCTCCTGTTACCATTTGTAACAGGGAACAACTTATTAGGTTATAGCTTATTATATTGTTGATTGACCTTCAAATAAGCTACGCAATATAGGGCTATATGCGATAATAACCGCATCTTCTTATAGAGGAATTTATTATAGGCCTATAATAGGCTAGGTGTAGCTATAGATTAAAATACATATATGCCTATGTGTATATCATCATAGTTTATATAATGTATATATAGCCTACCATGCTATTATGTTTATTACCTTACGTGCATTCTTTCTGGAGGCTACCACTGCATCATGCGGCATGTTGCGTTTACCTGCTTGGGTTCTGTGGGTTACTTAACAGAGGGATGTATTTTCTGAAGGTGAAAGACAAATCATTGCACAGTTGCTCTATTTGGATAGGCAGTGAGAATTCAGTGCATAATTGTCTTATCAGAGATATGCTGTGCCGAAGACCATGGCAATAGAGGTGCGGTTATATCCATTATGCGAATAATGGGTATAGGGGTTGAATGGCTATATAAAGGGTGTAGAATGTTTAAATAGTATATTTCCGAGGTTCTCAAGGCTCCAATGTCAATATAAAAAGGTTTTTTATAAACATTTGCATACATACACCGAGAAGCTGAAATGTTCAAACCAGACGGACACTGTGGTGAAGAAGGCATGTCAGTGACTCTTCAACCTCAGGATGCTGAAGAAATTTGGCCTGTCCCAGAGGGCCCTTACAGTGTTCTACAGAAGCACCATCGAGAGCATACTGTCAGGCTGCATCACTGCCTGGTATGGCAACTCCACCGCCGTGGACCGCAAGGTGCTACAGAAGGTGATGCGCTCAGCAAAATGCACCATTGGGTGCACACTGCCTGCCCTCCAGGACACCTACAATATCTATCTATCACAATGCTATTTGGTTGGCAAAGTAAATGAGCTTACAATGAAAAAGCTAGGTCTTTTTTTGCAAAAACGATGCATGGCCATCATATTTCTAATGTTCATCATAGAAAGAATGTAGCCAGCTAAATTTCCTAATTTTTTGCTTAAAGTTATTCTTGCATGTTACCGGAGATAAGTAGCTACACATCAGTCAGAGTACTGCCTGCTGATAGAATGCCCGTTCGTGAATTCTCATCCAAGTGGAGAAGTGCAACTGAAGAACAAAATGAGTCTGATGCCGAGCAGAAATTAAAATAGGAAGAATTGTAAATCTGTGTTTAGAAAACGCAGCAAGATATTTCTTATGCGTTGTATATTTTTTTCCTGCGTGAAAAAATGCAGAATTCTGCATTAGCACGACCCCTAAGTTTAACTTTCTAGTTATATAAGTAAGTGGCTGAATTAATAAGATGACGGGTGTAGTATTGAGTAAATGCTGGCAATTATTGCTGATAAACAAAGGAGTCCGCTCATACTGAACCTTGATCATAAGTTTATTCATATCACAAGCTTTCAGCATGAGTTACAGGTGTCAAGATCACCCGGAGAACGGCATCCCCCGAATTGCAATGGCCGCTCTAACCTCTTCTTCGCTTTTTACCCAGTATATATAATCTTCCCAAGATGTGGGTGGCTCCCTCTACTGTCCAATCCCCTGTCTACAACACACACTTCCTGTCTGTTGTATGTGGCGTTACACTAAAACATTCCCTCTTGATACTAAAATAAACATCCTCAAAGGTTCCACTTAAACCCATTAAAAAAGTCATAATCTTTTAATACACTACACGGGGCATCATATTGTATTAGCTTTCTGCTGTGTTTGAGAAGTCAAAGCCCTTTGGATGAGTTATCTGGACAGCTGGCACTGCTATCTTGATTTCCTTGCGTTTTTTCTCTTCTCCTTTCTAGGCCGTCTGCTCCTCCCCCCTCTTCTCAGAGCAGGCAGGCCCGTTGCCCTAGCGACTCCAGACTCCACACAGACACAGCGTGTACACATGCTGCTCCAGAGCCAGTATTGTTCTTTCTTTAGACAAGCATACGTCAAAACTCTGTTCATTTGCACAATGTCTCTCGTTCACATTCGCTTGTAAATGTCCAAACTCATCCAAAATGACATTTGGTAGCTTATACCTATATACAGTGGGGAGAACAAGTATTTGATACACTGCCGATTTTAATTTTTATCATAGGTACACTTCAACTGTGAGAGACGGAATCTAAAACAAAAATCCAGAAAATCACATTGTATGATTTTTAAGTAACTAATTTGCATTTTATTGCATGACATAAGTATTTGATCACCTACCAAGTAAGAATTCCGGCTCTCACAGACCTGTTAGTTTTTCTTTAAGAAGCCCTCCTGTTCTCCACTCATTACCTGTATTAACTGCACCTGTTTGAACTTGTTACCTGTATAAAAGACACCTGTCCACACACTCAATCTAACAGACTCCAACCTCTCCACAATGGCCAAGACCAGAGAGCTGTGTAAGGACATCAGGGATAAAATTGTAGACCTGCACAAAGCTGGGATGGGCTACAGGACAATAGGCAAGCAGCTTGGTGAGAAGGCAACAACTGTTGGCGCAATTATTAAAAAATGGAAGAAGTTCAAGATGACGGTCAATCACCTCGGTCTGGGGCTCCATGCAAGATCTCACCTCGTGGGGCATCAATGATCATGAGGAAGGTGAGGGATCAGCCCAGAACTACACGGCAGGACCTGGTCAACGACCTGAAGAGAGCTGGGACCACAGTCTCAAAGAAAACCATTAGTAACACACTACGCCGTCATGGATTAAAATCCTGCAGCACACGCAAGGTCCCCCTGCTCAAGCCAGCGCATGTCCAGGCCCGTCTGAAGTTTGCCAATGACCATCTGGATGATCCAGAGGAGGAATGGGAGAAGGTCATGTGGTCTGATGAGACAAAAATAGAGCTTTTTGGTCTAAACTCCACTCGCCGTGTTTGGAGGAAGAAGAAGGATGAGTACAACCCCAAGAACACCATCCCAACCGTGAAGCATGGAGGTGGAAACATCATTCTTTGGGGATGCTTTTCTGCAAAGGGGACAGGACGACTGCACCGTATTGAGGGGAGGATGGATGGGGCCATGTATCGCGAGATCTTGGCCAACAACCTCCTTCCCTCAGTAAGAGCATTGAAGATGGGTCGTGGCTGGGTCTTCCAGCATGACAACGACCCGAAACATACAGCCAGGGCAACTAAGGAGTGGCTCCGTAAGAAGCATCTCAAGGTCCTGGAGTGGCCTAGCCAGTCTCCAGACCTGAACCCAATAGAAAATCTTTGGAGGGAGCTGAAAGTCCGTATTGCCCAGCGACAGCCCCGAAACCTGAAGGATATGGAGAAGGTCTGTATGGAGGAGTGGGCCAAAATCCCTGCTGCATTGTGTGCAAACCTGGTCAAGACCTACAGGAAACGTATGATCTCTGTAATTGCAAACAAAGGTTTCTGTACCAAATATTAAGTTCTGCTTTTCTGATGTATCAAATCCTTATGTCATGCAATAAAATGCAAATTAATTACTTAAAAATCATACAATGTGATTTTCTGGATTTTTGTTTTAGATTCCGTCTCTCACAGTTGAAGTGTACCTATGATAAAAATTACAGACCTCTACATGCTTTGTAAGTAGGAAAAACTGCAAAATCGGCAGTGTATCAAATACTTGTTCTCCCCACTGTATGTATAACTTTATGAGCTGGATTGCCTTTCTTTGCAATTTGTTTATTTTCTTTTGTGCTTATTAGCATTAGCTAGCAGCCTCCATGGAAATTCTCTATTACTTGTACTAATTTTGTTAGCATTCTGGTAATAGACGCCGATGGGCTTTTTTGTGTTTTTTGGCGCCGCCTTGTGTATTAAGCTGGTAATATCGTAAATCCCGGGATGAGAGAAGGACGGTATGATGATATGAAAATCTGGATACCGCCCAACCCTAAATACAACACACAGATCTGAAAGCTGATATAACACACACACACACACCTCTTGTCTCTGTTGTCCGGTTGCTGCCAACTCTGGCAGGTGTGTGAAGTGCCGTAGGAGCTGCTGTATGCTGACCTGGTAGCACCTCATCTACTGGTCACACACTTGCATCTCACAGGAGTGCATCAGGTCGTTCCTACATCTGATAACCTGAAAGGAGAGACGTACACATTCATAACCCATATACAGTCAAACAGTGAGTGTGTGTATGAGAGTGTGTGTGAGAGATAGAGCGTGTGTGTGTGTGTTACCTCTCGAATACAGCGCTAGTCTAAGTAGTTGAAGTGGGAGCAGTAGTTGAGGAGGTGGAGCAGCTCCGCCCCCTTAAACCCAGCCTGACCCCGCGGCATGTAGGCCTGAGGGAGAAAGGGAGACACAGGAAGAAAGAAGGAGAGGGGGAGAGAAGTAGTCAATGATCTTATATGACAGATGAAAGTAAGGTGTGTGTACAATTTTTATAACAAACCCAATAAATCAGTAATGTTTTAGAACAAATAATAACACGCACACTACCTTGGCCAGTTCCCAGTGGTCCTGGTTCCAGAGTGGGGGTCTGCAGTTCCCCCAGTTCACTGTCCCACTGGGGTGTGTTTGGTGCCTCAGGATCTCTGTCCTCCACACTGCACACACCCAACAACCTAGAGTACAGCTGTGGAACACAAGAGAAAACATAATGTGACCTATCTGAATTTGTCCAATAGAAACTCTTGTTTTCGATGCAACTGTTTGGACTAATGGGCGAGTATGTTTTGCATCGCCCAGTGCCCAGGCTGGGCGGAGTTTGCTCATTTTAGACCATTCCATTGGGAAGGGAAGGGAAAGGGGGATACCTAGTCAGTTGCACAACTGAATGCTTTCAACCGAAATGTGTCTTCCACATTTAACCCAACCCCTCTGAATCAGAGAGGTGCGGGGGGCTGCCTTAATCGACATCCAGGTCATCAGTGCCCAGGGAACAGTTGTTGTTGGGGGTTAACTGCCTTGCTCAAGGGCAGAAAATACGATTTTACCAATTTGCCGGCTTGGGCATTCAAACCATCAACCTTTTGGTTACTGGCCCAACGCTCTTAACCGCTAGGCTACCTGCCACCCCTCAGAGGAGGAGGCTGCAGAGGTGGCTGGTGGGAGGAGCTATAGGAGGACGGGCTCATTGTATAGGCTGGAATGGAATAAATGGAATCTCCACCCTCCCAGAGCACCAGGTAATGCAAAGCGAACTTGCCCATTGATTACACCAAAGACAGTACAGTATGAAGATAGGCAAAAACTGCTTTTCCAACTTGAAATCCCCGATAACACTTGTAGGTAATGTCATGGCGACGTTGGCTAGCTAAGCTCATGTGCAGAAATATGTCATCGGGTCTAACTGTCATCTTGCGCTGAACTGCGCAATTGCAGGATGTCAAATCAAAGGCACTCCGTCAATATATACTGAACAAAAATATAAACGCAACATGCAACAATTTCAAAGACTTTACTGAGTTACAATTACATTCATCAGGCCTATAAGGTGAATGCACCAATTTGTAAGTCGCTCTGGATAAGAGCGTCTGCTAAATGACGTAAATGTAAATGTAAATGTTAATATATGGATTTCACATGCCTGCGCATGGGTGCCAATCAGAATGAGTTTTTCCCCACAAAAGGGCTTTATTAAAGACAGAAATGCTCCTCCTCCTTTGTAGTGGGGACAGTAATATTAGTACTCTCTAAACAAATACTTTAAGGAAAATGTCTTTATATATTTTCTTAATTTTACATTTTTATGTTTAGCTCACATAATATAATTTTAAAGTATGCATTAAAGTGTCTGTAATAGAATAAAGTTGTCAAAAACGAATGTAGCCATTAATAAATGCATTTCTATAGCTTCCAAAATATTTTTTATGATTGAGGATTACCGGCTGCGCGGAGGCTTCAATACAGCGACCCCTGTCAGTCATCCAGGGTTTATACATATCATTGCACCCTGCTCCCACTCTGCACCTGCACCCACTCTGACACCGCCGCCGCAGACCCGTGTTCCTTGTGACTAGATTACCATGGAATGATCTCATCTCAGTATCGGTCAAAGAGTGCAACCCGTCCCGCAGTTTGAGGCAGTACCCCGCTTTGAGGCAGTTCTTATACCCGCCATCGTTCAGACGAGCGCTCAACTCTTCGTGTACCATTTAAAAATGAAAAGAAATACCAACAAAAAGAAGAGCTACATCTTAAAACAAGTTTACGCGTTTGTCTTGAAGCGCAGTAAGGGAATTGCTTGACTTCAGCTGCCGTCTTGTCTGTCCTGAAACTGTGTAAATATTATTTATTATAACGGGTGATGACGACAATAAGGGTAAAATAATCGAAATGATTTATTAGAACATTGAAATATGTATCTATAACTTTAGGCCTAGGCCACACATTATAAGTAATGACTTACGTTTCAGATTTTGGAGTTGCAGAATAGTCAAAAATATATAAAACGCTGGTATATGTGAAGTTGTCAGGATGGCCGAGCGGTCTAAGGCGCCAGACTCAAGGTGTAAATCCTTCCTGGAAAAAGGGGTATTCTGGTCTCTGAATGGAGGCGCGGGTTCGAATCCCGCTTCTGACAATGCTTTTCCTTAACAACATTGGAGTAAAAAAATCTACACAATTAAGTGGTAAAAGTAAAATAAGTAAAACACATATAACCTGGAATATACATTTCACAAATTGCCTGGTTTTAAATGCACTCAACTAGACTAGTGACAGAGCCGCTGCATTTCAAGTAGTAGGAAACGAGTGTGTGAGAGTTTTCCTCCATGAGATGGCGCCATCATCATAGGAAACGCCAGAGGCGGACCTAATGTCAGCCTGCACTAGTCTCTCTCTCTGAAAGGACGAGTTTTACTGATGGCTGAAAGGACGAGTTTTACTGGTCACCAACCCTCCTGGAGATTTACAGGGTATCTACCTAACCAAGGTGTGTGTGTGTGTGTGTGTGTGTGTGTGTGTGTGTGTGTGTGTGTGTGAGAGAGAGAATACACCAATAAAATATGTACATGATAATAAACGTGTGGCCTAACCCAGCAAAAGTAGAGCATGCATGTTTTGTTTCTTTAGGTGTAGCTCAGTTGGTAGAGCATGGCGCTTGCAACGCTAGGGTTGTGGGTTCGATTCCCACAGGGGACCAGTATGAAAAATAAAATAAAAATGTATGCACTCACTAACTGTAAGTCGCTCTGGGTAAGAGTGTCTGCTAAATGACTAAAATGTAAATGTAGTAACATGACAGACAACAACCCACACACCTAATTTAAGGACCAGTGGAATAGCACTCTGATACAGTGAACCACTTACTTTGAATTACAGGACCCAATTTAAAACAGATTTATACAACAAAGAGCAATTATAAAAATGAAAGGACATTTTGTATTGTATCAAATAATTTCATCTTTACATTAACATTTTATTAGTCTTTTAGGATGCACACAGAAAATCAAATATCCCTCTATCTTTGTAATTGGATCTCTACGGATTTGATGGTAGTTAAAGTAGATTAGACACCCTGGAGTGAGTGTGTGCACGCGTGCTTGCTTGCGTCCCCTGCGAGTGTGTGTATAAATGTGGCCTGCTTAGCAGTGAGTTGAGAGGGACACAACAATGATGTGAGTGTGTGATCCCAGAAGGGGGTTGTTTTAGCAGAGGGAGATCAAAGAGACATTAGTATTCTGAAATAAATCACACAGCCTCACTGTGAGAGTCCCCAAACCCTCTACACACACACACACACACATAGAACGCATGATTTTGCACACGCACACACATATACATACAGACACATATTCTCTCTCTCCACTCGAGTCAACCCACTGTCTCTCTCTTCAAAAGACTGCCCCACCCTGCACACCCCTCACCCCCATGGGGCTTCATAACTATCTGCTTACTGGCTCTAATTCCTTTGTTACCCTCTCACTGTTTCTCATGTTTGCACAAAATCCAATTTCCACCCACTTTTTGCAAATAAGCAGAAAAACGCTTTTAAAAGAAAATGATTGTTCGTTCGTCGGAGAGAAAGTCAGAAACGCCAACTAGAAGGTTTGAGATGCTTATCCTCAGGGAGCCCCCTCTCTCTCTCTCTCTCTCTCTATTTCTCTCTCTCCCCATCTCTCTCTTTCTCTCTCTCTCGCTATTTCTCTCTCTCTCTCCGTCTCTATTTCTCTCTCTATCCGTCTTTCTATTTCTCTCTCTCTCCGTCTCTCTATTTCTCTCTCTCCGTCTCTCTCTATTTCTCTCTCTCGCTCTCTCCCTTTCTCAGTCTGTTACCTCTGGATGGGAGGATTTAATTATGGTTTAGGCCTATCTGAAATTGTCTTTACTTGGGGGTTTTACTGAAACGTTAGTGTTGCACTTTCCAAGCACTACACACTGTTTGTTGTATTTCGTTTTATTGGCTAGTATTATCAGTTGTTCTTTGGATGGGTATATTATTCCTTAAACACTGTCACCTGGAGATGGGAGAAAGGGAGAGGGAAAATAAACACTGTCACCTGGAGATGGGAGAAAGGGAGAGGGAAGATAAACACTGAAGGAGAAATCGCCTTGAATACATTTTCTTCTTGCATATGTAGAATTAGAATGAGAACACTGAAAATTCTAATTCTGCTTCTATTCTGTTTTTATGACTTGAGCGTGTGTTTGGGACTGAGACGACTGAGGATCCGAGAATGACACTGGTGACACAGAGAGCAAACAGCAGATGCCCCAGTGTCTACAGGGACAATAGCCAGCAGTTGTCAACACAGTTATCATCACTCACACAAAGGATGTGGTGGCACGTACACAACAAACTCTCACAGTCTCACTGCAAAATTAAACGTTCATCCAGGTTCTCCAAATGTCCAATTTTGACGTTGCTCCAAACGTCAAATTTCAAAGTGTTAAGGGTTAAGTTTAGGCTCTCATTCCGAATGGTTAAGGGAAGGGTTATGGTTTGAGATAGGGTTAAAACCAAAACTATAAAATGAGTCTCCACGACTGGGATCAAACACGTAACCTTCTGATCCAAAGTCATGGGATTACGCCCATCCACAACGCCCTAGCAAAAACCAAGACTACTTGATGGTAATAGCGCTCACTGTTGCCCCTAGTGGCCGGTTTGAAGGCATTTCTTGATGTCCTCAGGACATGGATAGACGTCCAATTTCTACATCATTCTTGAACGACCTGGCTGCACATACATACACACATCCACTTTGTACACTCCCCTTCAAACAGCTGTCACTCAAATCACTTTCACATGTTCATCACAGTTTTGAAGGAGAACTGAGAGGATGAAAGAAAAAAACAATGAAAAAGTAGAAAAATAATGTCTTCGCACGCACACACACACACACACACACACACACACACACACACACACACACACACACACAGACACACAAATACACATCTGAAGCAGTGAAGGCTCCTCAGCGGAGGAAGGGGAGGATCATCCTCCTCAGTGAATTTAATAAAAATAAAAATATTGAAAGATAAAAAAAGTTATAATTTTTAGGTAAAACTATAGTAAATATATTCACGTCACCAAATAATTGATTAAAAAACACTGTTTTGCATTGAAGGTCTACAGTAGCCTCAACAGCACTCGGTAGGGTAGCACCATGGTGTAGCTGGAGGACAGCTAGCTTCTGTCCTCCTCTGGGTACATTGACTTCAATACAACACTTACGAGGCTCATGGTTCTCACCCCCTTTCATAGACTTACACAGTAATTATAACAACTTCCGGAGGACGTCCTCCAGCCTATCAGAGCTCTTGCAGCATGAACTGACATGTTGTCCACCCAATCAAAAGATCAGAGAATGAATCTAGTACTGAAAGCATACGCTACAGCTAGCTAGCACTGCAGTGCATAAAATGTGGTGAGTAGTTGACTCAGAGAGAGATAGACAATAGTTGAACAGTTTTGAAAAAATTAATGTATTCCAAAATTAAGGAGAAGCGCGTGCGCGAGAGAGAAGGAGAGATAGCAATATTTGGTTGTATTTTTAAAATGTATTTTTACTTTCACGTAGCTAGCGAATAAAGCTAGCTAGTTTAGCCTACTCAAACACCCGGCTCAAACAGAGAGGGATGCTGTGTTAGCTAGCTGGCTATGGCTATCCGATACTGGAACTCTTCCAAGTCAAGGTAAGCTTTTGGTTTGATTAATTTATTGCCACTGGGGCCCACCGGTGTAACTGCTTAACTGCTTTCTGACTGTACACTGTACTGCATGATTGTAGCAGGTTTACTAATGTGTTAGTTCTAGTAGCTATGTTGACTATGACGTGACAACGATGTAGGCTCTGTGTAGCGGTTAGTGGTCATGATATGAAGGTTTGGCTTGGAAAGGTTTTTTGCCTGGTCACAGACAGCTGATGTGTTGTGAACTGAAGTCCACAAGGGAAGGGAAAAGATGAGAGGAGAGTGCGTAGATAGATGCAAGAAGGAATTATATATACAACAAGCAAAGTGATCATGCTGTTTTTATGTGGCTGCTATGAAAGTGAACTGTCTTTGCGTGTGATCAGGGGTGTATTCAGTCCGTCAATTCTGTTGAAACAAGTTTCTTAAACGGAACGAAACAGGGATAAACATAACTGAATTTTTCCAATAGAAACTCACATTTGCAGCTGTTGGACTAATGATTACACCCTAGATCAGCTAGATGCAGGCAAGAGTGTGCAAGGTGATATTGAATGTGCCACTGTCTGTCACCTTGATTACTCAAAACCTGTGCACCTACGTTGTAAACTTTCATTCATAGGCTAGGTTGTAGCAACATCATGATGGGTACAGGGAACATTTTTGTATAATGTAGTAGCCTAAACCTATCGATGTTACATTGAGCTGGGTGAATGGAATATGAATGACAGTCATCCAATATGCTGTAATAGAAATAAGGCCATGCTCATAAAAACATTTAATATCCTCCTGCATCTTAAACGGCACCGACCGCCACTGGTCTGAAGGCATCCAGTGTTTTGAGAAACAATCAGATTCATTACAGGTAAACATTCTGCTCCTGACAGTAACTCAAACATGTGATTATGAAGTTGTGTGCATGTGTGTATGTGACTGATTGTGTAAGTGTGTGTGCCTGCATTGCTTATGTGTGTGTGTGTGTGCGCTCGCGCGTATGTGTGTCCTTTTGATAGCCACCCACATGAATATGCAGATGTGTTTCAGGGAGCGTCTGTGCTCGGCATTAAAGCCTACTCTCCACTGCTGACCCAATTTCACACTGCATATTGTGTGTGTGTGTTTGTGTGTGTGTGTTTGTGTGTGTGTGTGTGTGTGTGTTATTGCATTTCACCACCCTAAAGCAGCAAGTGATGGAAATGCAACAAGACAGGCATTCATGTGTGTGTTTGCGTGTGTGTATATGTATGTGTGTGTGTATATATGTGTGTGTGTGTGTGTGTGTGTTGCCTCTCCTGTGTGTGTGTTCATGTAAAACAAACAGGTTGTTAGTGGCTAATGTTCTAATGTTCTAACCACAGTGGGAAACATGTTGCATTACTCAGATGTGATGCCTGGCGGTTTTATACTGACCTGGGATTCAATCATCACATACTCTGTCTGCACCCTGACACACACACACATATACACACACACACGCACGCACGCACGCACGCACGCACGCATACACGCACACGCACAGACTCACACATGCACGCACGCACACACACAGGCTAGTCAGTGACCCATGAGGTGAGAGTACGTTTTGAACTGAAGGTAAGACATTTGACGAGAGGAAACTTTTAGTGGCCGACCGAAGATTCTGACATTTGTCAGTGTCTGTCTGTGTGTGTGTGTGTGTGTGTGTGTGTGTGTGTGTATGTGTGTGTGTGTGTGTGTGTGTCTGTGTCTGTATCACTTGCACATTAGAGGCTGCTGCTGCCTGTTGAAATCACTGGCCACTTTAAGAAATGGAACACTGGTCACTTTAATAATGTTTACATATCTTGCACTACTCATCTCATATGTATATACTGTATTCTATTCTATAATATTCTACTGTATCCTAGTCCATGCCGCTCTGTCATTGCTTGTCCATAAATGTATATTTTCTTAAATTCCGTATATGTTGTGAAATTGTTAGATATTACTTGTTAGATATTACTGCACTGTCGGAGCTAGAAGCACAAGCATTTCACTACACCCGCTATAACATCTGCTAAACACGTGTATGTGACAAATAAAATTTGATTTGATTTAATTTGATTTGTATGTGTGTGTATGTGAGAGAGATATATAGAGATAGAGAGATTTTGTTCTGTCTGATATGTCTTTCCCTTGTGCAGACCATAGAATGTTGATAAGATTCCATAGAATGTTGATAAGATTCCATAGAATTTTGATAAATAAGATTTTGATGAATATAAAGTGATACATTTTCAGTGATTAAGCTTGGTTTTCCAAGTGATGATATAGGTGCAATACTACAGAGGGGGCAGGCAACTCATTGGATAAACACTAGATGGCGACAAGGAAGGGGGAAAAGCATGGTAGGGTTTGTTCATTATTTTAACCATTGGTTTTAACATGTTGCCCTTCTGGTGTGTGTCCGCACGTGTATTTCATGTGGATTCTCTAGATCTGTCTTTCTCTAAATCCCTCTGTCTTTCTTTCTCTAACCATTCTCTCTCCCTCTCTGTAGCTCTGCCAGTTGAATAGTGTAGGAGCCCCAGGTGATCTTCTACATGTCCAAACCAGTGAGTACACATACATACACACACACACGCACGCACGCACACACACACACACACACACACACACACACACACACACACACACACACACACACACACACACACACACACACACACACACACACACACACACACACACACACACACACACACACACACACACACACACACACACACACGATCCCTTGTGTATCACAGGGTCCTAGTTAGGGGTATTAGAGGAGAAAAGACAATGCCAATCTGCCTGGCAGCATGTTACAAGGAGCCTCAGTGTGTCTCTTCCTCTCTCTGTTCTCTCCATTCTCCTTTGATCTCAATAACGAGTGTTTCTCTGTTCCTCTGCTGCATCCATCAGAGCCATTGTGTGTGTGTACTCAGGGACCTTACCCCACCTGTCACATTAGATACAGCAGAACACCTCTTTCCGGGCCCTCTTTTCCCTCTCTCAAGGGCACCTCTCTCTCTCTCTCTCTCTCTCTCTCTCTCTCTCTCTCTCTCTCTCTCTCTCTCTCTCTCTCTCTCTCTCTCTCTCTCTCCGTCTCTATCCCTGTTTCTTTCTCCTTCCCTTTCGCTTTCTCTCTGACAAGGTGGTGGAGATGGATGCTGACATTCAGTACAGTAAAAGGGTTTGAGTGCAGGAAAGTGTCTGTGTCTGTGTGTGCTTGTGTATGTGTCCTCATCAACCAGATCTCACAGTCTCACGTCAGAAATAGACGTTCATCCATGTTTCCAAAAAGTCATATTTCGAAGTTATTCCAAACATCAAATTTCGAAGTGTTCAAGGTTAAGTTTAGTCATCAACTCTGTATTTTTAAGGTTAGGGTTAAGTTCAGGCATTAACTCAAAAATCTTAAGGTTAGGCATTAACTCCAAAAGGTTAAAGGAAAATTCCACCCAATCTTTTGGTATTTGTTTCATTAGTCCAATGTTGACATGGTCCCAAAATGTTTTTCTTGTCAGCAATGAAGTTTTCAAGATATGTAACTTTCAAAATACAGAAATCATCCCCAAAACGCAGCATCATATGATGCAAAACAAGTTACATATATTGAAAACTTGATTGCTGACAAGCTAAACATTTTGGAACTATGTCAACAATGGACTAACTACATTTGGGGCGGCAGGTAGCATAGTGGTTAAGAGCGCTGTGCCAGTAACCGAAAGGTCGCTGGTTCTAAGCCCCGAGCTAACTAGGTGAAAAATCTGTCGATGTGCCCTTGAGCAAGGCACTTAACCCTAATTGCTCCTGTAAGTCGCTCTGGATAAGAGTGTCTGCTAAATGTCTAAAATGTAAATTTGTGGGTGGAGTTTTCTTTTAAGGTTTGGGATAGGCTTAAAACAAAAATATCAAAAACTACTTTCTATCACTGGATTTGAACTTGCAACCTTTGGAATCAAAGGAAGACACTACCTAATTGAAGGCAACAGCGCTAACTGTTGCCGGGTTTCGACGTCATCTCCCGAGGTCCTCAGACATGGATGGACGTAGAATACTGACTTGTATCACAGGTGACCTGGCTGGTCCTCATGGCTTTGTCCCATTGTCTGAGCCCAGGATTCCCAACACTATTTTGACAACCAGGTACTCTCATTCTTTATAATTATGAGAATTAGATATTAAATGAACGATCTGTTCATCAGTCCTAAATGGCTATTTGGGTCTAATTTGATAAACCGCTTTAGTGGCCACTCATCTATCCAGATTAAACATGGATTATTAAAATCCTCAGGACAATAAGAGAACAGAATGGACAGGGATTACAGAGAGAAAGTCCAGTTTTGTGTGTGTGTGTCTGTGTATGTGTATGTGTCTGTATTGCGTCGAAGCACAGGGGCAATAGGATAAAACCGACCCTCTCTAACACCTCTCTCTTTTCTTCTCTTTTGCTGGTCTAGTGTTCCTTTATCCCTTTATTCCCCATTGGAGTGTTCACTCTGTTCTTTCAGTTCTCTCTTTTCTGACAGAGCTCTTCTGCTAAACTAACCCATCTCTTCAATTCACTTCAAGGCCCTCTGCTTTAGAAAACCTCCCTCTCTCTACTTCTCTCCTCTCTCCCCCTCCCCTCTCCTCCCTCCTCCCTCCTCCCTCCATCCTCACCCTGTCTATTCCTTAGCCCAGGGTGGGTGACTGAGTTTAATGAATTCTCTTTTCTTTCTCAAGCGAGGTGCTGCAAGCTGATTCTGATTATGAGGAGAAAGAGGGGGTTGTTTTTGAATTGACGTTTCAACGTTCAACTGCGTAGTTATAGTTGGCCTAGACTGACCCAAGGTCAGTTTTGCATTTCCCTCCCTAATAGTTAAGTTTAGGATTTGGGAAGGAAAATCTGATCCTTGATCTGTGCCTACAGGAAACTTCTACCCGAAGCAAAAACCACTGAAGCCCACAGGTATACAGCTGTTAGACACCCCCTCTGAGGTCACAGTG
Organism: Coregonus lavaretus; assembly: GCF_964263955.1. NCBI lineage: Eukaryota > Metazoa > Chordata > Actinopteri > Salmoniformes > Salmonidae > Coregonus > Coregonus lavaretus. The sequence continues at coordinate 9,741,539 of NC_140010.1, read as the reverse complement.
GATAGAATGATATTGGATCAGCTCTGAGCCGCTGTGAAAACCTATTTCCCATTAGTTCTGATTGGATAGAGGGATTAGCTGCTTTATGAGGGGAAATTGTAATTGTTTAATCGAATTATAGTCTTAGTGCCCAAAAAAATTATAATTTGTAATGCGTTGTCTCCCGTTGTCTCCCGTCATGGACTACTCTGGGACACTTACTAAATGATTAAACAGATGTTGTGATGATGAGGGGACAATGCTCCGAGGTGTGTAAGCTGTAGACACACACACACTCTGCCCACTGTGTTTTGCCCCTCTGCAGTATGGTAATGAGCTGCTAATCTCTCCAGTTTACCTCAGGAGGAGTGTGTGTGTGTGTGTGTGGGTGACAGAGGCGTGGTGCCTGAGGACTTCTCTCAGGCCCTCACCCTTCTGCTCTCACAGGGGCACAGGCTGTCAACACATTATACAGCAAAGTGTGTGTTTGAGTGTCTATTATGCTGAAGCCACATGCACTAATTAGTCCCTAGGACAAGCCCAGGGCCATTTGCAAAATCCCACTGATTAAAAAACAAGTCCAAATCCACCCCACTGTCTGACCTACACACACGTATCCTACATACACACGCACACACACACACACACACACACATACTTTACTCATGTTTTCCATGTGTTGGGCAGGTGATAAAAAGTCCTACAGAGCATACAGAAACCACTTCCACATGTCTGTGGTGTACAGTGGCTTGCGAAAGTATTCACCTCCCTTGGCATTTTTCCTATTTTGTTGCCTTACAACCTGGAATTAAAATTGATTTTTTGGGGGGTTTGTATCATTTGATTTACACAACATGCCTACCACTTTGAAGATGCAAAATAATTTTTGGTGTGAAACAAACAAGAAATAAGACAAAGAAACAGAAAACTTGAGCGTGCATAACTATTCACCCCCCCCAAAGTCAATACTTTGTAGAGCCCCCTTTTGCAGCAATTACAGCTGCAAGTATCTTGGGGTATGTCTCTATAAGCATGGCACATCTAGCCACTGGGATTTTTGCACATTCTTCAAGGCAAAACTGCTCCAGCTCCTTCAACTTGGATGGGTTCCGCTGGTGTACAGCAATCTTTAAGTCATACCACTGATTCTCAATTGGATTGAGGTCTGGGCTTTGACTAGGCCATTCCAAGACATTTAAATGTTTCCCCTTAAACCACTCAAATGTTGCTTTAGCAGTATGTTTAGGGTCATTGTCCTGCTGGAAGGTGAACCTCCGCCCCAGTCTCAAATCTCTGGAAGACTGAAACAGGTTTCCCTCAAGAATTTTCCTGTATTTAGCGCCATCCATCATTTCTTCAATTCTGACCAGTTTCCCAGTCCCTGCCAATGAAAAACATCCCCACAGCATGATGCTGCCACCACCATGCTTCACTGTGGGGATGGTGTTCTCGGGGTGATGAGAGGTGTTGGGTTTGCGCCAGACATAGCGTTTTCCTTGATGGCCAAAAAGCTCAATTTTAGTCTCATCTGACCAGAGTACCTTCTTCCATATGTTTGGGGAGTCTCTCACATGCCTTTTGTCAAACACCAAATGTGTTTGATAATTTTTTTCTTTAAGCAATGGCTTTTTCTGGCCACTCTTCCGTAAATCCCAGCTCTGTGGAGTGTACGGCTTAAAGTGGTCCTATGGACATATACTCCAATCTCCGCTGTGGAGCTTTGCAGCTCCTTCAGGATAATCTTTGGTCTCTTTGTTGCCTCTCTGATTAATGCCCTCCTTGCCTGGTCCGTGAGTTTTGGTGGGTGGCCCTCTCTTGGCAGGTTTGTTGTGGTGCCATATTCTTTCCATTTTTTAATAATGGATTTAATGGTGCTCCGTGGGATGTTCAAAGATTCAGATATTTTTTATAACCCAACCCTGATCTGTACTTCTCCACAACTTTGTCCCTGACCTGTTTGGAGAGCTCCTTGGTCTTCACGGTGCCGCTTGCTTGGTGGTGCCCCTTGCTTAGTGGTGTTGCAGACTCTGGGACCTTTCAGAACAGGTGTATATATACTGAGATCATGTGACACTTAGATTGCACACAGGTGTACTTTATTTAACTAATTATGTGACTTCTGAAGGTAATTGGTTGCACCAGATCTTATTTAGGAGCTTCATAGCAAAGGGGGTTACAGTTTTTCTCAATTGCTAAAACACTAAACCCTATTGTCTGAACCAAATGCTCAGTTGGCTGAACCCACTGATTGAATCAATCACTCTTTTGGCAAAACCATAAGCACTTTTCACCTGTTTAGACATAACTTGCCAACACATTTTCATTGTGATGCACCCGTGCTGCATAATGGTGAGCACAGGTGACAAAAGTCAAACACAATTAGAGCACAGGTGTCACCACTTGAACACAACAACTCAAAATGGATCACACTTGTGGCTAATGATGTGAGGGAACATATACAGTGAGCCAGTTCAGAGAGCACTGGTTTGTGAGGCCCTACAATGGATAGAAATCTGAGAGGAAGAGTTCGTGTGAGAGGAGGTCGAGGTGGTCAGCGAAGACAAAGAACAGTAATATCTGATGAAATCAGAGCTACTGTGATTGACCATGTTCTTGTCCATGGTATGAGCATGAGGGAGGCTGGACAAAGGGTACAACCAAACATCAGTAGATTCACTGTGTCCACCATAATCCGAAGATTTAGAGAAGAGAACAGGTAATTACCTTTTTTTGACATTATAGTACAGTATGTAAATGTTGACAGCAATTACTGTATGACATACTATATACTGTACCACAGTATACTGTAAGTAAATATATGTTTCAGTACATCACTGTACCAATGTACTGTAGTATTGTAATGGAGGGTTGGTCTAACTGTTTGTAGGCCTAGTATTCCATGTATATTTTTTGTAACTCCATGTTCTCTTTTTGTAGAATTGAAAGACTGCCACACGGGGGTGGGAGGACAGGTATGTTCTCCCCACACCAAGAGACCCTAATTGTTGATATGGTCCGTGAGAACAATGCCATTAAACTGAGCGAAATTCAGCAGAAGATCATTGAGGACCATTTACATTTTGAGGGTATCAACAGTGTCAGCCTCTCTACTGTTGATCATGTCCTCAAGCGCAACAGACTGCGCATGAAACAGCTGGGTCATTCTACAGATTCGGTGCCTTTTGTGATTGAGGAGGATGAAACAATGAACATTAAAATCTTAAGCTTTTTTTTATTTGATGTGACAAAGTAATGTGTGTACTTGATAGAAAATACCTTTTCCCATCTCAATGTAGAGTATTAAGTTATTATTCTGTATTATTTTCTCAAACAAGTCCCAATTTAATTCAACCCCGTCACAGTCATTTTGTTATTCAACTATTCATTTTTCCAATAAGCTTGAGATCAGCTTCTGGCATAATCTCACAGTTTAGATGTCCCTTGTAAGTAATGGCATATTGTAATTAAAGAGAAAATCAAGAAAAACTGACCAGCACCATCCTTTCCAGTTTACGATGAAGAAATTTCTAATCTAACTCCACATTTTCGCAAGAAATGTGCAAGAATGCTGCGTAATTCCTGACAAAATTGAAATAGCCTTATTTACCCTGATTTAATACACACAATAAAAACACTATTGATGTTATATTTTGTGTATTTAATACAAAAATGTAAAAAAATAATCTCGTAACAGGGATGAATGCACCGCAACAGGGTTGAAAATCATGTAACAGGGTTGAGTGAAAAGCATCACGTGTCATATGTTTTATCTTTTGAGATCACTAACATCAGCAGCATACAAGCTTGACATTGGAACTGTTTGGTTCTTGCATTGTTCACATTCACCGTACATGCACTGCTTATTCAAGGAACTACAACACACACTTTCAACTAAATCTTCAAGCACTGACGATTCAATAAGCTTAATTTGTTTGAGCTTCTCTGCGACAAAGGTCAGGTTTTCGTGAAGCTTACACATACAAGTGTCCCGATCAGCAAGGGAAGGGTAAACCACCCAGAAAGGCCGGAGGCGGCTGAACATGGAGTATGAAATTTCTTCTGTGTTCTCTGCAAGAAACTTCCTATGCAGATTTTTCAACGTGTCAAGGAGGAACCTCTTCTGCATCTTCTGTTTGTTCTTTGTTTTAGTTTGCTTTTTGCCAGTGGTCATTCTACTGATATCATCACGTGTGAAGAAATCCCTCACCCTCTTCTTGATGTCCACAAAGTTTGAGATTTTCTTTCTTTGAAATGTAGATACACTGCCTGTGAGCTTCCAGCGTTTCTTTGAAAAACCCAAAGCAGACTCTGAAAATGATTGCAGTCTATACTTCTTAATAATGTTACCTGCCACTACTCTGGATATAATTTGCTTCTCTCGTTCAGTTTTTGCATTTTTATAATGCTCCTTTATTTGAGCAACGAGTGCTGTGTGATGCAGTGCAGATCTTCTGACATCACTTGGTACAGCTGTGGATTTTGACGAAGTCTTCTTTTCTAAACGCTGGAGCCTTTTTTTGTACTTTTCTTTGGCCCTCCTTTCTTCATCAAGACATTTCTGTAAATCAGCTACCTGCTTTCTCAATTTGTCTTTTGTCTTTCTTGATTTTTTCTTCCCCTTCACAGATTGTCTAAAACAAACAAATAGACAATTCAATTCAATTTTATTTATTGTATCAAATCATAACAAGGTAAGTTCATAAGCAGTATAAATAAATGTTAAGGATACTATTACAATGTGAATATGTCTAAGCAGTTTTGAAGAAATAGTGTACAAAGTTACCAGAAATCATATTTGTATGCACTCCTTTGCACTCCAATTCTCTCTCTCTCTCTCTCTCTCTCTCTCTCTCTCTCTCTCTCTCTCTCTCTCTCTCTCTCACACACACAATATTTTTCCTAACCTTGTGGGCTCATGTGACATCACCACGTCTCTATCAGGACTTTGTGGAGGGGTGGCAATAGTATTAACAGCCATTTCCCTTTGCTTTTGCCGCTCCTTCGCTTTTCTCCATCCCTTTCTCCTCATCTTTTGACCTCTCTTATCTAGATCTCCTATTCCTTTCTTCTTTCCTGCTAAAACATATTTTGTCCATCTCATGCGTTCACTCCTGAGGTACTTTTCCCTTCGTTCTGGATCAGCATTTCTTCTTGCCCTGTACTCTCTTTGCCTTTCTGCTGCTGTTTTTGCCATTGTTGAATCTGAAATTGTAGGTCAAGGTCAAGTCAATGACCAGTTTACTCTCCAAAACTAATTACTGTATCCTTTTAATCACTATGTAGTAAAATGAACGTGAACTTGCAGATAATACTCCTAAATATGTCAGTACAAACCAGTCGGCTAGTGAACATGAACCCCTCACGCACCAGTTGCCAAGGCAGTATACTGTATGTCTTTTTAGACTAGTCTTCATTTACATTCTCTAGTCTTTTTATGCATTACCAAATTATGCTTTAAAGCAACAAAACTTTATTTTCTGTTGATTGTGTGTCCATGACCACCACTACCTCGTGTCTTAAAGATCTTACATTTCCAGGAGAATTACCTGACCACCGGCGCGCGGATGTCCCTCACCTTCCTCTCTATGTGTGTTTCCTTTCTGCTGCTGTTTTTTCCATTGTTGAATCTGAAATTGTAGGTCAAGGTCAAGTCAATGACCTGCTTACTCTTCAAGACTAAATATTGTATCCTTTTAATCACTATGTAGTAAAATGAACATGAACTTGCAGATAATACTCCTAAATATGTCAATGTATATAGGAGAGAGAACAAATTAATTGTCACTTTTTTAAAGTTATTATTTTCAAAAATTCCTCGTACTTTTAGTTGATACTGTAAAACCGTAAACAACAAACATTCAACAAGAAAATATGATTGGTATTAAGCAATATACATTAAATATTGCTAAGATTTAACAGCTATTCAACCCTGTAACAGCCATTCAACCCCGTAACATTGAAAAATGTGATGGGGTTGAATGTGACAGGGTTGAAGATTTTGTGCTAATCTGTTGCTAATTCGGGATGCTAGCAGCTAGCAGTGTGCCACATGGCCTTATTCAACAAAATACATTGTTATACTTCATAGCTATAAAAACAATTCTTGGTAAAATCTTAACTATGAATTCCCCCCCCCCAACAGAGTTGAATACCTGAGATTGACAAAGCCCATATGTGCTTAAAAAACATGAAATATTTATAAAAAGTGAGAGAGCAGCTTACCACTTGTCACACCAGGCTTCTCTGAAGACTTGTATGATGTCACTTCCTCATAAATGATGTCCACAGGATCAAACCATTATTTAATTGTGAGTGGGGGTATTGTTGCGTTACGGGGTTGAAAGAAATACAAGGACAGGGGTAAAAGCCTGAATTTCTCAGAAAATAAAATGTCTTATGCTGAGAAAATGGATTATGCATAATAAGGGGGCATATACAATTAATTTAACAAAAAAAAAGCATTATTATTTAACACTGTGTACTCAAAATGAGTCACGCCATTTGCATGATGGTCAATAGGGACAGGCGAAATTCTTAATACTCCTAAGAAAAGCAAACATATAAGTATTGAAATTCATCTCTGTTTAAAATCATATTCTCTACTCCATATTAAAAACATGTAAAACTTTGAAATGTTGTAATTTAAGTGTAGTTTGATAAATGTTCTGACAAGTTATAACACTAGTACATCTTGGGACACTGACAATACTGAAATGTCACCGAATCTGTAGAATGACCCAGCTATACATAGTGCCCTTTGATCGCAACTCAGACACAGTCAAAGAGCAAAGATTCCAGTATGTACAGGTTGGCATATATCCAGACACATTCAATGTTGATTACTCTAAGTAGTGATTTACTGTAGTGGCCTAAATCACTTTTTCCGTATCACTTACAAAACTATATCTATTTCTACAGAGGGTTTTTCAACTGGATGCAATGGAAAGACCCAATCAATACATCTACATGGATGAAGCTGGGTTTAATCTCACCAAAAGGAGAAGGAGAGGCCATAATGTGATTGGCCATCGGGCCATTGTTGGTGTTCCTGGGCAGTGTGGTGGCAATGTCACATTATGTGCTGCCATCAGCAATCATGGGGTTGTCCACCATCATGCCAACCTGGGGCCCTACAACACTCGCCAGCTCCTCATTTTCCTCAATCACATGCGAGATGCTTTGTTAGGGCAGCAGGATGAGCATCCCATCTATGTTGTTGTTTGGGACAATGTGAGTTTTCACAGAGCCCTCCAGGTTAGAGAGTGGTACAATATGAACCAAGGTTTTATCAATCTTTGCCTTCCACCGTACTCCCCTTTCCTAAACCCCATTGAGGAATTCTTCTCCTCATGGCGGTGGAAGGTATATGAACGCCAACCTTACACCAGGGTAAATCTCCTGCAAGCCATGGGACTTGCCTGTGGTGACATAGGTGTGGAGGCATGCCAAGCCTGGATACGGCATGCCAGGGGGTTTTTCCCCCGTTGCCTGGCCAGACAAAATGTGGCCTGTGATGTGGATGAAGTCCTGTGGCCTGACCCAGTACGGAGACATGATGCTGTGGCTGAGTAATGCACTTATTTGTATATTTTTGTACTTTATTTTTTACATGGGCTTACTGTACACAAGTGGCAAACGCATAAGATTTCTGTTTGTTTTTACAAGTGCTACATGTAAATGCACAAGATTTCTGTTTTGTCTTTTTGTACAAGTGCTAAATGCACAGGTTTTTGTTTGTTTTGCAACATGCATTTAGCCTACAGTGAACAATAAACATTTATTTCTCCAGCTTCATGTCCTGAGCATTGTGTTTTCTATTTTTCTACGTAGTGTTTAGTGACTGTTCAGTAGTGTTTTTTATTTTGATTGACTCGGGGCACGATTTGACAACATAGTTCAGTTTTGAGCACAGATTGAACTGTTTTGAGGTGAAAGTTTGGTTTTGCAAGAAGAGTCTGAGGTTTTGTGAATGTAGCTTGAAAATTGGGTTTTGTGTTCACAGTTAAGAGAAAAGGAGAGCAGCTTTCAAGAAATGTGTCTTAGCAATCGAGAAAAACTGTAATACATACAGTGAGGGAAAAAAGTATTTGATCCCCTGCTGATTTTGTACGTTTGCCCACTGACAAAGAAATGATCAGTCTATAATTTTAATGGTAGGTTTATTTGAACAGTGAGAGACAGAATAACAACAAAACAATCCAGAAAAACGCATGTCAAAAATGTTATAAATTGATTTGCATTTTAATGAGGGAAATAAGTATTTGACCCCCTCTCAATCAGAAAGATTTCTGGCTCCCAGGTGTCTTTTATACAGGTAACGAGCTGAGATTAGGAGCACACTCTTAAAGGGAGTGCTCCTAATCTCAGCTTGTTACCTGTATAAAAGACACCTATCCACAGAAGCAATCAATCAATCAGATTCCAAACTCTCCACCATGGCCAAGACCAAAGAGCTCTCCAAGGATGTCAGGGACAAGATTGTAGACCTACACAAGGCTGGAATGGGCTACAAGACCATCGCCAAGCAGCTTAGTGAGAAGGTGACAACAGTTGGTGCGATTATTTGCAAATGGAAGAAACACAAAATAACTGTCAATCTCCCTCAGCCTGGGGCTCCATGCAAGATCTCACCTCGTGGAGTTGCAATGATCATGAGAACGGTGAGGAATCAGCCCAGAACTACACGGGAGGATCTTGTCAATGATCTCAAGGCAGCTGGGACCATAGTCACCAAGAAAACAATTGGTAACACACTATACCGTGAAATCCTGCAGCGCCCGCAAGGTCCCCCTGCTCAAGAAAGCACATATACAGGCCCGTCTGAAGTTTGCCAATGAACATCTGAATGATTCAGAGGAGAACTGGGTGAAAGTGTTGTGGTCAGATGAGACCAAAATGGAGCTCTTTGGCATCAACTCAACTCGCCGTGTTTGGAGGAGGAGGAATGCTGCATATGACCCCAAGAACACCATCCCCACCGTCAAACATGGAGGTGGAAACATTATGCTTTGGGGGTGTTTTTCTGCTAAGGGGACAGGACAACTTCACCGCATCAAAGGGACGATGGACGGCACCATGTACTGTCAAATCTTGGGTGAGAACCTCCTTCCCTCAGCCAGGGCATTGAAAATGGGTCGTGGATGGGTATTCCAGCATGACATTGACCCAAAACACACGGCCAAGGCAACAAAGGAGTGGCTCAAGAAGAAGCACATGAAGGTCCTGGAGTGGCCTAGCCAGTCTCCAGACCTTAATCCCATAGAAAATCTGTGGAGGGAGCTGAAGGTTCGAGTTGCCAAACATCAGGCTCGAAACCTTAATGACTTGGAGAAGATCTGCAAAGAGGAGTGAGACAAAATCCCTCCTGAGATGTGTGCAAACCTGGTGGCCAACTACAAGAAACGTCTGACCTCTGTGATTGCCAACAAGGGTTTTGCCACCAAGTACTAAGTCATGTTTTGCAGAGGGGTCAAATACTTATTTCCCTCATTAAAATGCAAATCAATTCATAACATTTTTGACATGCGTTTTTCTGGATTTTTTTGTTGTTATTCTGTCTCTCACTGTTCAAATAAACCTACCATTAAAATTATAGACTGATCATGTCTTTGTCAGTGGGCAAACGTACAGAATCAGCAGGGGATCAAATACTTTTTTCCCTCACTGTATACACACACCACTTTTCCGTTATTTATTTTTTTGAATTTTTGAAACAAGTTATTTTTTTAATTTCACTTCACCAATTTGGACTATTTTGTGTATGTCCATTACATGAAATCCAAATAAAAATCCATTTAAATTACAGGTTGAAATGCAACAAAATAGGAACATGCCAATGGGGATGAATGCTTTTGCAAGGCACTGTATGTGTGTGTGTCTAATGCAGTCCTATCTGTAACAGTGCTGTGTTGTCCATGGAAACTGCATGTGTTACCAATGGAAGGGTAGTTTAATATTTCAACTTGACCTTTAAATTTGGATACCCCAGGCTACCTCCTGTCAGAAAGAACACACACACACACACACACACACAAAGCCTTGAGGACCTGCGACCTGTCAGAAATCACACTCTAGATGTCAAGTGTAGAGTGTGTTCGTGAATGTGACAGACAGAGACACAGAGAGAGACAGAGGGGAGAGGGGCGGAGATAGATAGAGGGAGAGAGAGAGAGAGAGAGAGAGAGAGAGAGAGGGGAGAGAGAGAGGGGAGAGGGACGGAGAGATAGAGTGAGGGTGAAGGGGGAGAGAGAGAGAGAGAGAGAGAGAGAGAGAGAGAGAGAGAGGGGGGGGGGGGGACGGAGATACATGGAGGGAGAAGGAAGAGAGAGAGAGAGAGTAGTGAGAGAGAGACGGAGGGGGAGAAGGGAGAGAGAGTGCGGGAGGGAGAAGGGGAGAGAGGGAGAGAGAGACAGACAGAGAGAGAGAGGGGACAGAGGGAGGATGGCTTTTTTTACTTTAATGGGCATATCAAATGTTGTTCTGGTGATGTGTTTAGACAACACAAAACATTAAATGAACTCTAACCCTGATTTCAGCTGACACTCCTTCCTATAGGTCTGTCCCAACTGACCTATGCTGTCTCCACCACATTTCCAGAGTTTCATTCAAATGTGAACCAGTGTGCTTTTGTGCGTGCGTGTATTTTGTAGAGACAGCTTACCAAAGCACCTCACAGATTTATACTGTACTTTTCTTTAAAGCCTTTTGTTTCCCATAGACTCCTTATGGAGACAGTCTGGGAGAGGTTAGAGTAGCTATGGGCGCAGAGGAGAGAAGAGCAGAGAAGAAGTGGAGGAGAGATGAACAGTCTGTAAAGGAGGAGTAGATAGATAGTCTTCCTGTGCCATATGGTCGGGGTTGAGTTCAGACAGATAAAATGTTGCCTAGTGACTCACAATGGTTAACCACACA
>NC_140010.1:9679187-9730449 GCF_964263955.1 Coregonus lavaretus | reverse complement strand
GTGCGCTACGTCCTCTCTCTAGGGGGAAACTAGTTTTGGCATTGGCTGGCAGGAACTCAGGAATAACTTCTCTACCTCACTTTATTTTCTATTCCCTTCCTCTTCTTCCTCTTTCCGTGTCCCTCCATCTTTTCCCTCTCTGCTGAGCTATGAGGCTGCATGTCTATCTGTCCTCCAAATCATCCCCACCTTCACTCTCTGTCATCCTCCCCCCTGTTGTGCCATGCCGTGTCTGTGTGGCATGTCCCACTATCTCATTAGCAGACTGAGCACCATCTCATGCCCTGAGCGAGCCCCAACAGCCTATACCTATCCACAGATTCCCAAAGCACACTAGAAGGGTTCGCTCTCTCCCTCCCTCTCACACAAACCCTTTTAGATACATGTGCACTCACGCTCAAACACAGGATGAAATTCTCACACACAAACTCACTGGATCCATTTCAAGCTAGTCACACACTGACACCTTTTTAAGCTTGCCATTTGAGCACATGGAGAGATGCCTACACACTCACTAGTCTACACACTCACTAGTCTACACACTCACACAAATTAGTGTACACTAAGAAGTGTCGTTCCCACTCATTAATGTCCAACTTCAGAGCTTGTTAATCCTCACAGGGAAGCTCTCTCGTACAGTGGGGGGAAAAAAGTATTTAGTCAGCCACCAATTGTGCAAGTTCTCCCACTTAAAAAGATGAGAGAGGCCTGTAATTTTCATCATAGGTACACGTCAACTATGACAGACAAAATGAGAGAGAAAAAAATCCAGAAAATCACATTGTAGGATTTTTAATGAATTTATTAGCAAATTATGGTGGAAAATAAGTATTTGGTCAATAACAAAAGTTCTCAATACTTTGTTATATACCCTTTGTTGGCAATGACACAGGTCAAACGTTTTCTGTAAGTCTTCACAAGGTTTTCACACACGGTTGCTGGTATCTCCTCTAGAGCAGTGATGTTTTGGGGCTGTCGCTGGGCAACACGGACTTTCAACTCCCTCCAAAGATTTTCTATGGGGTTGAGATCTGGAGACTGGCTAGGCCACTCCAGGACCTTGAAATGCTTCTTACGAAGCCACTCCTTCGTTGCCCGGGCGGTGTGTTTGGGATCATTGTCATGCTGAAAGACCCAGCCACGTTTCATCTTCAATGCCCTTGCTGATGGAAGGAGGTTTTCACTCAAAATCTCACTATACATGGCCCCATTCATTCTTTCCTTTACACGGATCAGTCGTCCTGGTCCCTTTGCAGAAAAACAGCCCCAAAGCATGATGTTTCCACCCCCATGCTTCACAGTAGGTATGGTGTTCTTTGGATGCAACTCAGCATTCTTTGTCCTCCAAACACGACGAGTTGAGTTTTTACCAAAAAGTTCTATTTTGGTTTCATCTGACATTCTCCCAATCCTCTTCTGAATCATCCAAATGCACTCTAGCAAACTTCAGACGGGCTTGGACATGTACTGGCTTAAGCAGGGGGACACGTCTGGCACTGCAGGATTTGAGTCCCTGGCGGCGTAGTGTGTTACTGATGGTAGGCTTTGTTACTTTGGTCCCAGCTCTCTGCAGGTCATTCACTAGGTCCCCCCGTGTGGTTCTGGGATTTTTGCTCACCGTTCTTGTGATCATTTTGACCCCACGGGGTGAGATCTTGCGTGGAGCCCCAGATCGAGGGAGATTATCAGTGGTCTTGTATGTCTTCCATTTCCTAATAATTGCTCCCACAGTTGATTTCTTCAAACCAAGCTGCTGACCTATTGCAGATTCAGTCTTCCCAGCCTGGTGCAGGTCTAAAATTTTGTTTCTGGTGTCCTTTGACAGCTCTTTGGTCTTGGCCATAGTGGAGTTTGGAGTGTGACTGTTTGAGGTTGTGGACAGGTGTCTTTTATACTGATAACAAGTTCAAACAGGTGCCATTAATACAGGTAATGAGTGGAGGACAGAGGAGCCTCTTAAAGAAGAAGTTACAGGTCTGTGAGAGCCAGAAATCTTGCTTGTTTGTAGGTGACCAAATACTTATTTTCCACCATAATTTGCAAATAAATTCATTAAAAATCCTACAATGTGATTTCTGGATTTTCTTTCCTCAATTTGTCTGTCATTGTTGACGTGTACCTATGATGAAAATTACAGGCCTCTCTCATCTTTTTAAGTGGGAGAACTTGCACAATTGGTGGCTGACTAAATACTTTTTTCCCCCACTGTATGTATGTGTGTGTTTTGACACAGTCAGGTCTGTATTAAAGAGGATTCTCCGTTCCACTAATGGTTAATTACCACATTCCAGTGTGGCTATTCTCTGGTAACCTGCTGTGTATTAAATCACGTCTCTATGGGCTCCTTATAAAGCCTTTCTGAGGGCTGCAATTTTACACACATTTTCACACTTCTTGAGGCAAATGGTAGCACAGTTCTGATAGGCTGAGTGGTTTGACGTGTGTGTGTGTGTTGTATATGTACAACTTGTGTGTGTGTGTGTTACCTTGGTGGAGAGGACCTTGAAGGTGCTGTGTTGGGGGACGATGGGATGCAGCAGGTTCATGTTCAAGCTGAAGTCCTCCCCCGAAGGAAGCTTCACCACAGCCGACAACTACAGAGACAAACACACACATTATAAACACACACATACACCACCTCCTCCTCTTTTTATAGAGGGGTGGGGATGGAAGACTGTTTCATCAAATTCACCCTGAGGGCTTTAGTGCTGGTCTGAAATCAGTTGGGCTTTTTTTCTTGGATTGGGGATTTAGACTTGGGGGGGGGGGGGGGGGGGGTTAACTGTTCCTAGAGCTGAGTTTACAGGCACCCCTGAGGGCATAGCTGGGCCCAAAGGGAGTGAGTGATTGAGCGTGTGTGTGTGTATGTAAGAAGGCACATGTGCCCATAGCAGCACCCCTGCCAAACCCCCCTGGAGGAAAAGCCCCTAGCCATCTTATTACCCCTAATAACACCTCCCCTACTGTTCTCACAGCAACAGAAAGAGAAAGAGTGGGTTAGGGCAGAGAGAAAGGAGGGGTGCGAGATGTGGAATTGGAATCAGGCCCCTCCCTGTGTGTTTCAGAGGGAGCGCTGCTCTACTGTAGGGGGACTTCAGGGGAGACAACAACCCCCTATTTTTAGTGCTGTACCGCTGCGCGCGCATGTACACGTACAAACACACACACACACTCCCCTCCATCTTTCATTCCAGATCCAGAACATCCATTTTTCCTCATCTCCATCTCATTTAAACCCAAATCACACTGCAGTCATTAATTTACAGCACAGATCCAACACTATGCCCATACTTTGATTTGATTCCATGTTATCTACACCCCCGCCCCAAACAGAATCCTTTTAATGTCAATAAGATGAGAAATAAAGACATGTCGAGAGACAGCTTCCTCCGAGAGACAGCTTCCTCCTCAGCAACTATACTGGGCTGCTGATACTCTGGCAGCACTTCTGACAGTTTGGAACTGTACTTCTCTCTCCTCAAGAGCCCCTTACACTGACCTGTGTGTGTGTGTGTGTGTATATCTGACAGAAGTCTGTGTGTCTGTGTGTGCTCGCTTGCTTGTTTGTACGTGTGTGTGACTGTATGTATGTGTGTACCTGTCTGTTGTTAAAATTGACGTTGACACCGTCCTTAGGAGCGTTTTTCACCATGATGGTGACGATGACCTGGGACTCTGTCTGGTACCAGTCGTGTCTGAGGACGTACACAGAAACTTAGTACAGGTTGCCCCTGAAGTGTAAGATCAAGTCATCTACCTGCCTGCACACATAAGATGAGTCCCAAATACCCCCTATTCCCTACGTAGCGCACTACTTTTGACCAGGGCTCATAGGACTCTGGCAAAAAAGTAGTGCACTATAGAGAATATGGTGACATTTGGAATGCAACATTTACATTTACATTTTAGTCATTTAGCAGACGCTCTTATCCAGAGTGACTTACAGTTAGTGAGTGCATACATTTTTCATACTGGCCCCCTGTGGGAATCGAACCCACAACCATGAAGTGTACTTACTTGATGTGTGGTGTCAGTGTCTGCTGTGGCATCCAGTCATCCCAGCAAAAGAGAGAGAAAGTTTAAACAAACAAAAATAGGAGAAAGAGAGAGGGCTTACTGGCTGTGCTCGCTCTCTCGCTCTAGCAGTTAGAACAGAATAAGCAAGGTTTGGAATGCTGGGAGCAACAGTGCCCCCATGAGGTGGAGAGTGGAACTGAATGCCAGAAAAACCTGTATACAGTCGTAAGGTTTGTGTTGTTGATTATATGTATTTTTCAAACTGTGAAATAAATCAAACACAGCATATACATTTTCTTTTTAACTTGACAGGGATAGCACAATAAAGTCAATTACTTTTTTTCCCATTGTGGCCCCTTAAAAGTGCATGGCAGAAGATATTTTTATACAGACATGGTACAGAGCATAGATAGAATAATGGTAGGAAGATCCGTTAGCACTCACCTTGTTCTCATTTCCATTCTGATTCGCCGCTGCAAGGGACAGGAATCAGAATGTTACAGTCAAACAGTTCTTCATTACTCGTACATTAACAGGCCAGAGGAACACACAAACACACACAGGGACATGCCACACAGAGAGACACACCTCCCTGTGACATCTCAGAGGCAGTCTGTTTACCAGTCCATCCACATCTATTAAAACCCCACTGTATTTACCAGTTATGTCTGTTACATTATTCACTGCTTTCATTAGAGAGAGAGGGAGGGAGGGAGAAGGTGGCAGAGGGAGGCGAGGAAGAGCGGGAGAGGGAGAAGGAGGGAGAGAGGAGTTTAAAGGGGAAGGGGGCTGGGATGAGACGGAGCATAAATGTTATGAGGTTGCCTTTGAAAGGGGGGGGGGGGGGCTGGGATGAGACGGAGCATTAATGTTATGAGGTCGCGTTTGTTATGAGGTCGCGTCGGGGGGGGGGGGGGGGGGGGGGGGGGGGGGGGGTGTAACTGTGTGGATGTTTACTGGGGTTGATCCGAGGCAAGGCACCCCTTGCTGTACATTATTAATGTGATCCAAACAGGTTCAGTTTAAACCCTATGAGACGACAACCACACACACAGACAAACACACAACTTCTCTAATGAAGAGTTCAGTTAGTACAGAGTTAGAATTCAGATAGAGGTTGGAGATGGGCCTGTGGCTAGGGTTTAGATGGTGGATAACATAGATGCCTCCCGAATGGCGCAGTGGTCTAAGGCACTGCATCGCAGTGCTAGCTGTGCCACTAGAGATCCTGGTTCGAATCCAGGCTCTGTCGTAGCCGGCCGCGACCGGGAGACCCATGGGGCGGCGCACAATTGGCCCAGCGTCGTCCAGGGTAGGGGAGGGAATGGCCGGCAGGGGATGTTGGTAGAGCATGGCGTTTGCAACGCCAGGGTTGTGGGTTCGATTCCCACGGGGGGGGGGGCCAGTATGAAAAAAAATATATATATATATATATATAATGTACTCCCTCACTAACTGTAAGTCGCTCTGGATAAGAGCGTCTGCTAAATGACGTAAATGTAAATGTAAGAAAACAGATCCTACTTACTCCCCATCATCTCCTCACAGCGTTTGAGCCACGTTTGGAAAGTGTCATCTGAACCTGTGGAGCCGAGGGAGAACACACTGTTCAGACATAATCTCACCCAGTTGGAACACAACTACTGCAGAATCTACACACAGCCATGTACACTTCTGTACATTTGACCAGATTGGAAGGCATATCCGATATGGTTAATATTCCACCTAACCTATCAGAGGCCAAGAGCTGTTACTATTAGGGATGTGCATCTCTCCTTTCATGAACGATTCAATTTGCATCTACATGCATGAGCTACGATACAGGAACAACACCTTTTAGTTTGAAACGAGTTGGTGCGATTCGGTTTGATTAGGGGAACGAATTGATGCCATTCAGTTCGATTCACTAACATTTTTTGCATGCGTTAATTTTTTATTTTAAAATTAATATCTGCTGCTGATGGGAGGTCAGGAGCTGGGCCTCTCTGAGCTGAATCTGTCTGAGATGACTTCTCTAAACTGAGTGGCCATCTGTTAGTGTGCGTGTGCGTGTGTGTGTGTGTGTCAATGTGGTGTGTAGACACCTGAGCTGAGCCATTGGGCAGACTGAGCATCTACCACCCCACTATCAGATTAGGGATGGAGAAATGTATGCTTTTTATCTCCCAACTTTAAAAATCTGAAATCACCCACTGATTAAATTGTTGTTTTTACAGATTGAAAATGTTTTGAGCTAGTACTATGTCAATAGCATGGCATTTAGCCAATTAACATAATGCAGCTATGGATTTTACCTGTTTTGAAAGCGAATGGTTTAGACCGTTTGGAATTTTACTGGAGCTCTCCCGCTCCAAACAATGAACGAGAAATTATTGCTGTCCTTTATAAAATTACCCTGTTCATGTACAAATGACCAAATACACTGACCGTTTAAAGCAAAACTACCAAAACTATTTCTTATGGTGAATCTAAATCTAAATACAATCTGAATGATTGAAAACACCAATCAGCAGTTGGATGTGAGTTGCGTCCACTCCGGTAGGCTACACAACTCCAGTAAAACACAATTTTCTACAGCGCATTTGTTAACAATGACCCAGCAAATTACATAGGCTTTATTAGTTGAGTGACAACCTATGATTTGACATTGTCGAAAGCCATTTCACAAGCATCTGAATGCTGAAGGTGCCAGATGTACGAATAGCCTATTAGTACAGGTATAGGCCTACCTCCCGTTGGCGCAAGCATCTGTGTCTCCCGCACTTTGCACACAGTTGTTATCTGACAGTCATAAGCAGTTACATGCATAAAAGTTGGAAAGGCTACTGAACTGAAGGAGAGGACGTATCAATTCAGTCACAACAGTTAAGAGGTATCTCAGAATAAAACAATGAGTAAAACACAGTGAACCGGAAATGTGTAATGTTTGAATTGGTTTTCTGACCGATGCATGCTTAATTTGGATCGGTTCAAACCGATGCACTCATATCTTAAACATTAGAACAGGGGACCGATGTGTATCAGTGAATCGTTACATCCCTAGTTACTATATTTCTAATACCAATAATATCATACAGTTTTAGATCTACATGACGTGTCTAAGGATAGGGGTAAAGTGTCGTTTTTAGATTGAGGGATTAGGGGAAGGTGTTAGTGGAAGTGTGTAGGTGCTGAAAAGGAACCAGGCCCCTATGTCCTCCACATGTCCCCTCAGCAGGCCTCACCATCCAGGCTGTGTCCCTTAGTGAAGGCAGCATGTGATGACTCAAAGTGGTTCAGGTGGTACTCTGCCATTCTGCAGGGAGGTAGACAGGAGCAGGCTTGTTATCAGTAGCAGAAAGAAACTCAGGGAAAACAGACACCAATTTAAGTTTGACATATACACTGCTCAAAAAAATAAAGGGAACACTAAAATAACACATCCTAGATCTGAATGAATGAAACAATCTTATTAAATACTTTTGTCTTTAGATAGTTGAATGTGCTGACAACAAAATCACACAAAAATGATCAATGGAAATCAAATGTATCAACCCATGGAGGTCTGGATTTGGAGTCACCCTCAAAATTAAAGTGGAAAACCACACTACAGGCTGATCCAACTTTGATGTAATGTCCTTAAAACAAGTCAAAATGAGGCTCAGTAGTGTGTGTGGCCTCCACGTGCCTGTATGACCTCCCTACAACGCCTGGGCATGCTCCTGATGAGGTGGTGGATGGTCTCCTGAGGGATCTCCTCCCAGACCTGGACTAAAGCTTCCGCCAACTCCTGGACAGTCTGTGGTGCAACATGGCGTTGGTGGATGGAGCGAGACATGATGTCCCAGATGTGCTCAAATGGATTCAGGTCTGGGGAACGGGCGGGCCAGTCCATAGCATCAATGCCTTCCTCTTGCAGGAACTGCTGACACTCTCCAGCCACATGAGGTCTAGCATTGTCTTGCATTAGCAGGAACCCAGGGCCAACCGCACCAGCATATGGTCTCACAAGGGGTCTGAGGATCTCATCTCGGTACCTAATGGCAGTCAGGCTACCTTTGGCGAGCACATGGAGGGCTGTGCAGCCCCCCAAAGAAATGCCACCCCACACCATGACTGACCCACCGCCAAACCGGTCATGCTGGAGGATGTTGCAGGCAGCAGAACGTTCTCCACGGAGTCTCCAGACTCTGTCACGTCTGTCACATGTGCTCAGTGTGAACCTGCTTTCATCTGTGAAGAGCACAGGGCGCCAGTGGCGAATTTGCCAATCTTGGTGTTCTCTGGCAAATGCCAAACGTCCTGCACGGTGTTGGGCTGTAAGCACAACCCCCACCTGTGGACGTCGGGCCCTCATACCACCCTCATGGAGTCTGTTTCTGACCGTTTGAGCAGACACATGCACATTTGTGGCCTGCTGGAGGTCATTTTGCAGGGCTCTGGCAGTGCTCCTCCTGCTCATCCTTGCACAAAGGCGGAGGTAGCAGTCCTGCTGCTGGGTTGTTGCCTTCCTACGGCCTCCTCCACGTCTCCTGATGTACTGGCCTGTCTCCTGGTAGCGCCTCCATGCTCTGGATACTACGCTGACAGACACAGCAAACCTTCTTGCCACAGCTCGCATTGATGTGCCATCCTGGATGAGCTGCACTACCTGAGCCACTTGTGTGGGTTGTAGACTCCGTCTCATGCTACCACTAGAGTGAAAGCACCGCCAGCATTCAAAAGTGACCAAAACATCAGCCAGGAAGCATAGGAACTGAGAAGTGGTCTGTGGTCACCACCTGCAAAACCAGTCCTTTATTGGGGGTGTCTTGCTAATTGCCTATAATTTCCACCTGTTGTCTATTCAATTTGCACAACAGCATGTGAAATTGATTGTCAATCAGTGTTGCTTCCTAAGTGGACAGTTTGATTTCACAGAAGTGTGATTGACTTGGAGTTACATTGTGTTGTTTAAATGTTCCCTTTATTTTTTTGAGCAGTGTATAATGATTTAAGGGAGATGTGGAGTGGCAGGGTTCATACACATTTTGACAGATGGAATATCATGACTTCTCCATGACTTAACCAATTTCCATTACCAACAATTGGTGGTGTCTCTATGTACGTATAAAAAAGTAAGCGGAACGTGGTATTGACACTGGAAGGTTACTCTGATCCCATTAACCATCTCCTGTCGTTGTGCAAGGCACTTAACCCCCCCCCCCCCCCCAAAGTAGAATACCTGTTAGGAAACTATATAAAACACATGTAGTCAACCCTCAGTCTGGAGAGCAACTGGGTGTGCAGGCTTTTGATCAAGCCCTGCTCAAGAACAGAGCCAGTTTATCAAGGTCTGGTTGACCAGCTAATTTCTAAAATGTGGTTTGTTAAAGTGGGCGGTGGTACAAAAGCCTGCACCCATTAGCTCTCCTGGAGGATGGTTGACCACCCATGAAGAAAACATTTTCAACATTACAACCAAATACCTTTTATGCCTTCTGAAATGATTTGCTCTTTTAATATATCAAAGATCAAGTGGCTATGGTAGGCTACAAATCTTTTTATACCATGGCATTGCTGAATACTCATTTCTGATTGGCATTCTAGAGCATGCATTATTTCCCTATAATGTACGCTATACTTGCAAGGTAGAATTCAATGGCTAAGGTCAATTTAGAGAATTTGGCAGTACGTCCAACCGGCCTCACAACCGCAGACTATGTGTATGGCGTTGTGTGGGTGAGCGGTTTGCTAATGTCAATGTTGTGAACAGAGTGCCCCATGGTGGCGGTGGGGTTATGATATTGGCAGGCATAAGCTACGGACAACGAACACACTTGCATTTTATCGATGGCAATTTGAATGCACAGAGATACCGTGACGAGATCCTGAGGCCCATTGTCGTGTCATTCATCAACCGCCACCACCTCATGTTTCAGCATGATAATGCATGTCGCAAGGATCTGTACACAATTCCTGGAAGCTGAAAATGTCCCAGTTCTTCCACGGCCTGCATACTCACCAGACATGTCACCCATTGAGCCTGCTTGGGATGCTCTGGATCGACGTGTACGACAGCGTGTTCTAGTTCCCACCAATATCCAGCAACTTCGCACAGCCATTGAAGAGGAGTGGGACAACATTTCACAGGCCACAATCAACAGCCTGATCAACTCTATGCGAAGGAGATGAAGCAAATGGTGGTCACACCAGATACTCTGGTTTTCTGATCCATGCCAATACCTTTTTTTTAAGGTATCTGTGACCAACAGATGAATATCTGTATTCCCAGTCATGTGAAATCAATAGATTTGGGCCTAATGTATTTATTTCAATTGACTGATTTCCTTATATGAACTATAACTCAGTAAAATCTTTGAAATTGTTGCATGTTGCGTTATATTTTTGTTCAGTATAGTATACTTTCTAGTGGCAAATGAACACATTTCTAGTGACAATGTGTTAAATTACAGCCATGGTATAAAAGGGATAATGAACTCGAGGCTCTATGTGTTCTCTGGAAAATAATGCAACTCCGTGGAATGTTAGTTCCACTCCGTAATCATAATCCAAAACAAAGCCTACATCAAAATATTTTTTCCTAAAATTACTGTTCGCGATTCACAAATTATTATTTTGATTCACATGATTCAATTCACTACAATGTGGAAGTGAATCGTTCATTTCTTGAAAATAATTGTTTAAATGAATCATATGAATCGTTCAAAAAAGTAAATCACCTTTGTATGGGCTCATTCGCGAGTGTCGGTGGAACGTTTTTTGGTACATGACGAAAACATTAATACATGCTAATAATAGCTCAACAGTTAACTAGAGCAGTGGTTCCCAACCTGGGGTCCGCGCGGCGCCAGAGTTTACAGGGGGGGGCGCGTGATCTCATTTGCTTTGAGGTCAAACATGCATAAAATGTTCAACTATAATTTAATTGTACAATTAATACATTTAAAAATGTGTATTAAAAATCATATGCTTGCAATGCCAAGGCCAATCTAAATAATAATAATAATGGCAGAGAAACGTAAAAGCGGTAACTCCCCGAAAAAATTTTTGCACGTCAATGACCAGCGCTCAATCAGTTTCAGCTAGCAGCTCGTTGTTCCTGCAGTCAGAGCATCACTATTTTATGAATAAAACAACATGTCTAAGAAACGTAAAAGTGCTGATGACTCATCATCAAAAAAGAAAGTAAGGCTATATCTCGAGAGTTATCTTAACTTCGGTTTTATTGAGGGACAGGATAGGACTCGGCCAGAATGTGTCATTTGTGGCGAGAAACTAGCTAATGACAGCATGAAGCCAAGCAAAATGCGACGACACCAGGAAACAAAACCCCAGGAGACTGTTGGTGAAGGTCAGGATTTTTTTGAGGGGAAGAAGCAGTTGGCACTATCAAAAAGATCCACACACATCAGAAAAGTATTTGAAAGAGCAGGCAGTGATTTACACAGAGCCACGGAGGCGTCATGTGAGTGTTCGCTATTAATTGCCAAGTCTAAAAAGCCGCACAATATCGGAGAGCAGCGAATCAAACCCGCCTGCCTGAAAATTGTAGAGAGGCTGTGTGGCCCACAGGTGGCGGATAACGTGAAAACCGTCCCACTCTCTGACAACACTGTCAAAGACAGAATTGATAAAATGGCTGGAGATTGTCAAAACCAGCTGCACGAGAAGCTTAGGAATGTTCCCTTTGCCATTCAGTTGGATGAAACAATAACAGTGTCAGACGAATCCGTGCTCATCGTTTATGTGCAATATATTGACGGTGATGACTTGAAACAAGACATTCTTATGTCTACCAATCTAGCCACAAAAACAACAGGCCAATATATTTTTATAGCTATGGACTCACATCTCTCGTCCAACAATCTGCCCTACGAGAATATTGTTGGATGCTGCACTGATGGGGCTGCAGCGTTGATGGGCAAAAACAAGGGATTTAACAGCCGATTGAAGGAAAAAGCCCCGGGGTGCGCAATTTTCCACTGCGTGCTACATCGCCAAGCATTGGCCAGTAAAAAAAAACGTTCGGAAGACCTCAGTAACACCCTGGCAACTGTTGTTAAAGTTGTAAACTTCATTAAGGCTCGCCCTACTAACAAGAGACTGTTTGCCTAGCTGTGTGAGGATGAAGCGCATCAAACACTGCTGTTACACACAGAGGTATGCTGGTTGTCACGTGGACAAGTGCTTGTGCGTTTTATGGAACTGCAGGGAAAAATAAAGGAATTCTTGCAAGATCACAATCGACCACGGTGCGAACAGCTGACTGATGCGTTTTGGATCAAAACGGCATACCTAGCGGATACGTTCACTCTCTACAATGAGACAAACAAGCGGATGCAGGATCCTGAATCAAACGTAATGCAGTGCAAAGACGCTCTTGTGCGGAAACTGGAGTAGAGTTGGAAAAATGTGTAAATGGGAGCTACAACAATTTCCACTGCTGATGAAACAGTCTGGTGGCACTGTGCCTGCGTCTTTGCGCACTGAGTTTACCCGCCACATGAACATGCTTCGGGAGGAAATTAAATCCCGTTTTGCCGATGTTGACGAATACTTATCAAAGAAATCGTGGGTGATTTGACCCTTACATTTGCAGTCTCGAGGACGTGGAATACCTCGGCTGTGAAGATGAGCTTGGTGACCTTCAAGCCGATTGTGTCAAATATTTCCAAGAGAACGGATACAAAAAGTTTTGGATTGTCAAAGGACACGCTGTTGCACCCAGACTGGCCAAACACGCAGCTACAAGGGTTATTCTACCATTCAGCACTATGTACCTGTCTGAGACAGCCTTCAGCGCGCTTGTAACAATAAAAATAAAAGCCCATAACAGGCTCGATGTCCACCAGGACTTTAGGCTGGCTGTCACTAGCATCACACCTGACATCCTATCCCTGGTCAGATGTATGCAGGCCCAAGGTGGCCATTAGTTTATTAAGGAAGGGAAAAGTTATTGATTGTAACTTACTGTTTGTTATTCTTACTTATTGTTATTTTTATAACACATACATTATAGCTGTGTCAAAACCAGTGTTCACATGACTTGCATGTGTGTATGCAACAAACTGCCCCCTTTCAGTTAATTGGTCTGAGGGAGATCATGGACAGATATAGGTGCTGTTAATCACTTATTACGCTGATAATGAATAATTATTATTATTTTGGTAAGAATGTGTGTGTATAGGCCTACAGTTAATTATACACAAAGATAACCAGGGCAAACCAAAGGGAAAAGGAAAGAAAAACTATAATTGATGTAGATTTTTGCCAATAAAGATTTGGAATTAATAACTTTATTATTTTGGTGGTGGTGGTGGAACTCAGCTTTTCTTAGATACAAGTAGGGGGGGGGGGCTCCAAGGAAAAAAGGTTGGGAACCACTGAACTAGAGAGTACAAGATATGTTTTGAATTGGCTACCTAGTTAGTCTTCTCTATCCTATTATAGGCATACCTGCTGCTGCAATGTCCGACTCTCTCCATCTGTCTAACCCCATCAGAACGCAAAATATAAGCTTGTTTTTCTCCATTGTCTGACACAATGCAATTGTAAACAAACACTGTATAGCTTCAAAACATGAAGTTATAGTTTAAACTATCATTTTTATCTCATGGATGGTCAGCCGTTGCATAAATAGAACCGTCTATGCATTTGAGAGTGGCTACATTTCTCCAGCCTCATCCCTATGCTGTGTACCCAAAAAGGTGACAGAGTAGCCCCTTTGTTATTGTTTGAATTGCAGATTGACACTTTTATTAGGAAAAACACATCTCTGGAAAATGGTTCAACAACAGTGCTTTGTGTTCTGATAACATCTTTAAGCAGTCATAGCTATAAAGTCAGACAGACATTCCTCCCAGAAAATAAGCAAGCTGCAAAAATAAATGCATGTAAATTCAGATCAATTTATTTTGACTGACAGCTGTTATGGGTTACGGCCAAACTGCACACATACCCTGTTCTCACGAAGGCAATGGAATGGCTTCATGGCCACACATACACAGAGCAGTTAAGTCTTACCCCATTCTCATGAAGGAAAGAAGAAGGCTGGGGTTGAGATGCTGGGCTTTCTTGGCATCGTTGACAGCACCTGTAGAGAGACACACACACACACACACACAGATGAGAAACATAGCTCAAGTTTCTGTAGCAAAGACAAAAATATAGAACTAACATTAGACAATCCTTTGAATTAAAATAATTATTCAAATCACTAATTTCAGAAAATCAGTAAAGCAAGGTTGGAGGTTATCAAAAGTTAGAGCAGTAGTTTGTCAATGCAAGAAGGATTGGGGTTAGGGTCTGACTGATAGCAGTACTTTCGGGTTAAGTTTGGGTAAGATCTTAGGCGTTAGGATAAGAGCCTTACAGCTGTAGTTTTTCAGTTGGAGGTGGGCGTAGGCTCGTTGGCAGAACCATTCTGCATTGTCAGAGTGTCCTTCCAAGGCTTCATTCAGTTCCTGAAGGAAAATGTCAGTGTCATCAAATAGGCAAGTTTGGGGTCAATTGAATTGAATTCCCAAGATACATTTTTTATGAGCACTAGTTAAGGTTGACAGTTGTTTAAATACATTTTCATGTTCCCAACAATTTAACCTGTCTTTCTGCACGAAATCTTCACTTACATTAGTTAGCTAGCTAGGTGGTTAACAAGTTAGCTAGAATAAAGTGTGATGTATGGCAGGTGGCTAGCCAGTTAGTTAGCTATGCTAGTTAGATAGCTAACTTCTTGGGTTTATCTTGTCTAAGCTAAATGCTGTAAAGTTACATATCACTACTGGAATTGAGCAACAACTAGTTTCAGACCAAAATAATTTGGTAATGTGGCTAGCTAGTTAACTTCGTTTCTAAATGTAGCACAACATTAGCTAGAGTCAGTTAGCTATAAACTTTTCGGAGATGGTTAACGGTAACGTTAGATAGCTAGCGTTATTGAAAACATTTAAAATCCCCTGACTAGTTAGCTAGCAAGAATAATGCATTTGACTTTCAGTAAAACTAGTTCATATTTTCATTTTAGTTTGACAGATAGTTAGCTAGAAAGTTAGACAGCTAATAACATTGGCTATCCAGCTAGCCGTTGTTTACCTCAAGAGCTTTCTGAGGGTCCTCGTCTATGAAGCTATCAGAGAAACTGCTAAAACGAGAAAACAGAGCTGACGTTAGCCTCTTAAACAAGGACACATTTACAATAAAATACTCGAAAATGTAATATACTTGCCGTTCGGTTGCCATGAGGGTAGAAGTGTTGTCAGAGGGAGAGAGCAGTGGCTAGCTAGCTGGAAAGTTCTAGATAGGGGAAGCGAAATAATGCTGGAGTGGAACACAGTGGAGGCGTGTGTACAGTGCGGGCCCTGTCAAACGTCAGCTGAGTAGGAGAGGCACGTCTCACTACTGAGCCCTAACGGTATGGAGGGGTAGGTGCGGGCGAAAAAACATTTTCACACGGTTTGTCAAAAGACCGTCTTCTTCTTCTTCAGTGGGGTTTATCGGCGGTTGGCATCCAACGTTATGGTGCATTACCGCCACCTACCGTACTGGAGTGTGGGCCAGAGACCGGGATAAACTAAATCCTACCGGCCAACCCCGTTTCTCTTAAAAAAGATAACAAAATATACTCTTTAAACTAATTTCCTGTATCCCCTTCTACCTCATACTAAATCTCATCCTCTATCTTTCCCTCTAATACTGCCCACACTGTAGCAATACATGCTCCACAGTCTCTATTTCCTGACAATAATCACACTTTTCTGATGGATGCTTTTCTTATTCAACTGGCTGCGTCCCACCCTTAATCTTGTAAAAATAGCCTCCTCTCTTCTGTCCCTTCCTGTCGTCCTCCCCTCCCCGACTTTCCTCTGTACTTGAAATAAATGCCTTCCCTTATTATCTCTATTCCACTGCTCCTGCCATCTCTTCACATCACTGTATATATCAGTCTTTTTGCCTCTGCCTTGCTCATTGACACTTCAACATCAACATCCCCACTACTAAGTGCTTGTTTAGCCTGTTCATCTACCGCCTCGTTCCCCTCCACCCCCACATGGGCTGGAACCCTAGTAAATCTTATCTGAATACCCATCTGTTTAATCCTGCCATGGGTTTGTAGCACCTCATAAAGCAGGTCTTGTCTGCTACGTGAGCTAAAGGACTGGATATGCATTAACACTGCACATGAATGAGAGCAAATAACTACTCTGTCTGGCTTAACTTCCTTCACCCACTGCAAGCCCAACAGTATGGCCATCAGCTCCGCCATATATACAGCCAGATGATCTGTAATACGTTTCCTGACTTCCACCCCACATTCCTGCACTACAAATGCTGACCCAGTACGTTCTGTCCTTGGATCTTTTGAACCATCTGTGTAAATGGCCACAAAATCCTGATATACAGTTTCCAGACGTCTCTTAATGAAATCAGCTGGATCAACACCCTCTCTATCTTTCTGTAGTCTCTCCAACACTTCTAGATCAACTACTGGAGGCGGGAGTAGCCATGGTGGATTTACAGGAATAACTACCGTTGGACTAAACTCCCTTCCATACAGTCCCATCTCCTTCGCCTGGGTATTACCCACCCACCCAAAGCTCGTGTTCGGTCTTCGCTCATGTTCCCAGCATGCCTGTAAAATCGCTTTCGCAGTATGAGACACCCCATGTCCTTGTAGGTTGACCCAGTAATTCATTGCCAGTTGCTGTCTCCTAATCTGCAACGGCATATCCCCCATCTCCACCTGTAATGCAGCCACTGGGTACGTCCGAAACGCCCCACTACATATTCTGAGTCCTTGCCCCTGTATGACATCTAGATTTTCCAGTGAGGTCTGGGCTGCTGAACCATACGCTATACTTCCATAGTCTATTACAGATCGGATCAATGCAACATACATGGTCTTCAATGAGGAACGCCCAGCCCCCCACTCCTTCCCCGTCAGACAGTGCATCACATTCAGCACCTTCTTACACTTTACCACCACTCTCTCAATGTGTTCTGCCCAGGTCTGTCTAGTATCAAAGTATACCCCAAGGAACCTGAAGGCCCCCACTCTCTCCAAGTTTCTCCCATATAACCTCAAGCATACCTCATCTCCCACCTTCCTCCTGGTAAAGAACACTGTTTGAGTTCTCTACAGAGAACCTGAATCCCTACATTAATGCCCACCACTCTACCTCATCAATTGCTTCCTGACTATGTATGGCACATTTCTTCCCCTCTTCCATAAGGCACCATCATCTGCAAATAACGACCTCCCTATATCTGCAGTCAGGATTAATTCAAAATGAAAACGTTTATTTCACGAAAACAAGTTTATCATTACTCTTTTATCAACTCCTTCTGTATAAATTGCATGAAAACATCTGCATGAACATCAATACATTGCATATAGTATAAAAGCCTGGTACAGTGTTTCCACAATTACAGTTCCTCACACAATAACAATAACAAATATATCAGAGACTTCCAGCAAAAGCAAAGAAGCATAAGGCAATATTATCAAAGGAAAAGATTGCATGGGAAAATGTGCTTTTTATTAGGATATATATAAGCCAAGGTCATCATTATGGCTTTGCAAGGAATTAGGTAGAAGATCCTTGTAGGATCAGCAAAACTAACCATAGATCAGAGTCTAGGCCTGAGGAGCAAAATCATCATACTTTTTTTGCATAGAGGAGTGAGTACATTTGGGAATTGGGATGTATATACTGTGTGTGTGCAGCTAATAAAGACAGATATTATGCACCTGAGAGACAACTGTCAGAAAAAGTGTTCACAAACATATACACTACCGGTCAAAAGTTTTAGAACACCTATTAATTCAAGGGTTTCTTTATTTTTACTATTTTCGACATTGTAGAATAATAGTGAAGACATCAAAACTATGAAATAACACATATGGAATCATGTAGTAACCAAAAAAGTGTTAAACAAATCAAATTATATGTTATTTTTGAGATTTTTCAAATAGCCACCCTTTGCCTTGATGACAGCTTTGCACACTCTTGGCATTCTCTCAACCAGCGTCACCTGGAATGCTTTTCCAACATTCTTGAAGGAGTTCCCACATATGCTGAGCACTTGTTGGCTGCTTTTCCTTCACTCTGCCGTCCGACTCATCCCAAACCATCTCAATTTGGTTGAGGTCGGGGGATTGTGGAGGCCAGGTCATCTGATGCAGCACTCCATCACTCTCCTTCTTGGTAAAATAGCCTTACACAGCCTGGAGGTGTGTTGGGTCATTGTCCTGTTGAAAAACAAATGATAGTCCCACTAAGCCCAAACCAGATGGGATGGTGTATGGCTGTAGAATGCTGTGGTAGCCATGCTGGTTAAGTGTGCCTTGAAATCTAAATAAATCACAGACAGTGTCACCAAAAGCACCCCCACACCATAACACCTCCTCCTCCATGCTTTACGGTGGGAAATACACATGTGGAGATCATCCGTTCACCTACACCGCATCTCACAAAGACACGGTGGTTGGAACCAAAAATCTCAAATTTGGACTCCAGACCAAAGGACACATTTCCACTGGTCTAATGTCCATTGCTCGTGTTTCTTGGCCCAAGCAAGTCTCTTCTTATTATTGGTGTCCTTTAGTAGTGGTTTCTTTGCAGAAATTCAACCATGAAGGCCTGATTCACAGTCTCCTCTAAACAGTTGATGTCGAGATGTGTCTGATACTTGAACTCTGTGAAGCATTTATTTGGGCTGCAATTTCTGAGGCTGGTAACTCTAATGAACTTATCCTCTGCAGCAGAGGTAACTCTGGGTCTTCCATTCCTGTGGCGGTCCTCATGAGAGACAGTTTCATCATAGCGCTTGATGGTTTTTGCGACTGCACTTGAAGAAACTTTAAAGGTTCTTTAAATGTTCTGTATTGACTGACCTTCATGTCTTAAAGTAATGATGGACTGTCGTTTCTCTTTGCTTATTTGAGCTGTTCTTGCCATAATATGGACTTGGTCTTTTACCAAATAGGGCTATCTTCTGTATACCCCCCCTACCTTGTCACAACACAACTGATTGGCTCAAACTCTTTAAGGAGGAAATAAATTCCACAAATTAACAAGGCACACCTGTTAATTGAAATGTATTCCTGGTGACTACCTCATGAAGCTGGTTGAGAGAATGCCAAGAGTGCGCAAAGCTGTCATCAAGGCAAAGGTTGGCTATTTGAAGAATCTCAAATATAAAATATCTTGATTTGTTTAACACTTTTGTGGTTACTACATGATTCCATATGTGTTATTTAATAGTTGATGTCTTTCATCTACAATGTAGACATTTTTAAAAATAAAGAAAAAGCCTTGAATGAGTAGGTGTTCTAAAACTTTTGACCAGTAATGTATATTTATATATCAAGGCATCTATGGTCTAGGAAAGCACATGTATAACTACTGCAGCATATCAGGAATGCTAACAGGATTGCTGGCAGAAGGGCTCCAGGTAGGAGTTGCCCATAGGGGTAGATCTAGGATCAGCTTACCGTCCCCAAATGATGACCAGGAAAACCTTAGATCAGTGTCATTGGGCAACTACCAACTCTGGCAGACGTAAGTTCACTCTCTCTTAAAAGTGTGAGAGAAGTTTTATCATTCAGTCCTCATCATTGATAGTCATCCGCCATGTCAACATGGAGATTAAGAAGCAGTAAAGCCAACAGTACTGCTGTAAAAAATGAAATGGAAAATCCCTTTTGATTTGTATTTTTTATTCTCTACTCTACTCAGTATGAATGTAACCAAAAGCCTGTAAAATTTAAGGTCGCAGACACACCAGTAGTGGTTGCTGGCCGAGAGTACTTAGCACCTCTGAACATCATTTCCGATTTTACATGTAGAATCGTGTGGAAAATGTAGGCAGTCAGACATCTACAGCGGGTGGTTCCTACAACACAGCACGCTGAATGATCTGCCGACAAACGCTAGAGACACATTCGGTGCGATGTGTGCGAGTCTAACATTCATAATAATCTCTATGGAATGTTCTCCCTGAGCATGTCGACTAGGACACGTTTACCTCAAGCACTGATGGTGGGTCTTCTACTGGTGTGGGTGACAGTGTGAGAGTGTGTTTATGTTGAAGATCAACAAGTGACACACATAAATAAGAATGTTAAGGAGCAATATGTGGTAGCTAGCGTGCTACAGATTAAGACTGTCTTTGGTGAAAGCTGGAAAATAATTATTTGAATATTTGAGGCACTTTGGTAGGGGAGAGAGTGGGGATAAAGAAATAGTACATGAAAAGTTAACAGCGCAAAGCGCTGGTCATGGCAGAGCAAAGAGCATAGAGAGAACAAGAACAGTGGAGTTGAATTGCAAACAGAGACAGAGGATGCTCTGCAGCAAGGCTGTAGATTCCAGTGCATGTCTTTGGTCGGCAATAAGAATGTCCACCATGTTGGTACCAAGAGTTCTAAGACAATTACATTCTAGTTAGAATGCCAATTAGGAATGTTATCGACATGGAGTGTTTGGTGCCAACATGGAAGACAGTTTGGTTAACTCTCTTTAAGGATGGCTCTGGTGCATAAGGGAATGTAAGAGCGAGAGACAAAGACCATCCAGGTCTGTAACATCTGTAAAATATATCACATTTTCATCATAACTGTCCAACATATTTCTCTGAGGTCTCCCTTTTCAATCATTGTCTTCTGTAGTCTTCTTGACGACGAGGCAATGACAGGCCGATACTGACCAGATGTCTCGGGGCATCCTACTCCACAATCAGTCCTGAGTCTGGGTCCTCCTCCGGCTTAACCTCTAGCTCCTCCTGCTTGACAGGGAAGGACAGGGGCTGTAACTGCAGAGTCACTATCTGACTGGTGGTCTGTCCTGCACTAGCAGCCTGTCTCTCACACAGACTCCCCAGCAGCTGAGCAGTTCTGAAGACCGACCCATGCTGACCAGGCTGCAGAGACTGCACGTTCTGCAAGGTCCGCAGCATCTCAGCTGAGACTATAGGCAGATGCTGCTGCTGGATCAGACTGCCCCCCGGTGGCCGGAGGACTGTCCTGCGATGGGCTAGGGATAGAGCTGGGGATCGGGTCTTGGGTTTTGGGCCGGGTCGGCGCCGCTGGGCTGCTGCTGGACCTGTGCTGGTCTGTCTGGGCATATGGTACCCTCCGGTAGCCTGGGGAGGGGGAAGGAAAGAATGCTCGTAGGACCCTAAATCGTCCAGGGATTGGTCGCTGGAGGGCGGGCTGTCCTCTGGGTCTCCTTCATCATCATCATCATCATCTTCTTCCTCATGATTGTCTTGGTCCTCCTGGTCTTCGTCGTCGCTGATGAAGATCATGTCTTTGGGCAGAGAGGCAAACTGGTAGACCAGCCTCTGACCCTCCACCTTGTTCAGAATCCCACGCTGGTAGTAGTACCTGTCAGGGACAGAGAGAGGACAGCTTTGATACACACACACTTGCAGGGACACTGACTGGAAGTTAAGTTATTATTATTGCAATGTAAGTAATGTAACTACAGCAATGTAACTACAGCGTACCTGAGTGCTCGGCCCATGGTCTCATAGTTCATGTCTGGTTTGTTCTTGTGTTTGCCCCAGAGTCTGGCCACGGCCTTGGAGTTGACCAGCTTAAAGATCCCTGCATGCCGATTGGTCCATTTGATGTAACGTGGGCAGGCCTGTCTGTCCTGGAGAAGCTCAATCAGGAACTGCCACAAGAACATAGTGTTACCTGAAACACAGGTGAGGGAGAGGTGAGATGGAGTGTGTGTCTGTGTCTGTTTGTGTGTATGTACCAGGGGAGAACGACCGCCTCCTCTCATTGAAACCACAAAGTTCAAGGCCGACCGCGGTACTGCAGGCATTGTTTGCAGAAAACAGGATCCCCATTATAGTGAATGGGAAAATGGCAATTTTCATGGTCATTCTTCGTGTAAATATTGTATTTGTTTTAAGACAATCATGGAACCAATAATTGCTTTTACTACACCAGATGTATGTCCTTGAACCGATTATTTTTAAATCACATACAGTAGAAGTTATAAGGGTAATTTAGTTGCTAATGGCAGCCTGCAGTACCCCAGTCGGCCTTCAACTTGAGATACTCAATAAGAGGGGGCAGCACTGAGCTAGACTGCAAAGTCACTTTCCGGAGTAGCTAAAAACTGTGTATGTTATGCATCGGTTAGTGCTATCCGGGGTCCTTGGGACATCCCTATCCTAAACCCTAACCTTACCTAACCATAACCCTTACCTAACCTTAACCCTTACCATTTTAAATGTCAACTTCAAATGGGGTATGGACGTCCCAGGGATTCCGAATAGCAATAACCGTTGTGTATGCATGAGACTTCCTTGGCTTCAAATGCGCTATTAAGTCTTCACATAGAAATAATAATAATATAATATAATATGCCATTTAGCAGACGCTTTTATCCAAAGCGACTTACAGTCATGCGTGCATAAATTTTTGTGTATGGGTGGTCCCGGGGATCGAACCCACTACCTTGGCATTACAAGCGCCGTGCTCTACCAGCTGAGCTACAGAGGACCACATGAATGGTGTCACGTGATCGATAGCTTTGCCCATTCATATACAGTCATTTAGTGTGTACCTTTGCTGTATTTGCCCCTCTTGAATGTGATGTCCGGTGTGGGGGATTCAGGCCTTTTGGATTTCTTACCTAAAACTCATAACAGAGTAGTTGTTATGTCACAATGAGATCTTTGACATTGTCAAAATATTGTCAAAACTGATGAGCAGGCATACGAACTAAGGTTGTGGTTCTGATTACAATTTATAGTTCGAAAGCATGGCCAGATAATGACATCAGTAAAATGACGAACTAACCTCTCTTCTTCTTTGGTTGCTCGGCAACAGTCTCCCTCTGCAGCGTGACCCACTGGGGATGGCCCAGAGCTCCCACAAGGCCCTCCGCTGACACCGTCAACTGGTGGGTAATGGGCGACGTGATGACATCACCCAGGGAGGGGACATACAGCTGGGCTAGAGGGGAGGAGACAAACACACTGTTAGGGGTTACAGTGTAATTAATGAGTCTACAAGGAGACAATCAGATTATATATGAGAACAGGATGAATACATCTGCTCCAAGCAGAGCAGAAATATAGATGCTTGTTTGCACTAGGGAGTGATCCAAAGAAACCTGGGGCGCGTTCAGCAGGATGCAATGTTTTGGAACGTTCCAATAGAAATAGGCTATGTAGAAAAACATGCCTCTGACATGTATAATAAGGGATCATATCAGCTCTATTCATGGATTTCTATCTGCAACGTTCGACAACGTTTGGCAACTGAACGTGGCCATTGTGATGGTAGACAACAAGCTCAAAACCCAGTTAGATTTGTTTATGCAAAGACTGAGTCAGAGTCAAGACAAGTTACTCACTGAGCTACTAACTTAAACTAGCTGTGTGTGTGTGTGTGTGTGTGTGTGTGTGTGTGTGTCTCACTGTAGTGCTGTTGGTCCAGAGAGAGGGAGTCAGGGGAGTCCATGTTGAGGAGAGTCTCAGCTGCCACCAGTGTTTCCATGGTTTCCTCATCTCCACTCTCACTGTCCTCCACTGGAGAGAGAGAGGGGCGAGTGAGGGAGGGGAGAGATAGGAGAGGGGTTGGGATAAAGGGAAGATATGTAGAGAGACAAGGGGAGATTATTATCGACAGAGACGGGGTAATGCGTCAGCATGACACCATGGCTCTGTCTGTAGGCCTATCCCTAGTGATGGGACAGCGGGAGTAAACAAGGGGGCTATCTAGCTACTACACTGTTAGCTAGCCTAGCAGCCTTTCTATCACAGGAGGTTGGTGGCACATTAATTGGGGCAGACGGGCTCATGGTAATGCCTGGAGCGGAATCAGTGGAATGGTATCAAATAAACCAAATACATGGTTTCACTGTGTTTGATGCCATTCCATTCGCTGCGTTCCAGCCATTATTATGAGCCTTCCTCCACTCAGCAGCCTCTACTGCTTTCTATCACAACAAATGTCTAACTGTATATTCGCTAGCTAGCAAATCGAGCTTAAACAGAGATGGTCATAATAATGTTAACAGGCCATGGCTGAATGATTGACAGAGAGCTAACAGTAGAAAATAAAAAAGGAACTAGCTAGTTGCTAAATTAGCTAGCTAAAGTTAGCTAACTTGCTAGAAAGTAGACAAGTGAAGCTACAAAACCAATTGACTACACACTTACTTGCATAGATTAAGATCCTCGCCACTAAATCATTACTTTCAAGAAAAAAAAATGCAAATCAATTTATAAAAATTTTTACATGCGTTTTTCTGGATTTTTTTGTTGTTATTCTGTCTCTCACTGTTCAAATAAACCTACCATTAAAATTATAGACTGATCATTTCTTTGTCAGTGGGCAAACGTACAAAATCAGCAGGGGTTCAAATACTTTTTTCCCTCACTGTATTAAAGAAAACATTTATTCTCTCAGTAAAAGGACATTTGACTTTCAGAAACATATTGGTCAAGCTCAGGCACATGTTTTTAGGTGCATTTTCCAACCTGTTAAGTGCATAATAACAGGGTGGAACCTAACAGGGTGGAAATTTGGAGAATTTTGGAGCCTAAATTAGCCATAGCTCTGTGAGTGAGCAAGATTGAGCTAGCATAATGGTGAACACTTGAACAGGATTTTAACTTCTCTATCAAACATATTTTAACATTTTGAAATTTGGTTAATTTTCTCTATAATTTAGCCTAACAGGGTGGACATTTATGAATGGGACATACAGACTAACAACATCAAACATGGAAAGAGACAGTGATGGGAAAAGTACTCAATTGTTATACTTGAGTAAAAGTAAAGATAGCTTAATAGAAAATGGTGCAACTAAAAGTAAAAGTCACCCAGTAAAATACTACTTGAGTAAAAGTTTTAAAGTATCTGGTGGTGGAAAAAATACTCAATTGTCTTTATTGAGTAAAAGTAAATGCTATACATTAAATTCCTTATATTAAGCAAACCAGACGGGCACACGCCAACACTCAGGCATCATTTAGAAACGCAGTATTTGTGTTTAGTGAGTCCACCAGATCAGAGGCAGTTAGAATGACTATGTGTTATATTGATAGGTGAATGAATTGGACAATAATTCTGTCCTGCCTGAGCATTCTAAATGTAACAAGTACTTTTTGGTGTCAGGGAAAATGTATGGGAGTAAAAAGTACATATTTTCTTTAGGAATGTAGTGGAGTAAAAGTAAAAGTAGTCAAAAATATAAATAGTGAAGTTAAGTACAGATACCCCACACTTCCTGAATGTGGTGTCATTGTGGGAAGGGGTGGTTTTCTTAAATGGAGAATTGCAACAAACTAACAGGGTGGAAAGTGATATCAGGGACACAGAAAATCTGAAATAAAATAATAATAAATGCAATAATCATGGAAAAAATATTGTTATTGATGAGAGAATTTAACTAGCTCTATAAAATTATGAAGAAAGATTTTATTATTTTATGGCTTATATTTATCGTGGAAGTTGATGAATAACACCCGGGGACATGGCAAAAACGCAAAAAAAAGTGTTCAAAATGCATAACATTCCCTTTCAAGATCTATATTTTTGTGTTTTTAAGGTAAAGCACACCCGTCCTTATATTTAAAATCCAAATTTTACACTAAATAAGAAGTTATATTTCTTGGGGACAGAAAAGGCACCGCATTGTAGGATTGACCCAGCTAGGGTATTCTTTCTTAATGCCTCATTATGTAGAAGTTAAGTTAGCTATGTTAGCCACAGTACTAAACTACAGTATTTTGGACTGAAACTGCTCTGTTGTTAAACTCCAGTAGGGATATGTGCTATAAACACAGCAGATCGTTTTTTAGTCGAAGTAGCTAGTGTGCTAGCTAAGCTTTCTACCATAGCAAGCTAACCGGCTAACCACCTGAATGTACTGACTGACTGCACAAAGCTGGATCATATTTGTTTTTGCCCAGCACAGTTTAGGATGTTTATTTTATTTTATTTCACCTTTATTTAACCAGGTAAGCCAGTTGAGAACAAGTTCTCATTTACAACTGCGACCTGGCCAAGATAAAGCAAAGCCGTGCGATAAAAACAACAACACAGAGTTACATATGGGGTAAAACAAAACAAAGTCAAAAATACAACAGAAATAAATATATATACAGTGTGTGCAAATGTAGCAAGTTATGGAGGTAAGGCAATAAATAGGCTATAGTGCAAAATAATTACAATTAGTATTAACACTGGAATGATAGATGTGCAAGAGATGATGTGCAAATAGAGATACTGGGGTACAAATTAGCAAAATAAATAACAATATAGGGATGAGGTAGTTGGGCGGGCTAATTTCAGATGGGCTGTGTACAGGTGCAGTGATCGGTAAGGTGCTCTGACAACTGATGCTTAAAGTTAGTGAGGGAGATAAGTGTCTCCAGCTTCAGAGATTTTTGCAATTCGTTCCAGTCATTGGCAGCAGAGAACTGGAAGGAATGGCGGCCAAAGGAGGTGTTGGCTTTGGGGATGACCAGTGAGATATACCTGCTGGAGCGCATACTACGGGTGGGTGTTGCTATGGTGACCAATGAGCTAAGATAAGGCGGGGATTTGCCTAGCAGTGATTTATAGATGGCCTGGAGCCAGTGGGTTTGGCGACAAATATGTAGTGAGGACCAGCCAACAAGAGCGTACAGGTCACAGTGGTGGGTAGTATATGGGGCTTTGGAGACAAAACCGATGGCACTGTGATAGACTACATCCAATTTGCTGAGTAGAGTGTTGGAGGCTATTTTGTAAATGACATCGCCGAAGTCAAGGATCGGTAGGATAGTCAGTTTTACGAGGGCATGTTTGGCAGCATGAGTGAAGGAGGCTTTGTTGCGAAATAGGAAACCGATTCTAGATTTAACTTTGGATTGGAGATTCTTAATGTGAGTCTGGAAGGAGAGATTACAGTCTAACCAGACACCTAGATATTTGTAATTGTCCACATACTCTAGGTCAGACCCGTCGAGAGTAGTGATTCTAGTCGGGTGGGCGGGTGCAAGCAGCGTTCGGTTGAAGAGCATGCATTTAGTTTTACTAGTGTTTAAGAGCAGTTGGAGGCTACTGAAGGAGTGTAGTATGGCATTGAAGCTCGTTTGGAGGTTTGTTAACACGGTATCCAATGAAGGGCCAGATGTATACAAAATGGTGTCGTCTGCGTAGAGGTGGATCTGAGAGTCACCAGCAGCAAGAGCGACGTCATTGATATACACAGAGAAAAGAGTCGGCCCAAGACTTGAACCCTGTGGCACCCCCATAGAGACTGCCATAGGTCCAGACAACAGGCCCTCCGATTTGACACATTGAACTCTATCAGAGAAGTAGTTGGTGAACCAGGCGAGGCAGTCATTTGAAAAACCAAGGCTATTTAGTCTGCCAATAAGAATGCGGTGGTTGACAGAGTCGAAAGCCTTGGCCAGGTCAATGAAAACGGCTGCACAGTACTGTCTATTATCGATCGCGGTTATAATATCGTTTAGGACCTTGAGCGTGGCTGAAGTGCACCCATGACCAGTTCGGAAACCGGATTGCATAGCGGAGAAGGTACGGTGGGATTCGAAATGGTCGGTGATCTGTTTGTTAACTTGGCTTTCAAAAACTTTTGAAAGGCAGGGCAGGATGGATATGGG
This sequence comes from Coregonus lavaretus, assembly GCF_964263955.1. Taxonomy (NCBI): domain Eukaryota; kingdom Metazoa; phylum Chordata; class Actinopteri; order Salmoniformes; family Salmonidae; genus Coregonus; species Coregonus lavaretus. The sequence continues at coordinate 9,702,804 of NC_140010.1, read as the reverse complement.
TCTGTAACAGTTTGGATCTAGAGTGTCACCCCCTTTGAAGAGGGGGATGACCGCGGCAGCTTTCCAATCTCTGGGGATCTCAGACGTTACGAAAGAGAGGTTGAACAGGCTAGTAATAGGGGTTGCGACAATTTCGGCGGCTAGTTTTAGAAAGAAAGGGTCCAGATTGTCTAGCCCAGATGATTTGTAGGGGTCCAGATTTTGCAGCTCTTTCAGAACATCAGCTGTCTGGATTTGTGTGAAGGAGAAGCGGGGGGGCATGGGCAAGTTGCAGCGGAGGGTGCAGAGCTGGTGGCCGGGGTAGTGGTAGCCAGGTGGAAAGCATGGCCAGCCGTAGCAAAATGCTTGTTGAAATTCTCGATTATTGTAGATTTATCGGTGGTGATAGTGTTTCCTAGCCTCAGTGCAGTGGGCAGCTGGGAGGAAGTGCTCTTATTTTCCATGGACTTTACAGTGTCCCAAAACTTTTTGGAGTTAGTGCTACAGGATGCAAATTTCTGTTTGAAAAAGTTAGCCTTTGCTTTCCTAACTGCTTGTGTATATTGGTTTCTAACTTCCCTGAAAAGTTGCATATCGCGGGGGCTATTTGATGCTAATGCAGTACGCCACAGGATGTTTTTGTGCTGGTCAAGGGCAGTCAAGTCTGAGGAGAACCAGGGGCTATATCTGTTCTTAGTTCTGTATTTTTTGAATGGGGCATGTTTATTTAAGATTGAGAGGAAATTACTTTTAAAGAACAACCAGGCATCCTCTACTGACGGAATGAGATCTATATCCATCCAGGATACCTGGGCCAGGTCAATTAGGAAGGCCTGCTCGCTGAAGTGTTTTTGGGAGCGTTTGACAGTGATGAGGGGTGGTCGTTTGACCGCGGACCCGTTATCACCCTCCTGTTTTACACTGACATTTTCTCGAAGGAGCTGAATGAATCCTTGGAGCCTACGCCCCCGGCTATACTGGAAAAACGACACCTGTAAGTCAGACCCCTAACCATCATTATCTTACCTGAACGTACAGTGGGGGAAAAAAGTATTTAGTCAGCCACCAATTGTGCAAGTTCTCCCACTTAAAAAGATGAGAGAGGCCTGTAATTTTCATCATAGGTACACGTCAACTATGACAGACAAAATGAGAAAACAAAATTCCAGAATTTCACATTGTAGGATTTTTAATGAATTTATTTGCAAATGATGGTGGAAAATAAGTATTTGGTCAGTAACAAAAGTTTCTCAATACTTTGTTATATACCCTTTGTTGGCAATGACACAGGTCAAATGTTTTCTGTAAGTCTTCACAAGGTTTTCACACACTGTTGCTGGTATTTTGGCCCATTCCTCCATGCAGATCTCCTTTAGAGCAGTGATGTTTTGGGGCTGTTGCTGGGCAACACAGACTTTCAACTCCCTCCAAAGATGTTCTATGGGGTTGAGATCTGGAGACTGGCTAGGCCACTCCAGGACCTTGAAATGCTTCTTACGAAGCCACTCCTTCGTTGCCCGGGCGGTGTGTTTGGGATCATTGTCATGCTGAAAGACCCAGCCACGTTTCAACTTCAATGCCCTTGCTGATGGAAGGAGGTTTTCACTCAAAATCTCACGATACATGGCCCCATTCATTCTTTCCTTTACACGGACCAGTCGTCCTGGTCCCTTTGCAGAAACACAGCCCCAAAGCATGATGCTTCCACCCCCATGCTTCACAGTAGGTATGGTGTTCTTTGGATGCAACTTAGCATTCTTTGTCCTCTAAACACGACGAGTTGAGTTTTTACCAAAAAGTTATATTTTGGTTTCATCTGACATTCTCCCAATCCTCTTCTGGATCATCCAAATGCACTCTAGCAAACTTCAGATGGGCCTGGACATGTACTGGCTTAAGCAGGGGGACACGTCTTGCACTGCAGGATTTGAATCCCTGGAGGCGTAGTGTGTTACTGATGGTAGGCTTTGTTACTTTGGTCCCAGCTCTCTGCAGGTCATTCACTAGGTCCCCCCGTGTGGTTCTGGGATTTTTGCTCACCGTTCTTGTGATCATTTTTACCCCACGGGGTGAGATCTTGCGTGGAGCCCCAGATCGAGGGAGATTATCAGTGGTCTTGTATGTCTTACATTTCCTAATAATTGCTCCCACAGTTGATTTCTTCAAATCAAGCTGCTTACCTATTGCAGATTCAGTCTTCCCAGCCTGGTGCAGGTCTACAATTTTGTTTCTGGTGTCCTTTGACAGCTCGTTGGTCTTGGCCATAGTGGAGTTTGGAGTGTGACTGTTTGAGGTTGTGGACAGGTGTCTTTTATACTGATAACAAGTTCAAACAGGTGCCATTAATACAGGTAATGAGTGGAGGACAGAGGAGCCTCTTAAAAGAAGAAGTTACAGGTCTGTGAGAGCCAGAAATCTTGCTTGTTTGTAGGTGACCAAATACTTATTTTCCACCATAATTTGCAAATAAATTCATTAAAAATCCTACAATGTGATTTTCTGGATTTTTTTCTTCTCAATTTGTCTGTCATAGTTGACGTGTACCTATGATGAAAATTACAGGCCTCTCTCATCTTTTTAAGTGGGAGAACTTGCACAATTGGTGGCTGACTAAATACTTTTTTCCCCCCACTGTTACCCTCCTAAAGTACTACAAAACTATGTCTGAGTGTGTGTCTGTTTCTGTCTACATGTGCTGTTGGCTACGCCAAGAAGGCAAAGCAGCTCAACCCCAGATTTCCCCTTGCCTTCATTAGAACAACAGGGTAAGTGTGTGTGTGTGTGTTGTTACCTGTTGTTAGCAGGTGGTCTTCTGTGTGTGTCTGCTCACAGGCCAGGCCTGCGTAGGAGAGCAGGTGGGAGTGTGGGATCTGCTCCACTATCACTGCAGGATAGGCCAAGTGCTCATCCAGCTGCAACACACAGGGACAAATTATCTGTCACTCACTTCAATTCAGTTATTTTACATTCTATCCAATGCTTTATTTAATCATTTCCAATATCTAGTGTTTGATATTGTAAGACAACAGCCAAGGTAGGGCTTGAACCAGCAACTCTGCAGTTAAATGGGAAGGGTACTCAAATCTGTGCCATAAGGTTCCAAAGTCTTGGCAGAGGTTGTACACTGACATACAGTGAGGCTAGACTTTAGGGTGTTAACTTGAAAAAAACACAAAAAAAACGTTATTTAACTAGGCAAGTCAGTTAAGAACAAATTCTTATTTACAATGACGGCCTAAAACCGGCCAAACCCGGACGACGCTGGGCCAATTGTGCACCACCCTATGGGACTCCCAATCACGGCCGGTTGTGATACAGCCTGGAGTCGAACCACACGCCTCAAGCACTGAGATGCAGTGCCTTAGACCGCTGCGCCACTCGGGAGCAAACTTAAGAGTTGTGTGAGTGAGAGGACTACTTTCACTGTTCCTATTTTAAATAGGTCAGTATGTTTCCAATGTAAATTGGTGCTGATATATCAATAACTATGGCTGACTTCATCATCATGTTATACTTGGCTACTGTACATGTAGATTCTATCTCTGGATTCAATACAGCTTGTCTGCACTTTGATATTTTATTTCCCAAGTGGTTCTACATTGCCGTGTGATTTTTGAGGAGGCTTTGATGCTTTATCTGTTGGCGTGCACACACACGGTCGTTCCCACCTGTAGTCCATTGTTCACGTGGTCACTGGCGAACTCAAAGATTAGTTCCGTCTGCTGCAGCATGGAAGACATCCCAGAATACTCCAATAACAGGTCTACGATGTCATCATCCCAGCATTCCACATCAGATGTCCAACAGTTTCACACAACACGTTCTAAATTCTAGGTTCCAGAGCACCGGATCAAAGTTACAGGTGTCAAATCACAGGTTCTGTGTTCCAGAAGTTCCAGAGCAGAGAGAGTTGTATCAAAAGCTTCCCCCCGTCCGTTTCTCACTGGTCCTCCTGAGGATCAGTCACTCTTAACTGCATGCCTGAATAACAGCACAGTGACTAAACGGTCTAAATGAAAGTCACTTCAGATAAATAGCTGGCTAGTAACTTGTTCCTCACTCCAGCGCAGTGGCTTAACCTCTCAGAAGAGTGAGTGTTGGCTTGGCTAGTTGGTTAAATTGTTGAGGCAATATCCTGTAGGAGTCCTCAGTAGATGTTCCATAGATGAGATGCTGAACAGGAGCAGAGACAGAGAAGTTGTAGGGAGAAACAGTTACTTGTTTCTCGTTCTCAGTTTCTACCCTCGATGAAGTGGAGGCCGCCAACAGTCCTGTGGTCTCAACCTGAGAAAAGGGAACAGAGAGAGACTGGTGGTGGGAGAGGGTAGCGGGAGGGAGGGAGGGAGGGAGGGAGGGAGGGAGGGAGGAGAGAGGAGAGATTACATTAGAGAAGTCTCTTCAGGGCATGATAACTCTACTTGTAGCCTACATAAGCCACACTTTCTGATCAAAGTGCAGACAGTGAACAGAACCACATGATCAGGGCTCTATAAACTCTGTTGGCAGAACAACAGTCTGTGGGTTCAGTCTGTCAGTGAGACCCAGGGCAAAAACACTGTCCTCTGTCAAGCTGAGCCAAGGCCTTTTATAACAATCAACTGTTTATATTCTTATTCCTCTTATCACACTATTCTGCCACACAGACCCTCTGCTCTCTCTCTCTCTCTCTCTCTCTCTCTCTTGCGCTCGCGAGCACTGCTTTCTTATCTCCCCCTCTAAAGAGACCAAACCAGCAACAGGAAAGAAGCTTCCAGACTGCGTCATGAGTGTGTGTCTATGGGGGAGGGAGGGAAAAAATTGCAACTGTGCCTGCTCAGAGCACCTAATGCTCACGTCGGACAATGTACACCTGCATTAGGGTGTGTGTCATCCATACACTGTGCCAGGTCACCCTGACGCGTGTGTGTGTGTGTGTGTGTGTGTGTGTGTGTGTGTGTGTGTGTGTGTGTGTCTCAGTTTGAAGGGAGGGGAAACTCCTCATTCTGAGATATGGTGCTTTCCCTCTGGTCAGGGCAGGCATGCCAGGAATGTGTTTGGAATACTTAATATGAGAGATAAGCACAGAGCTAACAGACAGACACAGAGTTACATTACTACAGAGAGAAGGGGTGGTGGAATCACAAAAGGTGCTAGGTAATGATTGACTGTGTTTTTGACATCTGTTTAATCTTATTAGGATTTCTTCACATCCCCACAAAGACTGTTATGTACATTTTCTAGACAGACTCTCATAAGGGATTGTTGCGTTACAAACATGTATCGATAACAAACAAGACTGAAAAACCTACATCTGACAAGCCTACATCTTCGTCCATCGCTCCTACATCATAATAACAGGGTTGTTCCACCAATTCAGTACCTTTGGGTAGTGTAATTTGGTGAAAAAAATAGCTGTTTTATTTCACCTAATTTTAACATTCTGTCTGTCATAAAGAGCACATGCTCAACTTGAAAAACAGGTTTTCCCATCTCAAGACGTAAATAAAATAATTACTACAGTAAGTGCCTATTAAGTGCCAAATAAAGTAACAGGGTATACCCTAACAGGGTTGATGATTTCATCTTAAAGAGCGACTGCCTTTAAAAAGCAACAAATCCCTTTGAAAACTACTTATGTGGCATCGATTCAAGTCAGAAACAGTTATTCTTGTGTCAAAATTGACTAGAAAGTATAAATTGGATAATTTTGGTCATAAAGTCAGTCTCATCTAAAATGTAGTATGGAATATCCATGCGTCACAACAGGTAAATGAAGGTTGCGTTTTGATTTGACGATGTCCATTTATCCACTAACATTGGGTGAACAGCTGCAGTGATTGCGCTTTATGCAATAGCATTGACAGTAGGCAGGTTTCCACTGACCCAGGTTTATTCAACAAAAGCAATGTGGCAAAAAACATTTTTTAGGACGTGTAATGGAAACGGCAGATATAGGAGAATTTTTTTACAGATCGACAACATTTTTATCCATTCGACAGTGGTGGATTTTTATTTTGTCTAACTTTGTTTATTGCAACAAATGATGGTGGAAACAGTGTTTTTTTGAATAAATGATGATTGGCAAATACTTTTGAAAGTATGCCAGGCACGTGATGTAGGATAACCACGGAACTATAAGCTCCACTCCATATTTAATTATAAATGCCTACTGCTTGCAAAATAAATAAAAATTCTACAAAAAATGTATTTTTCTTTGTAGGACAGGGATTGTCCTGACGTTCAAGAATGCCTGAATTGCTTGGCCTTGCTTATCTGGTTGGCTGGCAAGTTTCACCATTCAATTATGTTAAATCTACAGGAATGCAAGTTTCACCATGGCAGGGACCGTGGCGATATGCTGGCACATTATAATATATATATATTTTTTTGTCCATTAAAATGGCATCAAATTGGTCAGAAATACAGTGTAGACTAGTCCCCTGTAGCTCAGTTGGTAGAGCATGGCGCTTGCAACGCCAGGGTTGTGGGTTCGTTTCCCACGGGGGGCCAGTATTAAAATGTATGAACTCACTAACTGTAAGTCGCTCTGGATAAGAGCGTCTGCTAAATGTAAATGTATAATTATTAGAATATGGCAAATATTAGTCAATTATTGCATTTAATCCATGCTGGCTTTCGCAGGCTACCTGAGACATGAAACAGATATGTGGGAAGGCATATAGGCTGTCGGCAATTTATTAATGCACAATTTGCCTAAATGGGTAATGGAAACACTTCAACCAATACATTTTTATTCGACACTGTAGGTTTTTGCGAAAAAGTGTATTTTTTAAGGCATGACATCATTATGTCCAGCTGTCTTCATCGACAAGAGATGGATCAATTGAAACTCACCCTAGCAGACAATTGTTGCATGTATTTTCTATGCAAACTTTCTAAATGTCAACAACAACAAAAAATCACTGGACAAGGTTGTGGAAACATAGCTAGAGACAGCCCTCCCCAGTAGCTCCGACTTCGTTTACATAAGACAACAGATCACGCATTTTTGAATTTGAGAAATACTGCACCAAACCCCTTAGTAAAATTGCGTAACTAAAACATCCTCTGCAAAAATGTCAAAATTAATTACAGATTTATTGAGTTATCTAGATTCATTCTGAGGATTTTGAGGAAGTGAAATAGGCTTCCATGTCTATAGTGTCTCATGGGGGACAAACATCATTAACCAAACCCGGAATCGGTCAGGAAACACACCACCAAGACTGAAATCTTGTTTTTCTAATGAGCAACAGAAACACACAAGTGCCAATCGGTGTGTTCAGAGGCTCTTTAGATCAGCCATAAATCCCCTTGTGACAGGGGAAATGGATGCTTGTTGTGTGCAACAGGGTGGGGCAATTGAATGCAAGCTTAAAAAGAAAATAACCACAGTTGCCGTGTTATGATCGACCTGCTCAGTTTTCCACCACAAAACCTTTACACTATGATTTGACAATGTTTCTTTAGATTATTAAAAAAAAAGAAATAGTCTCACCATATTAAAATGAGAGTTCAGTTCACGTAACAGGGTTGACCTTAAAATGAGGAACAGACTTAAATAGATCACATGAATCACACTAATCACATGAAATAAAAACATTTCTTGACACTTTGTAAAAGCAACAAAATAACTAGGGCTTTACAATGGTTGGGAAAACGAGGATACATTTTGGGGTTTAAATGGGTTAAAATCTTCCTAGAAGAGGGTGCATAGAGGGACATGAATTTGGGCACTTTAGCAAGTCTTTATTCATATAAAAAAAAATCCGATTGATTGAATTTTCCATGTTGTCTATTTAAAAGGGCACTAAATGTAATATAACAGGCTTTTAAAATGCAATATTGGTGCACAACTGCTACTTAAAATATCAAAGGGACCCAAAACGCACTCTTTTCAATGACCCAACACCATCATCACTGTGACTGAAAAATATCAACCCCCAACAGCAACCCAGCCCAGCCCTGTCCTCTCTGAGTTTAAGGCCTTGTCCTTGCTGTCAGTTAGATAGGATAACATAACATTTACACACACTCCTTTATGCTGGGGGTTTACCCCGCTCTCCTCCACCTCTCTATTTGTTCACTCAGTCACTAATATTTTCTCTCCACTCTTTTACTCACCTGTGCTCCTCTCTTCAGGCAGTTACTGACTGCTGTTAGCACAAGAAAATCCTGTTTTGCTGTTGCTGGCCTACCATGATCTCTCTCTCTCTCTCTCAACAACCACATCCGGGTAACATGCACCATGATGACAGTTGTTGTGCTACACACCTGTGTTTACCTGAGCTCCTCCCACTCTATCCTTAACCCATTAGAGAGGGGAGACTTCCCTTGAGACAGCCTAAGAGCTGCTCAAAGGTCAGACATCATGCATGCTATGTTCATGCCGATGCATTTTCAATGCCAGTATTTTCTGTTTTGCCTGTTCAGCAGATATGTTACTATATGTGTTGTTGCTTCCATAGCGTGTGCGGCTGAGAGAGCAAGATGCGACTGAGGCTGTTATCGCACAGGAAGCACAACCCATTCTGTGGGCTCCACTTCCTCCTGAGAGAGTGGGAGGGAGCCAAACACAATGCTGGAACAGCTGTCACCACGGAGACCAATGTTCCATTGTAGGTCTGCCAGGCTGCCATCTTGTATTATGGTTGTTTTGAATGTTGGGTTGTCGTTAACGCTTCCCCATGTTCTCTGTGTCCTGTCTATTTCCCAATATTGTTAAATGACTCCTTGTCTCATCCCCTGCACAATGGTGACGAGAGGAGGTTTTTAAAACTATTTGGGACAGACACAGTCCATCTAGAGGTTCATCCATCACATGCGTTGGTGTCTGTGGCTTCAGTCATGTGATCTGAGCCTGTGAAGTTGCTGCCAGGCCCTTAGGGACAGTGATAAGCTCCATAACACACTCGCTGTCCTGTTTGTGTGTGTGTGTGTGTGTGTGTGTGTGTGTGTGTGTGTGTGTGTGTGTGTGAGTGAGTGTGTATACAAAGAGCATTGTGAATTAGACCAGGCTGGTAGGGGAATAGGGAGAGGAGCTGATAAGCTTCCCCTGTTGCCCGGGGTGACCGGGCCTGGCCAATCTAACATGGAGGAATTAAGGGGTTATTCTGAATAACACAGCAGCTGTGTTTTGGTGAGCTTAAAATCGCACCCCCCTTTCTGTGTATGACTTGTGTGTGTTTGTGTGCACGTGTGCGTGGAGGTATGGGTGTGTGAATGTGTGTGTGCTTGCTCGCATATACACTGAACAAAAATATAAACGCAGCATGTAAAGTGTTGGTTCCATGTTTCATGAGCTGAAATAAAAGATCCCAGAAATGTTCCATATGCACAAAAAGCTTATTTCTCTTAAATGTTGTGCACAAATTTGTTTACATCCCTGTTAGTGAGCATTTCTCATTTGCCAAGATAATCCATCCACCTGACAGGTGTGGCATATCAAGAAGCTAATTAAACAGTATGATCATTACACAGGTGCACCTTGTGCTGGGGACAATAAAAGGCCACTCTAAAATGTGAAGTTTTGTCACACAACACAATGCCACAGATGTCTCAAGTTTTGAGGGAGTGTGCAATTGGCATGCTGACCGCAGGAATGTCCACCAGAGCTGTTGCCAGAGAATTGAATGTTCATTTCTCTACCATAAGCCACCTCCAAGTCATTTTAGAGAATTTGGCAGTACGTCCAACCGGCCTCATAACCGCAGACCTTGTGTATGGCATCGTGTGGGCGAGCAGTTTGCTGATGTCAATGTTGTAAACAGAGTGCCCCATGGTGGTGGTGGGGTTATGGTATGGGCAGGCATAAGCTACGGACAACGAACACAATTGCATTTTATCTATGGCAATTTGAATGCACAAAAATACCGTGACGAGATCCTGAGGCCCATTGTGTGGCCCATTTTTTTTTCCAGGTATCTGTGACCAACAGATGCATATCTGTATTCCCAGTCATGTGAAATCCATATTTTAGGGCCTAATGAATTTGTCAATTGACTGTAGCATTTATATATTTTTTCAATATATATGTTTATAATCTACAAAATCACAGGTGCCTGGATACTTTATGTACATACTCTAAAGCCAAACAAACAGATACAAGATAATAACACTGACTTAAATGATGTATTCTCAATAATACATGGATCATGCCAAACCCACAACCTCAGATTTGGGGTTTCTGCTATGCTTAACTGTAGAGTACTAAACACTTTCACTTTCAGTTCAGCCTCAAGCTACTACGCCACATGTGTCAAACTCATTCCACGGAGGGCCGAGTGTCTGCGGGTTATCGCTCCACCCTTGTACTTGATTGATTAAGGTCACTCATTAGTAAGGAACTCCCCTCACCTGGTTGTCTACGTGTTAATTGAAAGGAAAAACCTTTCAGACACTCCGCGGAATGAGTTTGACACCCCTGTACTACACAGACCCGCCTCCTCTTATTAACACAATAGCATTATCTTTGTAAAATCGTCAACAAGCATGTCTATTATCTCCTCTGCTCTATGATAGGAGCAGTGCGCTTACCTTCTGTTGTATGTTCCTGCTGTGCTGTGTCTGTGTGTGTGTGTAGCAGCTGGTACAGTCCTGACAAAGCTGAGAACAGGAAACAGTTTTTTCCCCTCCTGTGACATAAAACAAACTCCGGTTAGAGGATGCCCTTTGGCACAGATATAGGTTCAGCTTAACGTCCTCAAACCCTCAAAACAACCACGAGGGAGAAAACACAAAGCTGACCTCAGATCAGTATCCAGAGGGTGACTTCGTCCTTCTCCGCAAACAACTGCTCTGCTTCCTCGTTCCCCTAAGGGCCCCTCCCACCGTGAATTCTGATTGGCCACCTGTCCTGTAGTAGAGGTAACCCCTGGCGACCATTGTCAGCAAGGCTCTTAGGCAGCATTTCCCAAAATCGGTCCTTGGGACCCCAAGGTGTGCACGTTTTGGTTTTTGCCCTAACACTACACAGGTGATTCAAATGATCACAGCTTGATGATTAGTTTGGGGGGGGGGGGGGGTTGGGAAACCCTGATCTAAGGTAAACACAGGTATACAACGGTTTATGCAAATCTCCAGAGGGTTGAGCAACAATCCCAAGTAGTACACAATCAGTCACCCTCGCATGCATGCGCGCACACACACACCGCTCAGGGCCAGGTATGTATTTGAGTTGAACAACAGCGTGTCTCAATTACATAGTCACTAGCCCTCCCTAGTGGCCAGTGTGTGTGTGCAGGAGACATGTTTATTACATTTACATTTTACATTTTAGTCATTTAGCAGACGCTGTTATCCAGAGCGACTTACAGTAGTGAGTGCATTCATTTTTTATTTTATTTTTCGTACTGGAGTGTAGAACTGCTAATACATTCATGCATAATTCAATATAGGCCCATCTTTTCTTCCTCCCGTCTATAGTGTAATCACTGATCTGACATGAGTGGAACTGAGTGAACTGCAATGTACAGAAATTGGGTTTGCACTTATCCAATGTGCTCATGTCAGGCTTCAAGCAGGTCGAATCGCTCAAAAGGGAATGCCACCTGTAAGGGGCATTCTTTGCTCCTGAGTCGTGTGTGTGGGTGTGTTAATTTGTTTATGAATTTGTTTATTTGGATCCCCATTAGCTTTTGCATAAGCATCAACTACTCTTCCTGGGGTCCACAAAAAACACATAACATGACAAGTAACAAAACACTGATACACTGATAGACAAGAACAGTCACAAAAATGTAAAATACAACGATATACAAACAATACAACAACAAAAATAATGTGTGTGTTAGAGTGTGTCTCTCTCTCTGTGTGTCAGTGGCGGTCAGTGCCATTTAAGATGAGGGAGGACAATATTTTTTTTATGAGCATGGCCTTATTTCTATTACAACATATTGGATGACTCATTCATATTCCATTCACCCAGTTCAATGTAACAGCGATAGGTTGAGGCTACTAAATGATACTCAAATGTTCCCTTATACCCATCATGAGGTTGCTACAACCTAGCCTATGAATGAAAGTTTACAATGTAGGTGCACACAGGTCGAGAGACAAATTTGAGGCGACAGACAGTGACACATGGACAGACAGTGACATTCAATACCGCCTTGCACACTCTTGCCTGCATCTAGCTGATATAGGGTGTAATCATTAGTCCAACAGTTTGCTTCCATTTAAGAAAAGTTTTTCAACAGAATCAGTGGAATGAATACACCCCTGATCACGCGTAAACACAGTTCACTTTCATAGCAGCCATGTTGTATTCCTTTTATGCGCTCTCCTCCTCTCACCTTGTCCCTTCGCTTGTGGACTTCAATGCACAACACATCAGCTGTATGTATGTATCAGCTGACTGGAACGAATTGCAAAAATCTCTGAAGCTGGAGACTCTTATCTCCCTCAATAACTTTAAGCATCAGTTGTCAGAGCACCTTACCGATCACTGCACCTGTACACAGCCCATCTGAAATTAGCCCACCCAACTACCTCATCCCTATATTGTTATTTATTTTGCTATTTTGCACCCCAGTATCTCTATTTGCACATCATCTCTTGCACATCTAGCATTCCAGTGTTAATACTATTGTAATTATTCTGCACTATAGCCTATTTATTGCCTTACCTCCATAACTTGCTACATTTGCACACACTGTATATATATTTTCTGTTGTATTTCTGACTTTATGTTTTTTTTACCCCATATGTAACTCTGTGTTGTTTTTATTGCACTACTTTGCTTTATCTTGGCCAGGTCGCAGTTGTAAATGAGAACCTGTTCTCAACTGGCTTACCTGGTTAAATAAAGGTGAAATAAAATAAAATAAAAAAAATGTGACCAGGCGAAAAAACCTTTCCAAGCCAAACCCTACACACAGGCTACATTGTTGTCACCATATTAGCTAAAGTAGCATCATAGTCAGCATAGCTAATAGAACTAATGCGTTAGTAAACCCGCTACAATCATGCAGTAACGTTAGTCAGTAAGCACCAGCGGGCCCCGGTGGCAATAAATTAGTAATACCAAAAGCTTACCTTGACTTGGAAGAGTTCTAGTGTTGTGTTGGATAGTCATAGCCAGCCAGCTAACGTAGCATCCCTCTGTTTGAGCAGGGTGTTTCAGTAGGCTAAACTAGCTAGCTGCATTTGCTAGCTAAGTAAGTGAAAAGATAAATGGCCAAATCTCTCTCTCTATTTCTCTCTTGCTTCTCCTTCATTTTGGAAGAAATTAATTTGTTCAAAACTGTTCAACTATGGTCTTTCTCTCTCTTTGAGCCCACTACTCACCACATTTTATACACTGCAGTGCTAGCTAGCTGTAGTTTATGCTTTCAGTACTAGATTAATTCTCTGATCCTTTGATTGGGTGGACAACATGTCAGTTCATGCTGCAAGAGCTCTGATAGGCTGGAGGACATCCTCCGGAAGTTGTCATATTTACTGTGTAAGTCTATGGAAGGGGGTGAGAACCATGAGCCTCCTAGGTTTTGTATTGAAGTCAATGTACCCAGAGATGGACAGAAGCTAGCTGTCCTCCGGCTACACCATGGTGCTACCCTACAGAGTGCTGTTGAGGCTACTGTAGACATTCTTTGCAAAATAGTGTGTTTTAATCAATTGTTTTATCTAAAAAGGATAACTTTTTTAATGTTTTACAATTTACATTTTTATGAAATTCACTGAGGAGGATGGTCCTCCCCTTCCTCCTCTGAGGAGCCTCAACTGCTGTGTGTGTGTGTGTGTGTGTGTGTGTGTGTGTGTGTGTGTGTGTGTGTGTGTGTGGGTCCACATCAGAGTATGTGAGTGGAGTTGAGCGGTTGGAAATCCCGCACATCGCTCATGGAGCAGTGTGCTCCACATCCTTTCCAATCCCACATCCTTTCCAACCCCACATCCTTTCCAACAGCTCTGCTAAAATCCGCTCCCTGCCCACAGGAAAAAAAAAACTGCAGCTCCAAATTTGCTCCATTCATTAAAATAAACATGAAAAGGTGAATGTAAGAAGCACACATCATTTCAAATAGGCGACATGTCATATTAAACAGCATAAATAGGTCATGAGCCAGACAGGGAACCTAAGAAGGAATGGAAATGAATTCTTTAGGCTATATTATTTCAATTATTTCAAGGCTATAGTCTACAAAGAAATAAATTGTGAAGCATTTGTGAGTGTAACACAATAGGCTGGTAGGGACATAAAGGGCTCAGTGTTTGAACAACATTTAATTGTATTAAATCATTATAGTCTATGTATAAATTGCACATATAGGCTGTGACTTACTTAGAATGAAATACAAATTAAATGAAAAAGTAGTTATTAGTGCCTTTGAATTCATTTTTAGAATTCATTTTTAGAAACACAAGTTTGGCCAGTCTGTGGCTTCAGGCTCATGTGATGGTGCCTGGAGAGCAGGCCAGCAGCGGAGAATATCCTCTCTGCGCTTGTAGAGCCACTGGGGATGCTAAACACCCTTTTGGCCAATCTTGCCAGGCTGGGCAGAGATGCAGAGTTGTTTTTTTATTTTTTCTATAGGTAGGCCTAAATGTTTATAGGCAAAATAACCCAATCAAAACGTAAAACTCTTTGAACGTGGGAATATGCCAGGTCTATTGGGCCAAAATCAATTATGGCCTATTGTTTAGATAATAAAACAAAAATGAACGAAATGTTTAAGAGATCAGATTTTTTGTTAATAAATACTTTTCTACAATGTCTCACTTAGTTATCTACCCACCTCGTTCCTTTCTTTTAGCATGTGCACGTAGTAAATACACCATCATGCTTTCGGGATACGTGTCTTTTCAGATTTGTGAAGTGAGCGCTACTGGAGCGCTACTGTAGCAAAATTGGAGCAGGCGAGAAGGCCGATGCTCCAGTCTTTGGGAATCTCATTCAGCGCTCCAGTCAAATTGGGCACACTCCGCTCCTCGCTCCGCTCTAGCTCCGCTCACATACTCTAGTCCACATAGTCCCCGCTGTTCCATGAGATGTTGTTTAATCTGTTTTTTAAAGGTAATTTTGCTGTTTGCTTGAGTAATTGGAAATGGAAGGGAGTTCCATGCGATCATGGCTCTGTATAACAATGTGCGTTGCCGTGAATTCATTTTGGACTTGGGGACTGTGAAGAGAACCCTGGTGGCATGTCTTATGGAGTATGTATGGGTGTCTGAGCTGAATGTTATTTTATTATGCAAACAATCTGAAGTTTTCATCACAGTAATATTTCTCATGAAAACTAGAAGAGAAGCAGTTCATCTCTCGTCAACCCTCAACCAGTAAATACTGGCATGCATGTTGTTGATGTTAGTTCTGTATGTGCAGTTAAGGGCAAGGCGTGCTGCTCTGTTTTGAGCCAACTGCAGCTTTGCTAGGTCATTCTTCGCTGCACTTGACCATATTACCAGAAAGTAATCAAGATGGGACAAGACCAGAGCCTTAACAACTAGTACAGTTGATTTTTGTCTCAAAAACGATGAACATCTTTTTATAACAGATTTACCCCTCCCCATCTTCACAACAACTTTGTCAATATGACTTGGCCATGATAATTGACCATCCAATGTTATACCTAGGAGTTTAGCTTCCTCAACTTGCTCAATGGTCACACCTTTTATGCACAACTCCAGTTAAGATTTAGGTCTTAGAGAATGCTTTGAATCAAATACAATGCTTTAAGTTTTAGATGTATTTAAGACCAGTTTATTATTAATCACCTATTCTGAGACTGACTGTAACTCCTTATTTAGAATTTCAGTGAGCTTACTGGCTTTGGGTGCTGACATGTAGAGTGTGGAATCCTCCTCATACATAGTCATTCTAGTTTTGTGTAAGACCAGTGGCAAACCATTTGTAAAAATAGAGAAAGGTAACGGCCCAAGGCAACAGCCCTGAGGGACACCGCACTGTACATATCTGATGTTAGAGAAGCCTCCATTGAAGAACACTCTCTGGGTTCTATTGGATAATTAAAACTCCAGCCAAGTGATGGCAGGTGATGTAAAACCATAGCAAGTGAGTTTCTTAAATAACAGTTTATGATCAACAACATCAAAGGCTGAACTGAAATCTAACAATTCAGCTCCAACTATCATCTTATTATCCATTTGTTTTAACCCAATCATCTGTCATCTGAGTCAGTGTAGTACAAGTTGAGTGCCCTTCTCTATATGCACACTGAAAGTCAGTGGTTAACTTGTTCTCTGAAAATAGCAGCATTGTATTTGGTCAAGGATAATTCTCTCCATCAGTTTACTAAGAAGAGGCAGTAAACTGATTAGGCAGCTGTTAGAGCCAGCAAAGGGTGCTTTTCAATTTTTAGGCAGTGGAATTTACTTTAGCTTCCTTTCACATCTGTGGACACACACACTCCTTTAGGCTTTGGTTAAAGATCTAGCAAATAGGGGTGGCAATAAAGTCTGCTACCATTCTCAATAGTTTCCCATCAGGGTTGTCTATATCTGGTGGCTTATCATTATTGATGGATAACAATAGTTTTTCCACCTCTCCCACACTAACTTTACCAAAATTCAAAACAGCAATCCTTCTCTTTCATTATTAGATCTTTTATACAAAAATATGATGGTTCACTGTTCAATGTTGTCATTTCACTACTAGTTTTCTGCCCATGGTATCATTGAAGTTACTCCAAAGTATTTTTCCATTGTATTTTATGTAATTTATCTTGGTTTGTTAATATAATTTATTCTTCTTTTTGTTAAGTTTAGTCACAACATTTCTCAATTTACAGTATGTCAATCAATCAGCTGAGCAGCCTGACTTTGCTTGAACCATATTCATCATCAATCCAGGGGGCTCCAACAGTTTTCAACAGTTCATTTCTTAACAGGTGCATGCTTGTAAACAATTGGCATGAACAATTTTACAAATACTTCCAGTGCTGC
The DNA here is from genome assembly GCF_964263955.1 of Coregonus lavaretus. Classification (NCBI taxonomy): domain Eukaryota; kingdom Metazoa; phylum Chordata; class Actinopteri; order Salmoniformes; family Salmonidae; genus Coregonus; species Coregonus lavaretus. The sequence continues at coordinate 9,685,944 of NC_140010.1, read as the reverse complement.
ATCTGGATTCAGTTCCTCATACACATCAGACCAACATATATTTTTTTACATCTTCAACAAAAGAGTCCTGAGAAAACATTTTGTATGCTCTCTTATAAATTACTTTAGGCCCAACCTTTGGGACTTTTGCTTTCCTTGTTATGGTCACTACAGCCAATGGGAACTGATATTGCTTTAGAGAAAGATTCTGCAGCATAAGTAAAGATATGATCAATGCAAGTGGATGTCACAGATCCAACACTATTGGTTGAGTGATAACTTGGGTTATATTACAGGCATTAATCATAGTTAGAAGCTTCCTCTTGAGAGGACGTGCTTGGATGTGCATTGCTCCAGGAGTTATCATGGGAGAATGTCTACAGAAAGTACACACACGCAAGCACATTTTACATTTTAGTCATTTAGCAGACACTCTTATCCAGAGCGACTTACAGTTAGTGAGTGCATACATTTTTATTTTCATACTGGTCCCCCGTGGGAAACGAACCCTTCAACCCTGGTGTTGCAAACGCCATGCTCTACCAACTTATCCACACGGGACCACTTCATTACCACTACAAACACACACACATTAATACCCACAATCAGACTGTGTCCTCAGCTACTTTATAATAACAGAAGCGGGAGTGTACCTATCTTTTTGGGCCAAACCATGAAATTCTTGGACCCAAGTTTATACTCCGCAGATGGCAGAGGGGCAGGGAGAGAGAGATTAAGAGGGGGAGAGAGGGAGAGATTAAGAAGGGGAGGGAGAGAGATTAAGAGGGGGAGGGAGAGAGAGATTAAGAGGGGGAGGGAGGGAGAGATTAAGAGGGGGAGGGAGAGAGATTAAGAGGGGGAGGGAGAGATTAAGAGGGGGAGGGAGGGAGGGATTAAGAAGGGGAGGGAGAGAGAGATTAAGAGGGGGAGGGAGAGAGATTAAGAGGGGGAGGAAGAGGGAGAGAGAGATTAAGAGGGGGAGGGAGAGAGATTAAGAGGGGGAGGGAGATAGAGATTAAGGGAATAAGAAAGGGAGTAATAAAAGCAGAATATTGCCTTTACTGGCACCGAAAACACCAACCAAATACACAGTGTTATTTTCCCCTTTTATCTATTCTGGATAAGAGTATGCCAACTGGTGTCACGATCGTCGGGTACAGAGGACCAAGGCGCAGCATGAAAAGTGAACATATTTATTAAATAATGATGATGATGATGATGATGATGATGATAAAACGAACAAAAACAACAAACGATAACGTGATGTCCTCGGTCTAACACAAACCACACTGGAACAAGATCCCACAACCACTGTGGGAAAACAGGCGGTCTAAATATGGTTCCCAATCAGAGGCAACCAGCAACAGCTGACACTCGTTGCCTCTGATTGAGAACCATTCTGGCCAACATAGAAATACAACAACTAGAAACGAAAAACAAATGAAAACTCACACCCTGGCTCAACATACTAGAGTCCCCAGAGCCAGGGCGTGACAACTGGCATCACATTCTCTTTTCTATTTGGCACAGTGGAACTATAGGGAGGTTCTACACTAGTGGGAGCGGAAAATATTTTTGGTATCTCAGATTGTTTTGGCAATTCTGAAATAAAACCTTAAATTGGGAGGAAGAATGTTTGACATGCTTTTTACATTTGAATTACGATCCATTTTGGGGAGAAAATCATGATTTTAGGACCTTTTTAGACCTACAGTGGCTTGCGAAAGTATTCACCCCCCTTGGCATTTTTCCTATTTTGTTGCCTTACAAAATGGAATTAAAATTGATTTTTTGGGGGTTTGTATCATTTGATTTACACAACATGCCTACCACTTTGAAGATGCAAATATTTTTTGGGGTGAAACAAACAAGAAATAAGATACAAAAACAGAAAATTTGAGCGTGCATAACTATTCACCCCCCCCAAAGTCAATACTTTGTAGAGCCACCTTTTGCAGCAATAACAGCTGCAAGTCTCTTGGGGTATGTCTCTATAAGCTTGGCACATCTAGCCACTGGGATTTTTGCCCATTCTTCAAGGTAAAACTGCTCCAGCTCCTTCAAGTTGGATGGGTTCCGCTGGTGTACAGCAATCTTTAAGTCATACCACAGATTCTCAATTGGATTGAGGTCTGGGCTTTGACTAGGCCTTTCCAAGACATTTAACAGTATAGCAGTATAGCTTAGGGTCATTGTCCTGCTGGAAGGTGAACCTCCGTCCCAGTCTCAAATCTCTGGAAGACGGAAACAGGTTTCCCTCAATAATTTCCCTGTATATAGCGCCATCCATCATTCCTTCAATTCTGACCAGTTTCCCAGTCCCTGCCGATGAAAAACATCCCCACAGCATGATGCTGCCACCACCATGCTTCACTGTGGGGATGGTGTTCTCGGGGTGATGAGAGGTGTTGGGTTTGCGCCAGACATAGCATTTTCCTTGATGACCAAAAAGCTCAATTTTAGTCTCATCTGACCAGCGTACCTTCTTCCATATGTTTGGGGAGTCTCCCACATGCCTTTTGGCGAACACCAAACGTGTTTGCTTATGTTTTTCTTTAAGCAATGGCTTTTTTCTGGCCACTCTTCCATAAAGCCCAGCTCTGTGGAGTGTATGGCTTAAAGTAGTCCTATGGACAGATACTCCAATCTCCGCTGTGGAGCTTTGCAGCTCCTTCAGGGTTATCTTTGGTCTCTTTGTTGTCTCTCTGATTAATACCCTCCTTGCCTGGTTCGTGAGTTTTGGTGGGCGGCCCTCTCTTGGCAGGTTTGTTGTGGTGCCATATTCTTTCAATTTTTTAATAATGGATTTAATGGTACTGCATGGGATGTTCAAAGTTTCTGATATTTTTTTATAACCCAACCCTGATCTGTACTTCTCCACAACTTTGTCCCTGACCTGTTTGGAGAGCTCATTGGTCTTCATGGTGCCGCTTGCTTCGTGGTTACCTTGCTTAGTGGTGTTGCAGACTCTGGGGCCTTTCAGAACAGGTGTATATATACTGAGATCATGTGACAGATCATGTGACACGTTATTTATTTTTTAGAATTCTTTGAAACAAGGTATTTTTTTTTCATTTCACTTCACCAATTTGGACTATTTTGTGTATGTCCATTGCATGAAATCCAAATAAAATTCCATTTAAATTACAGGTTGTAATGTAACAAAATAGGAAAAACGTGAAGGGGGATGAATACTTCGCAAAGCAATGTATACATGCCTCCTGTAAGACCTTATGATCCGTGAACCGTACATGATACAGACAACATCTTGATGTCATTATACTCCTTATATTGTGCTCTAACATATGGAGTATGTCTAGATTCTGAAATAAAAAATGTCACATTCATTTATTCAACATTAAACATATTAATATGAATATCTCAAAACTTCCCTTTTGGGATTTTGCTTATTTTTGGACATATTGTTTGGAACAATATACTCTTCAAACATGTCAAATGTATAGTGGGCTCTCTGGTACTTAATAATATGACCCATTTTACACATACAGTTGAAGTCAGAAGTTTACATACACTTAGGTTGGAGTCATTAAAACTTGTTTTTCAACCACTCCACAAATGTCTTTTTTAACAAACTATCGTTCTGGCAAGTCGGTTAGGACATCTACTTTGTGCATGACACAAGTAATCTTTCCAACAATTGTTTACAGACAGATTATTTCACTTATAATTCACTATATCACAATTCCAGTGGGTCAGAAGTTTACATACACTAAGTTGACTGTGGCTTTAAACAACTTGGGAAATTCCTGAAAATGACGTCATGGCTTTAGAAGCTTCTGATAGGCTAATTGACATCATTTGAATCAACTGGAGGTGTACCTGTGGATGTATTTCAAGGCCTACCTTCAAACTCAGTGCCTCTTTGCTTGACATCATGGGAAAATCTAAAGAAATCAGCCAAGACCTCAGAAGAAGAATTGTATACCTCCACAAGTCTGGTTCATCCTTGGGAGCAATTTCCAAATGCCTGAAGGTACCACGTTCATCTGTACAAACAATAGTACGCAAGTATAAACACCATGGGACAACGCAGCCAACATACCGCTCAGGAAGGAGACGCGTTCTGTCTCCTAGAGATTAACGTACTTTGGTGCGAAAAGTGCAAATCAATCCCAGAACAACAGCAAAGGACGTTGTGAAGATGCTGAAGGAAACAGCTACATAAGTATCTATATCCACAGTAAAACGAGTCCTATATCGACATAACCTGAAAGGCCGCTCAGCAAGGAAGAAGCTACTGCTCCAAAACCGCCATAAAAAAGCCAGACTACGGTTTGCAACTGCACATGTGGACAAAGATTGTACTTTTTGGAGAAATGTCCTCTGGTCTGACGAAACAAAAATAGAACTGTTTGGAAATAATGACCATTGTTATGTTTGGAGGACAAAGGGGGATCTTGCAAGCCGAAGAACACCATCCCAACCGTGAAGCACAGGGGTGGCAGCATCATGCTGTGGGGGTGCTTTGCTGCAGGAGGGACTGGTGAACTTCACAAAATAGATGGCATCATGAGGAAGGAAAAGTATGTGGATATATTGAAGCAACATCTCAAGACATCAGTCAGGAAGTTAAAGCTTGGTTGCAAATGGGTCTTCCAAATGGACAATGACCCCAAGCATACTTCCAAAGTTGTGGCAAAATGGCTTAAGGACAACAAAGTCAAGATATTGGAGTGGCCATTACAAAGCCCTGACCTCAATTCTATAGAAAATTTGTGGGAAGAACTGAAAAAGCGTGTGCGAGCAAGGAGGCCTACAAACCTGACTCAGTTACATCAGCTCTGTCAGGAGGAATGGGCCAAAATTCACCCAACTTATTGTGGGAAGCTTGTGGAAGGCTACTCAAAACATTTGTCCCAAGTTAAACAATTTAAAGGCAATGCTACCAAATACTAATTGAGTGTATGTAAACTTTTGACCCACTGGGAATGTGATGAAAGAAATAAAAGCTGAACTAAATCATTCTCTCTACTATTATTCTGACATTTCACATTCTTAAAATAAAGTGGTGATCCTAACTGACCTAAGACAGGGAATGTTTACTAGGATTAAATGTCAGGAATTGTGAAAAACTGAGTTTAAAAGTATTTGGCTAACATCTGTAGAAATTGACATTAACCAACCACAGCACTCCTTTAGGATTGCAGATTCAGCAAATCACCAGCAGAGGGAGTTCCCTTTGAATCCATTTACAATTCACTGTGTTGGTAGTGCTCATAAAATGGATCAGAACTTCAGAATTAGCAATGAGTCCACTCTTTGTAGAGTATATTGTTCCAAACAATCTGTCTTAAAATGATCCAAATGAAAAAGGGCCATTTTGAGATTTTCATATTAATATTTTGAATGTTGAATAAATCAATGTGAAAATGTACATTTCAGAATCTAGACATACTCCATATGTTAGAGCACACTATAAGGAGTATAATGACTCCAAGATGTTGTCTGTATCATGTACGGTTCACGGATCATAAGTTCTTACAGGACGCATGTATAGTAGGGCTGGGAATTGCCAGGGACCTGACAATACGATATTATCACCAAGCTTAGGTGCCGAAATGATATGTATTGCTATTCTCACGATTCTATATGTATAGCGATTCAATACTGTGATTTTATTGCGATTCCATGGTCCAAACATATTGCTCACCATACAGTATGTCTGCTGCAGAGGGACAAGAGAGAGCCATGAGAAAACATATAACAATAAAAGTGCTGAAAACAAATTGTCTCCCTATTTAAAAAGATGATAGAGAACAAGCTATCAAGGTGCAGGTACAGCCAACTAGTGCAAAAAATAATATTGTGATATTGTCAAAACGATATAATGCTGTATATCGTAAAAAATTATATCCGGATATGTAACTGTATCGATTTCTTCCCCCATCACTAATGTATAGGTCTAAAAAGGGCCTAAAATTGCAATTTCCATCATGATTTCCCAAAAATTGTTTGTGATACAAATGTAAAAAGCATGTTTCCGCTCCCGCTGGCGTGGAATCGCCTAATATGTTACCCTACCGTCCACACACACACACACACACACACACACACACAAACACACACACTCCCTCGCTCCCTCCCAAAAGCCTGGGAGGAGTGAGAGAGCCAGGCTTCCAGGTCGGCAGCTTCAGCCCAACATCACACACATACATTGACTGACTTTATTAGCTAAACAATGTATTTATTTTCTCCATATTATGTCTATCTCCGATAAGCTACCTAGGGAAGGGCTAGTATTAATATACTGTATGTAGCCTTGGAAATAAGGTTCATGAAATCAATAACTTGCTAACATCGGATAACATTCATATACTGTCCATCTCTGAAACTCAGATAATGACTTTGATGATACAGCATTAGCAATACGATATAACGTCTTCAGAAAATACAGGAATGCCTTTTGGGGAGGTGTTGCAGTATATCTTCAGAGCCATATTCTCATGTCAAATTATGTTGAAGTGTTGTGGTTGCAAGTTCACCTGCCTCATCTAAAGCCTCTTCTTTTGGAGTGCTCCTATATGCCACCAAGTGAAAACAGTCAGTATTTGGATAATATGTGTGCAATACTTAGTGTGTGTGATGTTAATAGAGAGGTCTATTTTCTGGGTGACCTGAATATTGACTGGTTAGCAACTAGAAATTACACAGTTCAGGACTTTGTCAGGTCCTTATTCTCAGTATTGTCAGACTTGGGAAGCACATGCAGGTATAGATATACAGATATAGATCATCCGAGGATCTCATTTAAAGACTG
>NC_140010.1:9671687-9676687 GCF_964263955.1 Coregonus lavaretus | reverse complement strand
AGGGACAGAGGGATAGAGGGGTGAAGGGACAGAGGGATAGAGGGTGAAGGGACAGAGGGATAGAGGGGTGAAGGGACAGAGGGATAGAGGGGGGAAGGGACAGAGGGATAGAGGGGTGAAGGGACAGAGGGATAGAGGGGTGAAGGGACAGAGGGATAGAGGGATAGAGGGGTGAAGGGACAGAGGGACAGAGGGGTGAAGGGACAGAGGGATAGAGGGGTGAAGGGACAGAGGGATAGAGGGGTGAAGGGACAGAGGGATAGAGGGGTGAAGGGACAGAGGGATAGAGGGGTGAAGGGACAGAGGGATAGAGGGGTGAAGGGACAGAGGGATAGAGGGGTGAAGAGCGGGCTCTGCGAAAGGGGTGTTTAAGAGGATTGCAGTTCACCAGTACTAAGTCAAATATATTATTTGAATATATATATATACTGGCTCGGTATATCTGCAGGTTCTGTGCCAACAGCATCAATACAGCACTCCATATTCAATAACACAGCATCAAATCCCTTGGCAGAAAACCAAACTAAACTACAAGACATATGGAGAGAAAAACGTCAAATATATCCTCTCCCCTCCCTCTCATCCGACTCTCCAATAAGCGGCAAAAGTCCTTGTGGCTTGTCATACTCGCTATTAAAGCATAAGAAATCAATCCATTTTTACAATTGGGTGGCAGTCCACAAGTCTACAGAATACTAAAATGATCACATTTGAGACAAACACTGAACTGTTTTTGAAACACATTTTGAAAATAAAGCCAAAAAGTTATTGCGAGAACTTTTGGAATGTGCTGCCATTTATGATTTCTTCACATGAAGTCGAACCCAATTAGATCAGTAGTCTAATGAGAAACAGCTGAACGCCTACCAAACACAGAACACACAATCAATCATTCAAAGATGCTATCGCTAACTATCCTGCTAAAATCTTATACAAAATGCTAATGGTAACAATCACAGGAGGTTAGTGGCACCTTAATTGGGGAGGACCCGCACGTGGTAATGGCTGGAGAAGAATTGGTGGAATGGTATCAAATACATCAATCACATGGTTTCCAGGTGTTTGATGCCATTCCATTTTCTCCGTTACGGCCATTATTATGTGCGGTCCTCCCCTCAGCAGCCTGGTAACAATATCAAACAGTGTAAAAGCAATTTAACAAAGATATAAAAATTAATTCATTCTAAAGTCCTTGAATTCTGAGTAGTATATGGTATATGTTTTTAAAAAAGCACAGATATTATACTGTACAACTAACAACGTTCTTACAACCTTCTTGCAATGTTCATATAATGTTCCCTATGTCTCAAGTCAGGCGTTTGCACTATGACGCCTCTTTGGGTTTGGTTTATGTCATGTATCTTCTGAACATTCATATAGAGGTTATAACCAGGAACAGCCACACCCGGCAATATCATTTCTCTACAATATGACCACCCTATGTCGTGTCATTCATTATCAATAATACTGATATCTGATTGTCTGCACTGAACCTCCATTCCTCCACTCTTCCTTCCCCCAATGATCCTCCTTTCCATCAACCCTCTTCTAGCTACACATCCCAGACCATTCACTTTCATAGGCAACACTCAAAGTGCACTTAAGTACTCCTCCCTCCAGTCAGAGGAGACTTTGCTGGATTAGGGCACTTATTTTCTCCTAGTGGTTTGAAACTACATCAACTAAGCCTGAATAAGGGCACTTCTTAAGACACTTCTTATGGCCTTCTCATAATGGTTTAAGTCAGAATCAGGTTATATGACTGATCTTCAATTAGTCCTTTAAGGCACATCATACAGTGGGGAAAAAAAGTATTTAGTCAGCCACCAATTGTGCAAGTTCTCCCACTTAAAAAGATGAGAGAGGCCTGTAATTTTCATCATAGGTACACGTCAACTATGACAGACAAAATGAGATTTTTTTTTCCAGAAAATCACATTGTAGGATTTTTAATGAATTTATTTGCAAATTATGGTGGAAAATAAGTATTTGGTCAATAACAAAAGTTTCTCAATACTTTGTTATATACCCTTTGTTGGCAATGACACAGGTCAAACGTTTTCTGTAAGTCTTCACAAGGTTTTCACACACTGTTGCTGGTATTTTGGCCCATTCCTCCATGCAGATCTCCTCTAGAGCAGTGATGTTTTGGGGCTGTCGCTGGGCAACACGGACTTTCAACTCCCTCCAAAGATTTTCTATGGGGTTGAGATCTGGAGACTGGCTAGGCCAGTCCTAGGACCTTGAAATGCTTCTTACGAAGCCACTCCTTCGTTGCCCGGGCGGTGTGTTTGGGATCATTGTCATGCTGAAAGACCCAGCCACGTTTCATCTTCAATGCCCTTGCTGATGGAAGGAGGTTTTCACTCAAAATCTCACGATACATGGCCCCATTCATTCTTTGCTTTACACGGATCAGTCGTCCTGGTCCCTTTGCAGAAAAACAGCCCCAAAGCATGATGTTTCCACCCCCATGCTTCACAGTAGGTATGGTGTTCTTTGGATGCAACTCAGCATTCTTTGTCCTCCAAACACGACGAGTTGAGTTTTTACCAAAAAGTTATATTTTGGTTTCATCTGACCATATGACATTCTCCCAATCCTCTTCTGGATCATCCTAATGCACTCTAGCAAACATCAGACGGGCCTGGACATATACTGGCTTAAGCAGGGGGACACGTCTGGCACTGCAGGATTTGAGTCCCTGGCGGCGTAGTGTGTTACTGATGGTAGGCTTTGTTACTTTGGTCCCAGCTCTCTGCAGGTCATTCACTAGGTCCCCCCGTGTGGTTCTGGGATTTTTGCTCACCGTTCTTGTGATCATTTTGACCCCACGGGGTGAGATCTTGCGTGGAGCCCCAGATCGAGGGAGATTATCAGTGGTCTTGTATGTCTTCCATTTCCTAATAATTGCTCCCACAGTTGATTTCTTCAAACCAAGCTGCTTACCTATTGCAGATTCAGTCTTCCCAGCCTGGTGCAGGTCTACAATTTTGTTTCTGGTGTCCTTTGACAGCTCTTTGGTCTTGGCCATAGTGGAGTTTGGAGTGTGACTGTTTGAGGTTGTGGACAGGTGTCTTTTATACTGATAACAAGTTCAAACAGGTGCCATTAATACAGGTAACGAGTGGAGGACAGAGGAGCCTCTTAAAGAAGAAGTTACAGGTCTGTGAGAGACAGAAATCTTGCTTGTTTGTAGGTGACCAAATACTTATTTTCCACCATAATTTGCAAATAAATTCATAAAAAATCCTACAATGTGATTTTCTGGATTTTTTTTCTCAATTTGTCTGTCATAGTTGACGTGTACCTATGATGAAAATTACAGGCCTCTCTCATCTTTTTAAGTGGGAGAACTTGCACAATTGGTGGCTGACTAAATACTTTTTTTTCCCACTGTAGATTACTTCATTGAGTCCTTCTCTGCACTGCGCAGGGCCCCTCTCATGCTGAAGTGTACTTGTTAGTAGCGCGTGAGTTGCTCTGGTCGGAGGCCCGGTCTGAGACTTTGAGCTTCATACAGGACTGCTTCTCATCCATCAACATCTCAGCTGGCAGACACCAGCAACACAGGCATGACTAGAGAGACAGAGACAGAGAGAGAGAGAGAGAGAGAGAGAGAGAGAGAGAGAGAGAGAGAGAGAGAGAGAGAGAGAGAGAGAGAGAGAGAGAGAGAGAGAGAGAGAGAGAGAGAGAGAGAGAGAGAGAGAGAGAGTTGAGAAGAGAGAGAGAGAGAGAGAGAGAGAGAGAGAGAGAGAGAGAGAGAGAGAGAGAGAGAGAGAGAGAGAGAGAGAGGTAATTAGTTATTTGTACATTTATCCCCATTAGGGTTAACTCCATTTGGCACGCTGTGTAGATGAAGTATGTGTGTGTGTGTGTGTGTGTGTGTGTGTGTGTGTGTATGTGTATGTGTGTGAGTGCGTGTGTGTGTGCCCGTGCGTGCATGCATATGTCTTACCCTGAAGCAGCTCTTGAAGCGCTTGCTGACCATGTAGAGAGCGATGGGGTTTATGCAGGAGTTAAGAGACGCCATGTTGATCCCGATGTAGTCCAGAACCAGGAAGAAACTGGAGAAACACACCATCCTATTTAATCTCTCTCCTTTGTACAATATTACGTTCAGTGTAGCGGGGGTGGGGCACATAGATATTGACATCTTAATGATAACAGTTTTAAGTGTGTGTGAGTGTATGTGGTCCTCACCTGAGCAGTTCACAGCGGTTAGGGTCTTTCTCATCATAGACAGTGAGCTTGAGGATGCGGCTGAGATGGAGAGGCAACCAGCACAGAGCAAACACGAACACCAGGCAGAACACTGTCTTAGCCACCTCACGCCTCTACACACACAGAGACAGAGAGAGGGATCAATCAACCAACCAATCAATCAATCAATCAATCAGCCAACCAATCAATCAATTAACCAAACTATCCAGCTAAAGTGCCCTTCATAAGTATAGGGACATTCTACAATATTAAGGATGAAATAAAGACTGGAGAGAGAGGTTACCTGTTTCAGATGGTCACTCAGGGCGATCTGGACTCCGTTCTTCTTCCTCAGCATCTCACAAGTCATCAGGGTGTAGAAGACGGCGGTAATGGCCAGAGGGAGGCAGAAATACACACTGAACAGCCACCAGTCCTTAGCTGACTTATAGAACTGGAAGGACACAAAGAAAATACACATAAATATAGGGCACACCATTGACCTTGTGGTTAGAGTGTCCATCCTGAGATCGGAAGGTTGGGAGTTCGATCCCCGGCCGAGTCATACCAAAGACTGTACAAATGGGACCTGATGTGTCTCTGCTTGGCACTCAGCATTAAGGAGATAGATTGGGAGTAAGGCCCTGCGATAGACTAACGTCCTGTCCAGGGGGTGTACTTGTACATCAAGCTGCCTCACGCTACAGAAACAGGAGATAGGCTCCTGCTCCTATGAGCCGTTCTGGCTCGCATACACCAAGGCTTGTGCAAGGCTACTTACACCAGATAAATGGACA
>NC_140010.1:9466687-9669187 GCF_964263955.1 Coregonus lavaretus | reverse complement strand
AGGAGTGGTGACATTGGCGTTGAACCTGTCCTCTCTCCCAGAGATTACTGGTTTCTGTGTGGCGGACGGATGGACGTCTGTGCGCGCGTCTTGGGAAACCGGTGTTCGGGTGGCTTGTCCGGTAACCACGAGGAGATGTCCCGCCAGGAGAACCAGCAGGAAACTGATGAACAAGGTCTTAGCCATAATCGACAGGAGTCCTGTCTGCACATGAACACATGAAAACATTTTAAACATTTAAAACGGAAAAATGTTCCAATAGCCCATGAGTTGAAAAATCTGATAGCCTAAAATATCCCCCTATGTGCAGCTAAGTTCAATGTAAAGAGGCATGAGCAGGTGAATGTCAGTAAAACCCTTTTCTTACCTGCAAGATGGAAAGAAGCTTCTCTAAAGATCCTTTGAGTAACACGTCAGAAAACGTTTGTTTTGATAGGCCTTCTCTCCCAGTTGTGAATTAAACGTTTGAAAACAACTTCCCCAACTGTCATAGAGGGGCAGTAAGTGGTTCCATAAAAAACAGAAGAGTGGGGCTATTATTACAACTATGTCATGGTTATCTTGTCCAAACTGTCCTCATCACTTCTCTTCTCGCGTCCGCAGGAAGGTTGATGTTGATCCTTGTCTGGTAAATGTTAAATCAAGTTTAAATTGGTCAAATAGCTCCAAGATGTTATAAAATGAATCAAGAAGTCCTTGGTCAGTGCTCCAGTTTGACGGAACAGCCTTCTATCCTTCTCTGGTCCCGTTACCCTACTGGTTCCTGCACGCTGACCGCAGTCTAACTTTAAATCCTCGAGCACTGTTATCCGTTACAGCGGTTACTGCCTCTACTCGACCCCTCCCTTCTTCTGAGAGAGAGAGAGAGAGAGAGAGAGAGAGAGAGAGAGAGAGAGAGAGAGAGAGAGAGAATGAACAATGCAGTGAATATAATTGATTGTAAGCCAGCGGGATAGCTGCTTAAAAGTTATTTATTGTTCAATAAAGTGAGGGGAAGTAGAGAGGGGTGTTATTTTTATGACCGTGGAACACTGACTGGGCTGTCTTGTCACCTTGGGACAGGAGTCAGGACAATAAGACCTATAGACTTCAGAAATTTTTTCAGGAATTCCTTCATCCAAGTGAACTGAACTGACTGAATAGATAAGGTTTAACTGGATTTACCTGATTAGCGAGTTGTGGAGTTAAAAATCCTGTATTTTTCGGCTTAACCATTGTTTAGGAGATAATCATCTATTAAATTCTGTAGGATCTATATTCTATCCACACCTGCGGCTGTTTTCTAAGGACTGAATTGCTGTCTGCCAGAATACCGTCAGTACCAGTGATTGATCACCGTCCCAGAGGGAGAGAGGGAGAGAGGGAGAGGGAGGGATGGATGGAGGGAGAGAGCGAGAGAGAGAGGGAGAGCATTGCATGGGTCCTGATCGTGGAATGAGTTAGAAGAAGTAGTGTCCTAGGGTCTCATTTATAAGCGTTGCTACATTTAACTTGCGCCATTTCTGAAAAGACTGCTCACGCACAAAAATATTGAGATTTATCATCTGGGCTTACGCCATACATACGCATGTTTTCCGTTATAAATCAGACCTGTTGTGAAACTGCGCGCGTGAACGAGCATTATAACTCCGCCTGAAAAATGGCCATCATTCACCTTTGATGGTGACAATAACGCCCTTATTTGTTGTATAGGCCCTACTTTGGAAGTATTGGTATTAGGCCAAGACAGTATCTAAGGAAATAGTAATGCATGGCGAATTTGGTCAAATGTCTTTGGAGGGGTTGGCAGAATGTTTTCTTTTGCAGTGACTTTGCTGTAGGCTATCTGACCGTGTCTGAAAGACAAAAACAATTGCACATTGTTGTGGACCTGTAAACCTATCGTTTGAATGCAATCATGTTTTGCATTGACATGTTTTGCATTGACACTACATCGCAGAGCAAGCTGCGTTGCTACAGATGCTGGTTCGTTACCCTTCTGTGTCGCAGCCATCTCCCGAGGCTGTACGGGAGTTGCAATGATGGGACAAGACTGAAAAGGGGGTACAAAAAAAAACTTTGTGGATGGGTATCATAATTTAAAATTATAAAATCGGGTAATTTTGTATACTATTATTTAAATTTGCATCGGCCCGTTTCGGGCGATTCTGGTAAAATGCCGGAAAAGTCCGCTGAATTCCGGTAGACGGAAATGGCCCGATGTACTTGGGCCGATTCTGGGCAGTCATTCATTTTGATTCCGGGCGGAGTCCGACACCCGATTCCAGGCCGATTGAATCAGTTCCGGCCCGGAAGAGGGCCGCTTCTGGGCCGATTCCTCATTGCTAGCTGGGCTGCGCTTCGGATCGGAATAAATAGAGCAAAATACTTAAAACAGCTTATCTATTTACTACCATGAAGTGTGTCCAATTAAATGAGAGATGGGACGAATGGTAGCCTATCCTAACTTGTAGCCTATAGGCTATTTCGCAAATATGAAACCATCACAAAGCAGGTTTCCATCCAACCTTTTTATGCAAGTAAAGTAGTATAACAAATGTAATGACAGGCCTGATGGAAACTGAACATTTGTCGGGAAACTTTCCAAATGTCGACAAAACAAAATAGCCTATAGGCAAGGTAGGATATTTTTGTGTGGTGAAATTAATTATGCGACTAATGTCGGAGGAAACGCGTTTATGCGCAAATATTAATCTAATAACCATCATTTCGATGTAAATTTGGAGTGTGGTCCTCCCACTACGACTTGTAGGGAAAGCATGCAGTTTATTAGGCTACAGATGAAAAAAGTGATGAACTTCACAGGGTGGTGAAAGTGCAATGTGATGAGATTGATGCTCCTTTCCAATAAATATCGAGAGTCTTATTCTGGTGACATGATCATCCTTTTGACAAATACAAATAATCTCATCATGTAGGCTATACCTGCACTGTATCTGATAGCTGTTGGCTAAAGCGCACGTGCCAATACCAGAGTGGGCACACTCGCTATATAACGCAAACATTTTTGTGAGAAAACCATCAGTAGAGTTATACATGCGATGGAAACCCATTTAACTTTGATTTGTTATTCGGTACATGGACATTTAACCGCAAAAGTTATTTTTATGTGTACTAAATCATCACGCACAGATTTTGATCCCCAACAAGTCAATTTGATGGAAACATCTCTGGTGGGAAAATGCGCATATTGTTTTTATGTGGATTTTAGAATATTCGCATGAAAATCCGTGGCCAATTGGATGGAAACCTAGCTAGTGTCAGAAAAGGTGAGCAATGTATTCTGCAATGATCATGGAAATGAATAAATAATAGGAAATCCAGTGCATTCAGAAAGTATTCACACCCCTTGACTTATTCCACATTTTGTTGTGTTACAGCCTGTGAATGTGTCTTTCATCATCTACACACAAAACCCCATCATGACAAAGTGAAAACATGTTTTTAGAAATATTTGCAAATGTATTGAAAATGAAATACAGAAATATCTAATTTACAGTATTCACACCCCTGAGTCAATACTTTGTAGAAAGCACCTTTGGTAGCGATTACAGCTGTGAGTCTTTCTGGGTAAGTCTCTAAGAGCTTTCCACACCTGGATTGTCCAGCATTTGCTAATTATTCTTAAAAAAATATTCAAGCTCTATCAAATTGGTTGTTGATCATTGCTAGACAACCATTCTCAGGTCTTGCCATAGATTTCCAAGTAGATTTAAGTCAAAACTGTAACTTGGCCACTCAGGAACATTCACTGTCTTCTTGGTAAGCAACTTCAGTGTAGATTTGGCCTTGTGTTTTAGGTTATTGTCCTGCTGAAAGGTGAATTCATCTCCCAGTGTCTGGTGGAAAGCAGACTGAACCAGGGTTTCCTCTAGTATTTTGTCTGTGCTTAGCTCCACTCTGTTTCTTTTTATTCGGAAAAACTCCCGTCTATAATGATTACAAGCATACCCATAACATGATGCAACCACCACTATGCTTGAAAATATGGAGAGTGGTACTCAGTGATGTGTTGTATTGGATTTGCCCCAAACATAACACTTTGTATTCAGGACAAAAAGTTAATTGCTTTGCCACATTTTTTGCAGAATTACTTTAGTGCCTTGTTGCAAACAGGATGCATGTTTTGGAATGTTTTTAATCTGTACAGGCTTCCTTCTTTTCACTCTGTCAATTATTGTGGAGTAACTACAATGTTGTTGATCCATCCTCAGTTTTCTCCTATCACAGCCATTAAACTCCTGAGTGGTGCAGCAGTCTAAGGCACTGCATCTCAGTGCTTGAGGCGTCACTACAGACTCCCTGGTTCGATTCCAGGCTTTATCACAACTGGCCGATTGGGAGTCCCATAGGACGGCGCACAATTGGCCCAGTGTCGTCCGGGTTTGGCCGGTGTAGGCCGTCATTGTAAATAAGAATTTGTTCTTAACCGACTTGCCTAGTAACTTGCCTGTACCGTTTTAAAGCCACCTTTGACCTCATGGTGAAATCCCGGAGCGGTTTCCTTCCTCTCCAGCAACTGAGTTTGGAAGGATGCCTGTATCTTTGTAGTGACTGGTTGTATTGGTACACCATCCAAAGTGTAATTCATAACTTCTCAAAGGGATATTCAATGTCTGCAGGTTTTTTTTACCCATCTACCAATAGGTGTCCTTCTTTGCAAGGCATTGGAAAACCTCCCTGGTCTTTGTGGTAGAATCTGTATTTGAAATTCACTGCTTGACTGAGGGACCTTACATATAATTGTATGTATGGGTACAGAGATGAGGTAGTCATTGAAAAATCATGTTAAACACTATTATTACACACACAGTGAGTCCATGCAACTTATTATGTGACTTGTTTTGTTAAGCATATTTTTACTCCTGAACTTATTTAGGCTTGCCATAACAAATGGGTTGAATACTTATTGACTCAAGACATTTCAGCGTTTCATTTTTAAATCATTTGTAAAACATTTGAAAAACATAATTCCACTTTGACATTATGTGGTATTGTGTGTAGGCAAGTGACAAAAAATGTCAATTGAATCCATTTTAAATTCAGGCTGTAACAAAACAAAATGTGGGGAAAGTCAAGGGATGTGAATACTTTCTGAAGGCACTGTAGATGCCTATTTCTAATTAGTTTTTAGAATGCAAAGATAAATAAATCAATTTTTGGCTCTTCTCACTAACAGCAAATGATTGCATCTTGTTATTATATTTAGCTACCAGTTTTTTTTGCTATGATTAAGAGTGTCATCATATATTGCTGCACAAGGTTAGTCCCGTGTAGCTCAGTTGGTAGAGCAAGGCGCTTGCAACGCCAGGGTTGTGGGTTTGATTCCCACGGGGAACCAGTATGAAAAATGTATGCACTCACTAACTGTAAGTCGCTCTGGATAAGAGCATCTGCTAAATGACTAAAATGTAAAATGTTACCACTAGGCTACTTTTGCCTTCTTGCAATGCAACACTTCAACCACTAGAAACTGTGCATACACATGGTTTGCGGGAGGATAAGCACATTCTCACGTCAAGTTCAGTTTTTACAAATTCCAACTTTTGCGTGAAAACTGTTTTGGGGCATATTTTGTGGGTATGCAACGTTTATAAATCTTGCCCCTGCTCATTATCTGCTCTCTCTCACCTCTCAGCAAGAGATGCACACACCTTCTAGTAAGTCCCACCACAGGGTGTGTTTTTGTGTGTGTTTAGAGAAAAACACACCCTCTCCCTTTCACACATGTTCCTCTTCTCCCTTACCCTCCCCAGGCTTCACCATTCTTCTTCCTTTCTATCACCCCTTATTAGAAAAGATTGGAAGTTGGAGAATTCATAGGCAATATACTAGGGCCATGTAAGTATAGCGTTGGTTTATTTGTAAAAAAAATAAAAAAAAATAAAACAATTGACTTTTAGTTGACAATGTTTGAGTTGCCTTTAAAAGAAATGTCCCCATTGGCAAAATGACTGATACCTCTGCGTTAGGACAATGGAGAGTGTTGTGAGCATGTTGTCTGAAACAAGTGATGATTCTTCATCCTAGGGATATTAATACAGTCTCAACTAGGACTCCTCCTTGTCGTCCAATAGAGAGCCTGATCTTTAACCCCAATAGCCCTAAGCTATGTCCTCAGTCCTGCTGAGTAAAGTCTGGTGTGACCCAGCCACCTAGCCCTAGGCCACACACACACACACACTCAGGGCTCGATACAGGGACAGCTGGATTCATTCCGAATGGTTTTGAAGTAATCTACCTATGTCCTGCTTACTTGGACGGACGTGGAATTTCACAGTGGATCTTGAGCAACCTGGCTGAAATATGAGAATATGTGACAACCCAATGAGCACTGGCTACCCTTTTCGCACAGGGCCCTTTTTTATCAAGGTTCCGTCGCCCCCATAGTGACAAATGACATTGTTTTGATGTGTGGCTATGTGCGTGGCTACGCTACGTAGCTATGCTGGCATGATCGTATCTTGTGCACCAGCTTGATGATGGCTAACGTTAGCTAGCTAAGATACATAACTGAGTAGCTAGCTAACTGTTATGTATGATCCTTGAACAATGACAGACCAAATCAAATTGTATTTGTCACATGCGCCGAATACAACAGGTGTAGACCTTACTGTGAAATGCTTACTTACAAGCCCTTAACCAACAATGCAGAGTAAAACAAAAAAAGTATGTCAAAACTATTTGCTAAAAAAATCTATTAAAATACAGATTGACCAGAAGTAACACAATAAAATAACAATAACGAGGCTATATGGGGTACAGGTACCGAGCCAATGTGAGGGGGTACAGGTTAATTGAGGTAATTGAGGTAATATGTAATATGTAGGTAGGGGTAAAGTGACTATGCATAGATAACAGCGAGTAGCAGCAGCGTACAAAAGGGGGTCAATGCAAATAGTCCGGGTAGCCATTTGATTGACTGTTTAGCAGTCTTATGGCTTAGGGGTAGAGGCTGTTAAGGAGCCTTTTGGACCTAGACCTGGCACTCCGGTACCGCTTGCCGTGCGGTAGCAGAGAGAACAGTCTATGATTTGGGTGGCAGGAGTCTTTGAAAATGTTTAGGACCTTCCTCTGACACCTCCTGGTATAGAAGTCCTGGATGCCAGGAAGCTTGGCCCCAGTGATGTACTGGGCCATACGCACTACCCTCTGTAGCGCCTTGCGGTCAGATGCCGAGCAGTTGCCATACCAAGCGGTGATGCAACCAGTCAGAATGCTCTTGATGGTGCAGCTGTAGAACGTTTTGAGGATCTGAGGACCCATGCCAAATCTTTTCAGTCTCCTGAGGGGGAATAGGTGTTGTCGTGCCCTCTTCATGACTGTCTTGGTGTGTTTGGACCATGCTAGTTTGTTGGTGATGTGGACACCAAGTAACCTGAAGCTCTCGACCCGCTCCATTACAGCCCCGTCGATGGAATGGAGGCGTGCTCGGCCCACCTTTTCATGTAGTCCACGATGTAGTCCGGGGCATAGATTTAAAGGTAGACTCAGTGATATGACGTAGATGCAGAAAGTAAACAGCATAGTGGGTACATTTCTGAGCCTCAAGCATAGTGGGGCTCAACTTCTCCGCTGTTTTGGTGACCTGGCTACCATGCAGTAAACAGGGTGAAGCGAACCCGTGCACATGCGCAGATACTGTGTGTAACTGTGTGAGAGCGAAGTCTTGCATCTCGCTCATCTCAATATCTGTGGTACTGCTCGTGGCAACGTCATTTCGTTGAGTCTACATTTAACTACTTTTAATAACTAGATACGTCCACTAGCAATACAACGGTGTGCAGTCATGCAAGGCATACTATCAACATCCACTGCTTGGGTGGTGCATTGCATTATGGGTAGCGTAGTCTTTATGTTATTATGTTATTAACACATAACAACACACTAACTACCCTGTTTTTCTAGCTAGCCATGTACTTAGGTTGTTGTTTATATCTTATTTCAACTGGCTAGTTAAAGTTTATACAATATAAAATATGGTCGTTGTATCTTGCTCGTCCATGTTAATATAGCCACGTAGAGAAACATACAGTAGCTATCAAAACAACCTAATTCGTCACTATAGGGACTAAGGAACCTTGCTAACAAAGTACCCCATCCGAAAAGGGTAGCCCGTGCTCATTGGGTTGTCACAAATACGCCCCAAAATTGTATGGAAATCGGTCTCAGGTATTGTACACCTCAAAAGCACCAATAGGGAGAGGGGGGGGGGGGTTGTGGGGATGTTTTTTTATACTCTTTTGATCAACTTCTGATACGTTTTCTTTGCAACCTGCATTTCACCAGTCTCAAATCAAATGCAACATTGAGATCCAAAGAGATGGGTTGACGCACATGCAGATCGAGAGAGAGAAGGGCGAATGGGGACATTGGAGAATGGAGAGAGCGAAAGCGAGAGAAAGGAGAGAAAGAAAGCAATTGATAGATACAGTAGATTAAGAGGGGGGATTAAGAGGGGGCAGGGCTTAGGTATAGGTATGCCCAGAGGGTTAGAGGGTAGATCAGTGGTATTCAAAGTTGGGGTGGGGTCGCCAACATTTAAAGAACAACTACATTTTTGGGGGGAGGGGGGTACAAAAAATGAAGAGTACAGATTGTATGGGACAATATACAAACATTTTTGAGAAAGATAATTTAAAAAATAACATTTTATTGAGTAAATGTATTTATTGATTTCGTTTCATTTTTATAAGATATGAAAATGCAATGAATTGAAGGTTATTTGTTTATGTAAGCATTTCAATTTACCCATTTTAAGGTTGTGTCATTAGATTTGGAGTGGGGTGGTGATAAATTATTCGGGGAAAAATGGGGTCTCCAGAAATTCTGTCTGAAAAAAATGGGTTCCCCGCTGAAGAAGTTTGAATACCACTGGGGTAGATCATAGTAGAAGAGGATTGTGTGGATATGATGAATACTAGGTGTGAACAACCTTCCTTTGTTCCGTCTCACAGAAAAAGAACCTTTGCCGCAGATGCTGGAATCTTTAGTTGTGAATGAAGATGTAACTGAAACAGCCCCACACTTTATTCTCTTTCATAAACACTTGTGTTTGTGTGTGTGTGTGTGTTTGTGTCTGTGTGTGTGTCTTTGTGTGTGTGTGTTTGTGTTTGTGAGTGTTTGTGTGTGTGTGTGTTTGTGTGTGTGTTTGTGTGTGTCTGTGTGTGTGTCTGTGTGTTTGCGTGCGCATGTGTGAATGTGTGTGTAGTCCCCCTCAGGCCTCTCTCTGTGGTGTGACTGCTGTGATAGTCTATTAGCACTGGGATCCAGCTGACTGCAACACAATACAGCACTGTGACAGAGAAAGAGAGAGATAGAGAGAGAGAAAGAGAGAGACAGAGAGAGACATTTTAAGTGTCCGTTAGAAAGCTATTGACCAGATTGATAGACAACATGCATGTTGTAACTCCAGTCAGTAAGGGTGGTTAATTAGTGGTAAACGCTTGGAGCTTGGAGCAGAAACCCTGGGGGTTTCCCAGGCCATGAGTGTGAATGGCTGTTGTGTGTGAGGACAGGACACCTTAACCAGAAGATACACTACCGGTCAAAAGTTTTAGAACACCTACTCATTCAAGGGTTTTTCTTTATAAAAAAAAAAATCTACATTGTAGAATAATAGTGAAGACATCAAAACTAAGAACTAACACATATGGAATCATGTAGTAACCAAAGAAGTGTTAAACATATATTTTATTTATATAATATACAGTGGGGAAAAAAAGTATTTAGTCAGCCACCAATTGTGCAAGTTCTCCCACTTAAAAAGATGAGAGAGGCCTGTAATTTTCATCATAGGTACACGTCAACTATGACAGACAAATTGAGAAAGAAAAATCCAGAAAATCACATTGTAGAATTTTTAATGAATTTATTTGCAAATTATGGTGGAAAATAAGTATTTGGTCACCTACAAACAAGCAATATTTCTGGCTCTCACAGACCTGTAACTTCTTCTTTAAGAGGCTCCTCTGTCCTCCACTCGTTACCTGTATTAATGGCACCTGTTTGAACTTGTTATCAGTTTAAAAGACACCTGTCCACAACCTCAAACAGTCACACTCCAAACTCCACTATGGCCAAGACCAAAGAGCTGTCAAAGGACACCAGAAACAAAATTGTAGACCTGCACCAGGCTGGGAAGACTGAATCTGCAATAGGTAAGCAGCTTGGTTTGAAGAAATCAACTGTGGGAGCAATTATTAGGAAATGGAAGACATACAAGACCACTGATAATCTCCCTCGATCTGGGGCTCCACGCAAGATCTCACCCCGTGGGGTCAAAATGATCACAAGAACGGTGAGCAAAAATCCCAGAACCACACGGGGGGACCTAGTGAATGACCTGCAGAGAGCTGGGACCAAAGTAACAAAGCCAACCATCAGTAACACACTACGCCGCCAGGGACTCAAATCCTGCAGTGTGAGACGTGTCCCCCTGCTTAAGCCAGTACATGTCCAGGCCCGTCTGAAGTTTGCTAGAGTGCATTTGGATGATCCAGAAGAGGATTGGGAGAATGTCATATGGTCAGATGAAACCAAAATATAACTTTTTGGTAAAAACTCAACTCGTCGTGTTTGGAGGACAAAGAATGCTGAGTTGCATCCAAAGAACACCATACCTACTGTGAAGCATGGGGTGGAAACATCATGCTTTGGGGCTGTTTTTCTGCAAAGGGACCAGGACGACTGATCCGTGTAAAGGAAAGAATGAATGGGGCCATGTATCGTAAGATTTTGAGTGAAAACCTCCTTCCATCAGCAAGGGCATTGAAGATGAAACGTGGCTGGGTCTTTCAGCATGACAATGATCCCAAACACACCGGCCGGGCTACGAAGGAGTGGCTTCGTAAGAAGCATTTCAAGGTCCTGGAGTGGCCTAGCCAGTCTCCAGATCTCAACCCCATAGAAAATCTTTGGAGGGAGTTGAAAGTCTGTGTTGCCCAGCGACAGCCCCAAAACATCACTGCTCTAGAGGAGATCTGCATGGAGGAATGGGCCTAAATACCAGCAACAGTGTGTGAAAACCTTGTGAAGACTTACAGAAAACGTTTGACCTGTGTCATTGCCAACAAAGGGTATATAACAAAGTATTGAGAAACTTTTGTTATTGACCAAATACTTATTTTCCACCATAATTTGCAAATAAATACATAAAAAATCCTACAATGTGATTTTCTGGATTTTTTTTCTAATTTTGTCTGTCATAGTTGACGTGTACCTATGATGAAAATTACAGGCCTCTCTCATCTTTTTAAGTGGGAGAACTTGCACAATTGGTGGCTGACTAAATACTTTTTTCCCCCACTGTATTTTATTTGTGAGATTCTTCAAATAGCCACCCTTTGACTTGATGACAGCTTTGCACACTCTTGGCATTCTCTCAACCAGCTTCACCTGGAATGGTTTTCCAACAGTCTTGAAGGAGTTCCCACATATGCTGAGCACTTTTTGGCTGCTTTTCCTTCACTCTGCGGTCCGACTCATCCCAAACCATCTCAATTGGGTTGAGGTCGGGGGATTGTGGAGGCCAGGTCATCTGATGCAGCACTCCATCACTCTCCTTCTTGGTAAAATAGCCCTTGCACAGCCTGGCGGTATGTTGGGTCATTGTCCTGTTGAAAAACAAATGATAGTCCCACTAAGCCCAAACCAGATGTGATGGCGTATCGCTGCAGAATGCTGTGGTAGTCATGCTGGTTAGGTGTGCATTGAATTCTAAATAAATCACAGACAGTGTCACCAGCAAAGCACCCCCACACCATCACACCTCCTCCTCCATGCTTTACGGTGGTAAATACACATGTGGAGATCATCAGTTTACCCACACTGCGTCTCACTGCAATTTCTGAGGCTGGTAACTCTAATTAACTTATCCTCTTAAGCAGAGGTAACTCTGGGTCTTCCGTTCCTGTGGCGGTCCTCATGAGAGCCAGTTTCATCATAGTGCTTGATGGTTTTTGCAACTGCACTTGAAGAAACTTTCAAAGTTCTTGAAATTTTCCGGATTGACTGACCTTCATGTCTTAAAGTAATGATGGACTGTCATTTCTCTTTGATTATTTGAGCTGTTCTTGCCATAATATGGACTTTGTCTTTTACCAAATAGGGCTATCTTCTGTAAACCCCCCCTACCTTGTCACAACACAAATGATTGGCTCAAATGCATTACGAAGGAAAGAAATTCCACTAATTACATTTTAAGAAGGCACACCTGTTAATTGAAATGCATTCCAGGTGACTACCTCATGAAGCTGGTTGAGAGAATGCCAAGAGTGTGCAAAGCTGAAATCAAGGCAAAGGGTGGCTATTTGAAGAATCTCAAATATAAAATATATTTTGATTTGTTTAACACTTTTTTGTTTACTACATGATTCCATATGTGTTATTTCATAGTTGTGATGTCGTCACTATTATTCTACAATGTAGAAAATAATAAAATTAAAGAAAAACCCTTGAATGAGTAGGTGTTCTAAAATTTTTGACCGGTAGTGTATGGAACGATACATTTTCCTGTACTGAGCGTTTCCCAAATAGTGTGTGTGTGTGTGTGTGTGTGTGTGTGTTTGTCCATCCTCCAGTAACTCCTCGTGATCCTGTCAATGGAATCTTCTGTATTGAAAGTTAAGAGACTCTCTGAGTGTCTATCCATCGTCCTTATCCCCACTGATTTCTATCTCTCCCCTTCTCTCTTTTTCCAGTCTCCAGACTGAGACTCCTTTATCTCCCTCCCACTATCCCCTCTCTCTACATACTTTTTCCCTTCTCTTTTTCCCCTCCCCTCCTTTTTCTTTCTCCTTCTCATTTTCTTTCATTCTATCACTCAGTCCCTCCCTCATTATTCATTACATTTCCCGTCACACTTCTGAGATAAAACCACCCCTATATGATCTATAGTTCTAATCTCTCCTTTTACTGAGTAGTGTATTTAGTTGATGTGGGGACATTACATTCACACACACACGCTATTCACTGAGCTCTTCGGTTAATACTTAATAGTCATCGTAAAGTGAATGCGTTGAAGATCAACGAGAAGAAGATTACCAATGAAATGATTCAGGTTTCGGTGTTAGTGTTTCTGTTGGAATAGGAACTCTCTAGAACAACAAATTATATAATTAATGAAGTTGTTCACTGGCTCCTGTGGGACACACACACACACACACACACACACACACACACACACACATGCACTGGGCCTACGTTGTGTAAGGCATTGTAAGAACATTCTAGTGAGTGTGGTTTCTCTGCCAACACAGTTCTACTGTAAGTTAGGAGAGATGTCTGCTGGTGTACAGCTGTAATTCAGGCGCCGTGGTCACCTCTTCTTTGTGTAGTTGAGGCGGGCAATAGGGTATGTGTTGTCATTTGTATGTGTTCTCAAAGTCCACTTCACCACTACAGCATGTGCCGATCTGTTTCCTGGATATGGATGATAACAGTGGAACAGATTAATGAGGCAAACACTCACTCTCAGACTGTATCAAACCATACCACTCCAAAAGTAATTACTAGACTCATTATCCTTCCAGCGCAATACTTAATGCATGACAAGTACCACATGGTAAACTGCTAGTGTGTGTGTGTGTGTGTGTGTGTGTGTGTGTGTGTCCTGCAGTAATTATTATGTGTGTTTGAGTGTGACGGTTACGGTGCCCAAGGTAACTCTGCTATTCAAGGTCTATGATAATCTGAGACAGGGGCCTGGTTATCAGACACACACACACACACACACACACACACACACACACACACACACACACAGTGTCAGAGACTATATAACTGAACCAGGCCGACTTTATACATACACGTCCATTTACCGTGGAAACAGTTGAGAAAGCTAATTCACTTCTATGGCGGGACGGCTAATTTAACATTTCCCATGAAAATTGACGAGGAACTGATGTGGTAAGTTACGTGTTAATCGGTTATTGAACTTTCACCCTCACTAGAAAACCAATAGATCTTCAATCAGATAACAGTAACATGACCCAGACCGCTGACCCCTCACACTGACCCTTCTATGGCTGCATATTAACACTCCAAAGTGGCCTACTATCCCTGTCCCCTCTCTTTCATCTGCACTGATCTGAGAAGATAGGACGAGTGAAGGCAATAGGACAGAGGCCTATCAGAGGGCTTTGCTTTTCACCTGCTCGTCCTGCTATTTTACATCCGAGCAGAAGAGAGAACAGGGATCCATCATGGCTGACATTTGCATTGTAACACATAGATGAGCTACATATTCTCCCGCTAAAAACCACCGAAAGTTTCACAAGAGAAGAACTGTGTTTGTCATAATATTTGGGTGTTGAACACTTAACATTTGCATAAATTCAGTTAACACACAACCAGCTGCAACACCAAAGAAAAAACATTACCACACACACATGCATGTACACTGAGTGTACAAAACATTAGGAACACCTACTCTTTCCATGACATAGACTGACCAGGTGAATCCAGGTGAAAGCTATGATCCCTTATTGATGTCACTTGTTAAATCCACTTCAATGGGTGTAGATGAAGGGGAGGAGACAGGTTAAAGAAGGATTTTTAAGCCTTGAGACAATTGAAACATTGATTGTGTATGTGTGCCATATAGAGAGTGAATGGGCAAGACAAAATATTTAAGTGTCTTTGGACGGGGTATGGTAGTACCTCCCGAGTGGCGCAGTGGTCTAAGGCACTGCATCGCAGTGCTAGCTGTGCCACTAGAGATCCTGGTTCAAATCCAGGCTCTGTCGTAGCCGGCCGCGACCGGGAGACCCATGGGGCGGCGCACAATTGGCGTAGGGGAGGGAATGGCTGGCAGGGAGGTAGCTCAGTTGGTTAAGCATGGCGTTTGCAACGCCAGGGTTGTGGGTTCGATTCCCACGGGGGGGCAGTATAAAAAATTAAATTAAATCAAAAATTATCAAATCAAATTGTATTGGTCACATGCGCCGAATACAACAGGTGCAGACATTACAGTGAAATGCTTACTTACAGCCCTTAACCAACAGTGCATTTATTTTAAACAAAAAAAGTAAGAATAAAACAACAACAAAAAAAGTGTTGAGATAAAAAGAGCAGAAGTACAATAAAGTGACAGTAGGGAGGCTATATATACAGTAAAATAAAGTGACAGTAGGGAGGCTATATATACAGGGGGGTACCGTTGCAGAGTCAATGTGCGGGGGCACCGGCTAGTTGTGGTAGTTGAGGTAATATGTACATGTGGGTAGAGTTAAAGTGACTATGCATAAATACTTACTTAACAGAGTAGCAGCAGCGTAAAAAGGATGGGGTGGGGGGGCAGTGCAAATAGTCCGGGTAGCCATGATTAGCTGTTCAGGAGTCTTATGGCTTGGGGGTAGAAGCTGTTGAGAAGTCTTTTGGACCTAGACTTGGCACTCCGGTACCGCTTGCCGTGCGGTAGCAGAGAGAACAGTCTATGACTAGGGTGGCTGGAGTCTTTGACAATTTTGAGGGCCTTCCTCTGACACCGCCTGGTATAGAGGTCCTGGATGGCAGGGAGCTTTGCCCCAGTGATGTACTGGGCCGTACGCACTACCCTCTGTAGTGCCTTGCGGTCAGAGGCCAAGCAGTTGCCATACCAGGCGGTGATGCAACCAGTCAGGATGCTCTCGATGGTGCAGCTGTAGAATTTTTTGAGGATCTGAGGACCCATGCCAAATCTTTTTAGTCTCCTGAGGGGGAATAGGCTTTGTCGTGCCCTCTTCACGACTGTCTTGGTGTGTTTGGACCATGATAGTTCGTTGGTGATGTGGACACCAAGGAACTTGAAGCTCTCAACCTGTTCCACTACAGCCCCGTCGATGAGAATGGGGGCGTGCTCAGTCCTCTTTTTTTTCCTGTAGTCCACAATCATCTCCTTTGTCTTGGTCACGTTGAGGGAGAGGTTGTTGTCCTGGCACCACACGGCCAGATCTCTGACCTCCTCCCTATAGGCTGTCTCATCGTTGTCGGTGATCAGGCCTACCACTGTTGTGTCGTCGGCAAACTTAATGATGGTGTTGGAGTCGTGCCTGGCCATGCAGTCATGGGTGAACAGAGAGTACAGGAGGGGACTGAGCACGCACCCCTGAGGGGCCCCCGTGTTGAGGATCAGTGTGGCAGATGTGTTGTTACCTACCCTTACCACCTGGGGGCGGCCCGTCAGGAAGTCCAGGATCCAGTTGCAGAGGGAGGTGTTTAGTCCCAGGATCCTTAGCTTAGTGATGAGCTTAGAGGGCACTATGGTGTTGAATGCTGAGCTGTAGTCAATGAATAGCATTCTCACGTAGGTGTTCCTCTTGTCCAGGTGGGAAAGGGCAGTGTGGAGTGCGATAGAGATTGCATCATCTGTGGATCTGTTGGGGCGGTATGCAAATTGGAGTGGGTCTAGGGTTTCTGGGATTATGCTGTTGATGTGAGCCATGACCAGTCTTTCAAAGCACTTCATGGCTACAGACGTCAGTGCTACGGGTCGGTAGTCATTTAGGCAGGTTATCTTAGAGTTCTTGGGCACGGGGACTATGGTGGTCTGCTTGAAACATGTTGGTATTACAGACTCAGTCAGGGACATGTTGAAAATGTCAGTGAAGACACTTGCCAGTTGGTCAGCACATGCTCGGAGTACACGTCCTGGTAATCCGTCTGGCCCTGCGGCCTTGTGAATGTTGACCTGCTTAAAAGTCTTACTCACATCGGCTACGGAGAGCGTGATCACATAGTCGTCCGGAACAGCTGGTGCTCTCATGCATGCTTCAGTGTTGCTTGCCTCGAAGCGAGCATAGAAGGGGTTTAGCTCGTCTGGTAGGCTTGTGTCACTGGGCAGCTCGCGGCTGTGCTTCCCTTTGTAGTCTGTAATAGTTTTCAAGCCCTGCCACATCCGACGAGCGTCAGAGCCAGTGTAGTATGATTCAATCTTAGACCTGTATTGACTCTTTGCCTGTTTGATGGTTCGTCGGAGGTTATAGCGGGATTTCTTATAAGCGGCCGGGTTAGAGTCCCGTTCCTTGAAAGCGGCAGCTCTACCCTTTAGCTCAGTGCGGATGTTTCCTGTAATCCATGGCTTCTGGTTGGGGTATGTACGTACGGTCACTGTGGGGACGACATCATCGATGCACTTATTGATGAAGCCAGTGACTGATGTGGTGTACTCCTCAATGCTGTCTGAAGAATCCCGGAACATGTTCCAGTCTGTGCTAGCAAAACAGTCCTGTAGCTTAGCATCTGCGTCATCTGACCACTTTTTTATTAACCGAATCACTGGTGCTTCCTGCTTCAGTTTTTGCTTATAAGCAGGAATCAGGAGGATAGAGTTATGGTCAGATTTGCCAAATGGAGGGCGAGGGAGAGCTTTGTATGCGTCTCTGTGTGTGGAGTAAAGGTGGTCTAGAGTTTTTTTCCCTCTGGTTGCACATTTAACATGCTGGTAGAAATTAGGTAGAACGGATTTAAGTTTCCCTGCATTAAAGTCCCCGGCTACTAGGAGCGCTGCATCTGGATGAGCGTTTTCCTGTTGATTAATGGCCTTGTACAACTCATTCAGTGCAATCTTAATGCCAGCATTGGTTTGTAGTGGTAAATAGACAGCTATGAAAAATATAGATGAAAACTCTCTTGGTAAATAGTGTGGTCTACAGCTTATCATAAGATACTCTACCTCAGGCGAGCAAAACCTCGAGACTTCCTTAGTATTAGATTTCGTGCACCAGCTGTTGTTTACAAATATACACAGACCGCCACCCCTTGTCTTACCGGAGTCTGCCGTTCTGTCCTGTCGATGTAGCGTATAGCCCGCTAGCTGAATGTTATCATTGTTGTCGTTCAGCCACGACTCCGTGAAACATAAGATATTACAGTTTTTAATGTCCCGTTGGTAGGATAACCGTAATCTTAAATCGTCAATTTTATTCTCAAAAGATTGAACGTTGGCTAATAGGATTGATGGGAGAGGCAGTTTACTCGCTCGCCGTCGGATCCTTACAAGGCACCCGGATCTGCGTCCACGATATCTCCGTCTCTTCCTCACGCGAATGACGGGGATCTGGGCCTTGTCGGGTGTCTGTAGGAAATCCTTCGCGAACGCCTCGTTGAAGAAAAAATCTTCGTCCAATGCGAGGTGAGTAATCGCTGTCCTGATATCCAGAAGCTCTCTTTGGTTATAAGAGACGATGGCAGAAACATTATGTACAAAATAAATTACAAATAACGCGGAAAAACACACATAATAGTACAATTGGTTAGAGGGCTGTAAAACGGCAGCCATCTTCTCCGGCGCTGTTCTAAGAGATAATAATCTAAGAGATAATAATCTCACTAACTGTAAGTCGCTCTGGATAAGAGCGTCTGCTAAATGACTAAAATGTAAATGTAGTAGGTGCCAGGCGCACCTGTTTTAGTGTGTCAAGAACTGCAACGCTGCTGGGTTTTTCACGCTCAACAGTTTCCCGTGTGTATCAAGAATGGTCCACCACCCAAAGGACATCCAGCCAACTTGACACAACCGTGGGAATCATTGGAGTCAACATGGGCCAGCATCCCTGTGGAACGCTTTCGACACCTTGTAGAGTCCATGCCCCGACGAATTGAGGCTGTTCTGAGTGCAAAATGGGGGTGCAACTCAATATTCGGAAGGTGTTCCTAATGTTTTGTACACTCAGCGTATACACACACTCACAAAGTGTGTTTCTGGTGGGTTCAGATGTATAAGTAATGACATTAGGAAGCAGCGATGCAGCTGTCTGACTCTTATTAAGTTCTCCCCCTTCACTCTCTCTCTCTCTCTTCCACTATCTCCTCCCCCCCCCCCCCCCCACACACACACACCTCCCCACTCTTGGCTTGTCTCCAAAGAGGCCCTTGATTGTTCGCATGCATTACCAATCTCTGTGCATTAAGTCTTCATTCCTGCCCTAACCTACTAAACTAAACTCTCTGCTCTCCTTTATGTTGGCAGTAGAGACATAGATGAATGTGTTGTTTTGACAGTACTGTATACAGCCTGTGTCTGGGCGGCAAGCGGCCATCTTGGAGAAGTTATGGAACCTAAGATGGAGGACAGTGAAAGGCCACAGTGACTGGTGCCCACTCTCGACCTCGGTCTCATTCTCTTTCTTACACACTGATACATGGATAACAGAGAGCGACAGAGGAGTAGGGGATAGGGGAGGGGAGGGAAAGAAGACAATGAAGGAGAGAAAAAGAGGGGAGCGATAGAAAGATTGATGGACACGCTGAATTTGGTTATTGAATTTGATACACTTTTTTTAATAAAATTCTATGAGAAACAGAGGGCAAATAGTTAGCAGTCGGCCCACTAATAATGAATATGCCCTCTGGCTGTGTGTCTGTCTGTCTGTTCTAACTCAATAAAGCCTTGCATCCCCTTGTCTCTTTCTCCAAGCTTTTCTTTTTCACTGTAGTCATTTCACAGTATCCCTGGGGTCGTGTGTAGTGACCCTTTGTCCTGTCACACACTGACCCATGCTATTAATGGAAGGCTAAATATATTCAATACTTTATTAGGCTTCACAGTGGAGCAATACAATACTAAGGACCCAAATTATCAAAGGTCATACAGATGCCTGGACTTATGACCACACACACACACACACACACACACACACACACACACACACACACACAAACACATTAGTTACTGTACACTGAATGCCTGAGGCTGAGGTTTCTGGGTCTTAATCGAAGCAGCGTGGCGGCCTTCCAAATATGGACATCTTACGCACATTCAACACATACATGCTGTGTTTAGTATGTTGTCTGCAGAATGTCTGCATTTGGCACCATGAAAGAACACACACACACACACACACACACACACACACACACACACACACACACACACACACACACAGCATACCGCCTGTCCTAATTCAATTTTTACGACTCGTAAATGGCTGTATGGTAGGGGGGTCAGCTGGGTAAACTCTCTGAGGCCACGTTGTATGAGACGGGATCCCCATAACACAGTTAACACTGCTATTTACAGTACTAGGCTATTAGTTATCTGATGTGTGGGTGGATATGTACTGAGCTACAGTGGGGGAAAAAAGTATTTAGTCAGCCACCAATTGTGCAAGTTCTCCCACTTAAAAAGATGAGAGAGGCCTGTAATTTTCATCATAGGTACACGTCAACTATGACAGACAAATTGAGAAAGAAAAATCCAGAAAATCACATTGTAGGATTTTTTATGAATTTATTTGCAAATTATGGTAGAAAATAAGTATTTGGTCACCTACAAACAAGCAAGATTTCTGGATCTCACAGACCTGTAACTTCTTCTTTAAGAGGCTCCTCTGTCCTCCACTCGTTACCTGTATTAATGGCACCTGTTTGAACTTGTTATCAGTATGAAAGACACCTGTCCACAACCTCAAACAGTCACACTCCAAACTCCACTATGGCCAAGACGAAAGAGCTGTCAAAGGACACCAGAAACAAAATTGTAGACCTGCACCAGGCTGGGAAGACTGAATCTGCAATAGGTAAGCAGCTTGGTTTGAAGAAATCAACTGTGGGAGCAATTATTAGGAAATGGAAGACATACAAGACCACTGATAATCTCCCTCGATCTGGGGCTCCACGCAAGATCTCACCCCGTGGGGTCAAAATGATCACAAGAATGGTGAGCAAAAATCCCAGAACCACACGGGGGGACCTAGTACTCCTGAGTGGCGCAGTGGTCTAAGGCACTGCATCGCAGTGCTAACTGTGCCACTAGAGATCCTGGTTCGAATCCAGGCTCTGTTGCAGCCGGCCGTGACCGGGAGACTCATGGGTGGCACACAATTGGCCCAGCGTCATCCAGGGTAGGGGAGGGAATGGCCGGCAGGGATGTAGCTCAGTTGATAGAGCATGGCGTTTGCAACGCCAGGGTTGTGGGTTCGATTCCCACGGGGGGCAGATATAAAACAATTAATATGTATTCACTAACTGTAAGTCGCTCTGGATAAGAGCGTCTGCTAAATGACTAAAATGTAAATGTAAAAATGTAGTGAATGACCTGCAGAGAGCTGGTAACAAAGCCTACCATCAGTAACACACTACGCCGCCAGGGACTCAAATCCTGCAGTGCCAGACGTGTCCCCCTGCTTAAGCCAGTACATGTCCAGGCCCGTCTGAAGTTTGCTAGAGTGCATTTGGATGATCCAGAAGAGGATTGGGAGAATGTCAGATGAAACCAAAATAGAACTTTTTGGTAAAAACTCAGCTCGTCGTGTTTGGAGGACAAAGAATGCTGAGTTGCATCCAAAGAACACCATACCTACTGTGAAGCATGGGGGTGGAAACATCATGCTTTGGGGCTGTTTTTCTGCAAAGGGACCAGGACGACTGATCCGTGTAAAGGAAAGAATGAATGGGGCCATGTATCGTGAGATTTTGAGTGCAAACCTCCTTCCATCAGCAAGGGCATTGAAGATGAAACGTGGCTGGGTCTTTCAGCATGACAATGATCCCAAACACACCGCCCGGGCAACGAAGGAGTGGCTTCGTAAGAAGCATTTCAAGATCCTGGAGTGGCCTAGCCAGTCTCCAGATCTCAACCCCATAGAAAATCTTTGGAGGGAGTTGAAAGTCCGTGTTGCCCAGCGACAGCCCCAAAACATCACTGCTCTAGAGGAGATCTGCATGGAGGAATGGGCCAAAATACTAGCAACAGTGTGTGAAAACCTTGTGAAGACTTACAGAAAATGTTTGACCTGTGTCATTGCCAACAAAGGGTATATAACAAAGTATTGAGAAACTTTTGTTATTGACCAAATACTTATTTTCCACCATAATTTGCAAATAAATTCATTAAACATCCTACAATGTGATTTTCAGGATCATTTTTTTCTCATTTTGTCTGTCATAGTTGACGTGTAGCTATGATGAAAATTACAGGCCTCTCTCATCTTTTTAAGTGGGAGAACTTGCACAATTGGTGGCTGACTAAATAAAAAAATTCCCCACTGTATGTGTACGTGTGTGTGTGTGTGTTTGTTTGTGTGAGCGTGTGTGTGTGTGTGTGTGTGCATTTGTGTTGAATGAATGAGCACAGTGTTATAAGCACAGTAACAAGCTGCTGCATTGAGAGGCCCAGTGATACTACAATGATAGGGTCCCATCTTTTGTTAAAAGGTATTTAAAGGGTCATTATGTTATTTCATGTCTAAAAAAAGGCTGCTAATGATTTTTTCCCAGTAAATGAACTGCAGGCCAATAATGTTGTTCCCACGTGTGGGCCACTTGTACAAAGGGAAACACACACACACACAAACCCACGCTGTGAGAGTATGTACAGTTGAAGTCAGAAGTTTACATACACTTAGGTTGGAGTCATTAAAACCCGTTTTTCAACCACTCCACAAATTTCTTGTTAACAAACTATAGTTTTGGCAAGATGGTTAGGACATCTACTTTGTGCATGTCACAAGTAATTTTTCCAACAATTGTTTACAGACAGATTATTTCACTTATAATTCACTGTATCACAATTCCAGTGGGTCTGAAGTTTACATACACTGTGCCTTTAAACAGCTTGGAAAATTCCAGAAAATGATGTCATGGCATTAGAAGCTTCTGATAGGCTAATTGACATAATTTGAGTCAATTGAAGGTGTTCCTGTGGATGTATTTCAAGGCCTACCTTCAGACTCAGTGCCTCTTTGCTTGATATCATGGGAAAATCTAAAGAAATCAGCCGAGACCTCAGAAAAAAAATTGTAGACCTCCACAAGTCTGGTTCATCCTTGGGAGCAATTTCCAAATGCCCGAAGGTACCACGTTCATCTGTACAAACAATAGTACGCAAGTATAAACACCATGGGACCACGCAGCTGTCATACCGCTCAGGAAGGAGACGCATTCTGTCTCCTAGAGATGAACGTACTTTGGTGCGAAAAGTGCAAATCAATCCCAGAACAACAGCAAAGGACCTTGTGAAGATGCTGGAGGAAACAGGTACAAAAATATCTATATCCACAGTAAAACAAGTCCTATATCGACATAACCTGAAAGGGCGCTCAGCAAGGAAGAAGCCACTGCTCCAAAACCGCCACAAAAAACCCAGACTACGGTTTGCAACTGCACATGGGGACAAAGATTGATCTTTTTTGAGAAATGTCCTCTGGTCTGATGAAACAAAAATAGAACTGTTTGGCCATAATGACCATCGTTATGTTTGGAGGAAAAAGGGGGTAGCTTGCAAGCCGTAGAACACCATCCCAACCGTGAAGCACGGGGGTGGCAACATCATGCTGTGGGGGTGCTTTGCTGCAGGAGGGACTGGTGCACTTCACAAAACAGATGGCATCACGAGGAAGGAAAATTATGTGGATATATTGAAGCAACATCTCAAGACATCAGTCAGGAAGTGAAAATGTGGTCGCAAATGGGTCTTCCAAATGGACAATGACCCCAAGTATACTTCCAAAGTTGTGGCAAAATGGCTTAAGGACAACAAAGTCAAGGTATTGGAGTGGCCATCACAAATCCCTGACCTCAATCCTATAGAACATTTGTGGGCAGAACTGAAAAAGCGTGTGCGAGCAAGGAGGCCTACAAACCTGACTCAGTTACACCAGCTCTGTCAGGAGGAATGGGCCAAAATTCACCCAACTTATTGTGGGAAGCTTGTGGAAGGCTACCCGAAACGTTTGACCCAAGTTAAACAATTTAAAGGCAATGTTACCAAATACTAATTGAGTGTATGTAAACTTATGACCCACTGGGAATGTGATGAACTAAATAAAAGCTGAAATACATCATTCTCTCTACTATTATTCTGACATTTCACATTCTCAAAATAAAGTGGTGATCCTAACTGACCTAAGACAGGGAATTTTTACTAGGATTAAATGTCAGGAATTGTGAAAAACTGAGTTGAAATGTATTTGGCTAAGGTGTATGTAAACTTCCGACTTCAACTGTATGTGTGTGTAACCAGGTCAAAAGAGAGAGAGATATCCTCTAGGTTATGGAGGTGGTGTTATCAAATATGTCTCCCTCTCTCTTTCCCTCCTCCCACCGTCTTCTCACCTCTTGTACAACTCTTAACAGTATTGTGTAGCTGTAGAGAAGAAGAAGAAGTGATAAACGGAATCTCATGCCTTCACACGTGTGACACTCATCTTGTGACAGAGGTGAAAGTGGATTACTTAGACTCTTCCTTCTTCACTTTCCATTTGTGATGGGTTAGTTTACCATTCCACATACGGTACCGGTGGGAGACAGCGGGTCAGCTAACCCAGGTCCTCTGTGTGTGTTTGTGTATGTGTTTATTTTCGCTGCATGGAGACCATGTGTCCACTTTTTAAAAAATTAGGAAAGCGAGGATGTATTGAATTAAATTGAATTGAGTAAATGTAATATTATATGTGAGTTGAGGTGAGGTGAGGAGTTGAGGCTGCAGCTTCCATCAGATTCAGGCACAGACAGTCACAGTAACACCAATATCCCTAGAAGGATGACATAATCTCCATTAAACTTACAGTCAGTAGGTCAGTGAGTAGGTCAGTCAGTAGGTCAGTCAGTAGGTCAGTCAGTAGGTCAGTGAGTAGGTCAGTCAGTACATCTGTGAGTAGGTCAGTCAGTAGGTCAGTCAGTAGGTCAGGGAGTAGGTCAGTCAGTAGGTCAGGGAGTAGGTCAGTCAGTAGGTCAGTGAGTAGGTCAGTCAGTACATCAGTGAGTAGGTCAGTCAGTAGGTCAGGGAGTAGGTCAGTCAGTAGGTCAGTGAGTAGGTCAGTCAGTACATCAGTGAGTAGATCAGTCAGTACGTCAGTGAGTAGGTCAGGGAGTAGGTCAGTCAGTAGGTCAGTGAGTAGGTCAGTCAGTACATCAGTGAGTAGATCAGTCAGTACGTCAGTGAGTAGGTCAGTGAATCCAGACCACATTAGCACACAGACCTACGTGCCTGGCTGCCTGCCTGCCTGCCTGCCTGTCTGTCTGTGCATGTCTGCATGCTCAGGCCATCTCAAGGTCAGCCCAGTTTTCCTTCCCATCCACTGGACCTTTCAGACCCCCCCCCCCCCCCCTCTCTCTCTCTCTCTCATTCTCTCCATCGCTACAGTGAGGTTTCCCAGCGGCCTGTGCTGCTGAAGGAAAGCTGATTGGATCACAGCTGGACACCAAAAACCCTGCAAATTTCTCTCTCTTTGTGTGTTTGTGTTTGTTCTATGCCCCAGGGCAGGACATTTTAAATCAGGCGTCAGAGGGAAACTGATATCGCTATATTTTCAAAATATTTATTCCTTATCTGGAGCAGCAATACAGGGTGGAAGCAGTGACTGAGAAGTTTAGAGAGAGAGCGAGGAGAGAGAGGTTTTAGGGACTTATTCAATGAGGACCAACCCCACTAACAGGACACACAGTTGCAAGGCCAGAGCTCCAGCTAGTGTTCATTCTAGGAAACTACACTGACCTCCTCAATCATCGACCAGACCATAGACATCAACTGTGTGATCTGAGTCACGACACCAATGCAACCGACCCGGTACTGAACCCGGAACGTCCACGCTCTTTCAGACCTGGTTAGCCCACAGAATGTGAAACAAGTTACTTGGAACCGATGATGTATGTGTTAGCGTTTTACAAGCTTATCCGTATGATTCTCCGTCCCCTGGGTGCCATGCTCTACTACTTAAATGATCAAATGTAGGTCATGAATGCTGTTGTTTTGGGGGCTTCGTGTTTGTTTGGCTCATGGGTGGCGGAGTGTAAGGTTTAGAACCTCTGTGGTGAAACCGTCAGATAAATGATCTAGCAGGCTGTTAGTGCACTTACGGATGTAACCCTCAAACATATGAGGCACTTCCTCTAAAACATCTTATCATCATGAAAGCATAGTGTGTGTATCGGCTCTCACTCTCTCGCTCTCTCTCAGGGGTTGCGCTGCGTTACTATGATTAATTACATTTATCCAATCAAAAATGTCTAAATCAAATAACATTGAGGAATGAATCCCAAAAGCCCAGGATCTGTAAATATGCTAATTGACTGATTAGATTATAGGCTACAGGCCCCACCTGATTAAGCATTCCTAAATTAAGTTAGCCTAAATTTGAGTAGATCTTTTGGCAACTGTTCTAGAAAACAGTTTTTGGTTGAATGTACTCAAAGTTAATGTACTCATTGAACGATGATTAGCAAAATGCAAGTATATCCCTACCAGAGAGCATATGTCATAGTAAGGTATATTGAGAGATTAAGGGGAGGTCTCAAGAGAGAATCACAAAACATGGGGCAGTAGTTTGGACTGAAACCTGTGCTCAGCTCCGGAGGCCCATAGGGCCTGGTTCCATTTCTGGCGAGAGTTCCTCACATCTCCTTCCAAAGGGCTACATTCCAAACCAAACAGTTGCTGCCTTCCCTCTGCCCTTGATGACACCCCTGGTAGATCTGAATTCTGACAGATACGCTACAGAAGGCAACAATAGGCTATGGTCCCACAATAGTGAACGGAGCTTCTACCATGTCTTTCTTTCTATCTTTGTCCTTTCATTATTGGGGGAGCAAATCATCAAGGAGACTTTGGAATGGAGCCCAGACCCTGATTCCTCAAACACATACAGATCCCTCCAACACAATAAGCCAACCCCTGTACCCCAGGGGCAAAATGGGAATGAATACAACCCACAATGCACCACAGTAATTGGAACCCCCCCATGGCCATTGGCTCTTGGAGAAGCCCTGTGTGCGTGCGTGTGTGTAGTTGGTGAGCTTGAAGTTACGCATTTGGACTGTTCTTGGTCAATATTGCCTCTATTTGTCTCAGACAGCTTGCTCCACTGTGAAATGACTGAAAACACCAGAATTCTCAAACGTTTTTAGAAGTGAAGCTTTGTATACCAATGATAAGAGTAAAAATACACCGTGATGGCTCAGATTCAGAAGAGTTAGAATAACAGCCATCTACACAGTCCGTCCCATGGTGTATTTTTGTCAATAAAAGAACTAAGCAGTCATACGCACACACAAAGTCGCGGTTCATGGCAATCTCTCCCCAGCAGTCCCATCATCTCTTCACAAACACTGGTGGGGAAAACTGGGAATTTATCCACCGAAATAAAGAACAATTACATCAGAGCCTTTGAATTATTCATTGTGAGAGTGAGAGAGAGAGACGTTTTAAAACATGGCGGTGCTAGATTTAGGGTCCTGGAGAGTAAAAGTGTGTGCGAGAGAGCTCATGCATACATATGGTACACAGCGCCACCCTGTTGAGGAATGTGTAACTGTCTGTAGTGGGACTTCCATGGAGGAAATGACAGGTGTGACAAATCCATAGCTGATATGAAAGAATTGGACAGTTAGCAATATTGCCTTGATAGCCCAAGGACTCGATTCAATACGTATCACGGAAGTTTAGCGCTATAGTGCGATTGAAAACATGAGACCAGTCAGAAGTTTATGTATGCCTTGTTTTAATCAGGTTTATTTAGAGTACACAGTAACAGGAGTATTTACAGGGCTATGACAGTGACACATTGGAATTAAGGCTTTGGGGGCTATAAACAAATCATATACAAGAACCATATTCTCACATGAAGACATTCTGAGGTTCAACCTTAGCTCAAACAAAACTAGCAAGCTCACCTCCAAACGAGCTAACTGATAACCAGTGAATAACATAAAGAAGTAGTAGAAGTGAAGGGTAGAGGATTAACAGTTAGTTGACAGGTAAATTAGTTCTGTGTCTTGGGATCATAAAATGGCAACCTTTCCACTGTGGTACTCCGAGGCCTTGCCATACAGAAGTCAACAACACCAGCACACAGAATGCCACCTCCGCATTGGTAGTCAGGCGCAATTGCTAAATATACATCAGCCACCTCTCCTGAACATTCACTTCCCTGCAGGCTACAGGCTACACTTCCCTGCAGACTACAGGCACATCTCTCTGGAAGCTTAAGTGATATCCTGTTAAATGAAAAAGGTTAAATGGGTTGGATTGGACACCCCGACCTGAACAGGGATAGAATATGGGGGCTCTGCTGCTGTGACATATAGTAAGAACTGGGGCTCCGCGTGTGTGTCAGAGATAGGGGTCCTGAAATGACATAAGGTACAGCGTGCCAATCAGGCTGTCCAGAGTGTATTTATAATACTGACCCAGACTAGTCCGTACACAACATCCCCATTAACTGTGTGTGTCATCCATACACTGTGCCAATTCACCCTGGCATTAAGAACCCATGTGCCCTTTTGTGTGTGTGAGTTAGTGGTCACCTGCCCTATGATCTTTAATCTGGTTATATAACTAGTCCCATTAAAAGTCCTACCCCCCGTGTTCTGTAACTAGAGAATCCTCTGACGTACAAAATCCAAACCCACAGCCAACCATCTTAACAAATATATTACACCCTCAGCCATCACATAAGCTTTCCATGGCTGTACAGACATCTAGGGTTTCAGAAAGTGGCCAGTCCTTGAGTAAATGGCATCATTTGCTGCCCACTAGTGACTGGCAGATAACCTTCTACAGAAATGTTCGCAGTCTTTTCCACAGCTTCCTTTGGCAGTTCCTCTGGCAACCAGAGAGAACGCACACCAAGGCATCTGAAATCCATACAATTCTGAGCTGTTTTTAACATTATTAGTAGTAGTCACTGCTTTTAACATTATTTGAGTTATTGTACATCAGGCGTACTCAAGTACTATTTGAGAAAGTCCGGTCATTCAAATTTCCTAGGTCGCAAAGGTCCGGATGAATAGTAATTTTTCGACGTAGTAACAAATCCCCACCTCACAACCCACAACCCACATTTTTCTATGTCTTGTGTGTTTATTTGATACCAGCATTGAGGCTTGACTGAGCTAAAAAAAATAGAATAAATAAATAATTTAGGGACATAGTTTCAAAATGGTCTTAGCTTCACCTTGCTTTCTGATTGTGCAATTATCCTCAACTTTCACTTCCTCTTTCCCAGCCAACCAGAGCGCCATCACGGCAGCAGCCAATCAGAAAGGAGAAATGCGTCTGAGGGGGGCGTGGTCGACACACCACCCAGACAAGAAGTCGGAGGCTAGACAGGATACGTCCACCCCTATTTTGGTCCATTCTTTCCCCTCTCTGGCTGAGTTATTTCCTCCTCTCCCCTCCACAGTGCTACATTTCCTTCTCTCCATCAGACCTCCATCTTCTTCAGCTGTTCGTAGGTAACAAAGAACTAAGGAGGAGTTAAGGACAAGGCACAGAAAGAGAAGGAAAAAAAAGACACTGACATCATCCTTCTCAGCGCAGG
This sequence comes from Coregonus lavaretus, assembly GCF_964263955.1. Taxonomy (NCBI): domain Eukaryota; kingdom Metazoa; phylum Chordata; class Actinopteri; order Salmoniformes; family Salmonidae; genus Coregonus; species Coregonus lavaretus. The sequence goes on along the minus strand of NC_140010.1, from coordinate 9,639,950 downwards.
AGCTTAGTTAGGAACATAACACACATCATCCTTCTCAGTGCAGGAGCTTAGTTAGGAACATAACACACATCATCCTTCTCAGTGCAGGAGCTTAGTTAGGAACACAACACACATCATCCTTCTCAGTGCAGGAGCTTAGTTAGGAACATAACACACATCATCCTTCTCAGTGCAGGAGCTTAGTTAGGAACATAACACACATCATCCTTCTCAGCGCAGGAGCTTTGTTAGGAACATAACACACATCATCCTTCTCAGCGCAGGAGCTTAGTTAGGAACATAACACACATCATCCTTCTCAGTGCAGGAGCTTTGTTAGGAACATAACACACATCATCCTTCTCAGTGCAGGAGCTTAGTTAGGAACATAACACACATCATCCTTCTCAGTGCAGGAGCTTAGTTAGGAACATAACACACATCATCCTTCTCAGTGCAGGAGCTTTGTTAGGAACATAACACACATCATCCTTCTCAGTGCAGGAGCTTAGTTAGGAACATAACACACATCATCCTTCTCAGTGCAGGAGCTTTGTTAGGAACATAACACACATCATCCTTCTCAGTGCAGGAGCTTAGTTAGGAACATAACACACATCATCCTTCTCAGTGCAGGAGCTTAGTTAGGAACATAACACACATCATCCTTCTCAGTGCAGGAGCTTAGTTAGGAACATAACACACATCATCCTTCTCAGTGCAGGAGCTTTGTTAGGAACATAACACACATCATCCTTCTCAGTGCAGGAGCTTTGTTAGGAACATAACACACATCATCCTTCTCAGTGCAGGAGCTTAGTTAGGAACATAACACACATCATCCTTCTCAGTGCAGGAGCTTTGTTAGGAACATAACACACATCATCCTTCTCAGTGCAGGAGCTTTGTTAGGAACATAACACACATCATCCTTCTCAGCGCAGGAGCTTAGTTAGGAACATAACACACACATCCCAAACACACCACGTCCACTCCTCTAGGTCCACTACACCCTCCAGACTTCCGTTCCTGTTCCTAACTCCCCTCGGTGATCCCCTGGTTACCTGTTCCTAACTCCCCTCGGTGATCCCCTGGTTACCTGTTCCTAACTCCCCTCGGTGATCCCCTGGTTACCTCACTGTAATGACTGAGGTTTAGTTATCTTAGTTACAGCTGCTACCTCTGCCCAATCTACAGGCCCTCGCTCTTAAAGGGCAGTTTATACTTTTTCTAACAACATGTTTGTAGACAATTAGAATGCGACAAGTGTTGCTTGTCAAAACAACATTTAATTTATACTGCGATGAAATGTCTATAAACTGTCGGTTTCCTTGTTGCACAGACATGAAAAAAAGTTAATGTCTCTGCGACTCTCGCAACGTCCATTGTTGTGGTTACTGGGCTGCTACAGCAACAAGACCAAATCCACCGGTGACAAGATGGTGCAGGAGTTCTGCAGTTCTCAGATATAGACTATTTACTTTGATTTTGTGGACACTGACAATCATAAGCTATTTTACCTTGTTAATAATGTTGCGGTGAATAATGAATAAAAAGTAGCTAAAATTAAGACGTCAGCTACAGTGCCTTCGGAAAGTATTCAGACAACTTGACTTTTTCCACATTATTCTCAAATTGATTACGTTATTTTTTCCACTCAATCTACACACAATACCCCATAATGACTAAGCAAAAACAGGTTTAGACATTTTTACTAATGTTTAAAAATAAAAAACGGAAATAATACATTTACATAAGTATTCAGACCCTTCACTCAGTATTTTGTCGAAGCACCTTTGGCAGCGATTACAGCATCGAGTCTTCTTGGGTATGACACTACAAGCTTGGCACACCTGTATATGGGAAGTTTCTCTCATTCTTCTCTGTAGATCCTCTCAAGCTCTGTCAGGTTGGATGGGGAGCGTTGCTGCACAGCTATTTTCAGGTCTCTCCAGAGATGTTAGATCGTGTTCAAGTCCGGGCTCTGGCTGGGCCACTCAAGGACATAGAGACTTGTCCCGAAGCCACTCCTGCGTTGTCTTGGCTGTGTGCTTAGGGTCGTTGTCCTGTTGGAAGTTGAACCGTCACCCCCAGTCTGAGGATCGGAGCAGGTTTTAATGATGGCTCTCTCTGTACTTCGCTCCGTTCAACTTGGCCTCGATCCTGACTAGTCTCCCAGTCCCTGCCGCTGAAAAATATCCCCATTGCATGATGCTGCCACCACCATGCTTCACCGTAGGGATGGTGCCAGGTTTCCTCCAGACGTGACGCTTGGCATTCAGGCCAAAGAGTTCAATCTTGTTTCTCATGGTCTGAGAGTCTTTAGGTGCCTTTTGGCAAACTCCAAGCGGCCTGTCATGTACCTTTTGCTGAGGAGTGACTTCCATCTGGCCACTCTACCATAAAGACCTGATAGGTGGAGTGTTGCAGAGATGGGAGAACCTTCCAGAAGGACAACCATCTCCACAGAGGAACTCTAGAGCTCTGTCAGTAACCATCAGGTTCTTGGTCACCTCCCTGACCAAGGCCCTTCTCCACCGATTGCACAGTTTGGCCGGGTGGCCAGCTCTAGGAAGAGTCTTGGTGGTTACAAACTTCTTCCATTTAAGAATGATGGAGGCCACTGTGTTCTTGGGGATCTTCAATGCTGCAGAAATGTTTTGGTACCCTTCCCCAGATCTGTGCCTCGACACAATCCTGTCTCTGAGCTCTACGGACAATTCCTTCGACCTCATAGCTTGGTTTTTGCTCTGACATGCACGGTCAACTATGGGACCTTATATAGACAGGTGTGTGCCTTTCCAAATAATGTCCAATCAACTGAATTTACCACAGGTGGACTCCAATCAAGTTGTAGAAACATCAAGGATGATCAATGGAAACAGGATGCACCGGAGCTCAATTTTGAATCTCATAGCAAAGGGTCTGAATACTTATGTAAATAAGGTATCTGTTTTTTATTTTTAATACATTTGCAAAATTTTCTAAAAACCTATTTTCGATTTGTCATTATGGGGTATTGCTGAGGATTATTATTATTTTTTAATCCATTTTAGAATAAGGCTGTAACGTAACAAAACGTGGAAAAAGTCAAGGTGTCTGAATACATTCCGAAGGCACTCTGGTAATTAATTTTCACTGGATAGCCAGCTAGCTACCAAGCTAGCAACAAACCAAAACATTGTTTAGAAAGTTGGTTTTAGTTGCCTGGCTTGCTAGGTTGACATTTACTAAATTCATTTTTAAATAGATGGGTTTGACGATGTTCAAATAGAGCAAGTAGGCTATTTGGAGCACCGGGCTGCTGATGTCATCCAGAGGCTGTCGTTTTGTGTTTATACTTGTTCATGAAGTCACTGCGACATCTGTCTACAGACATGTCGATAGACCAACTGTAAACCAGCCTTAACACACCACATGGAACACATCTCACCCCCGCTCTTGCTCCCTCAGATCTTCATTCCCTTTCTATTCCCTCTACCCCCAACCCCTTCTTCCTCCCCCTCTCCTTACCCTCCATATTTCCCACTTCTAACCCCTATTCTGGCTCCCAGATCCCTCTGCTACCCTAGGTGAAACTGGGTTGCTATTACAGGAGCAGTAATGTATGTGCAACTGCATTAGAGTCAGCCTCTGGCTCCATTGGAATGTCCAAACTAAGGTTGGGATCAATTCCATCAAAATTCCAGTCAATTTAGGAATTGCATTCCTATGGAGAAATTCCATGACCAACTCTACAGATGGATATTAAACTGGAATTGACTCCCGACTCTGGTGCAAACCTTCGGTGGTAGATAAAAACACACACACACACACACACACTCCTGTGAGTAGGTGAAAGGATACGATGATGTTCCATGGGCCGAGACGGAGCCAGTTGGGGAAGAAGCCTTTGTAGAGTGCCATGAAGCCCTCAGACCGTGACGTCTAAAAAGAGACAAAATGTTACACACACACACAGCCCTGTACCCATCATTGCCCCGCATCTCTGGGGCGTATTCATTATGCCTATTCTGTTGCAAAACGTTTCTTAAAACAGAATGGACCTACCTGAATTTGTCCAATACATTCTGTTTTGCAACGGTTTGGACTAATGATTACACCCTTGGTTCATCATGTGGTGTGTGCTCGTCAGGGTTTTCGTTAGAAAAATGTGGCGCCGTACATTTGACTGGCAGCATTTTAAATTTACTGGACATTTGAGAAATGTACCGGATCCATATGCATTGGGTGCTTAACCTGATCAGGGCGTCCACCCACGGTGCGTAGAATGACAGAAATCACATGTAGATTATGGTCATTCATCTTAACAAAACATGCAACTCGAGGATGCAACGGAATGCGTCCTTCTTATCGAATTCCGATACGCATTTGAAGATGCTAGAATAACTGTCCACATTTACATTTCCTCAGCCAACGAGACGAGTAACGAAGAGCAAAATCACTAGTAATCCCCCATAGTAGAAAAGTTTACATATTCTATTGGTCAGCTTGTCGTTCTGTGCGAGAAATAAATAGCCTATTCCAAACAGACTCTGGGACAGTTGTGGAATGATAGATCCCAAATTATACAACCAGTAGGCCTAGGCTACACCAAAATAATAAAAAATTAGCTTTCAACAGCAATGAGACTGATGATACAGATCAGAACTATTAGCTTAACATTTTGATAAATGATTATTTCTTCACATTATAAGCACAAGGCTACACACAAATATTTGTTCCATAATGCAATTAGCGGGGAAACCCAGTTGCCAAAAGCGCACCGCACATGTGAGCGGTTTCATGTGAAAGATGAAAATATCTTTAGAAATTTAGAAAGAGGAGAGATCTAAAGATGCAACAACTAGCATGGGTTGCTAATATGACTAGGATTTAAGTTTGGCTACTGGACAATGAAAGAAAATTGATTTGAAAACCAGTAGAACATGAGAAATAGGCTACTGGTTTCAATGGCATATGAAAGTCTTTATTAAATAATTTTGGCTAGGCAACTTTGAAGCAAGGTAAGACATGCCTCATAATATGAAGTAAAATGTTCAGGTTTCAAACAATTACGTTCTCAAAATGCATACTGCCTCCAGCTCATTGCAAAGTGGTGTGTGAAGAGCTGAAGCCTGCTTACACTTGAATGGCGAATGGGAAGCACGCTTCAATTACCAGTTCCGAAAAAAAGCGTACCTCTTTTTAAATTGTGGCAATAACTGTGAATACGCGATTGCATTCAGAATTGTTGCGCAATGATAGGGCTTATAAAAAGCACACATTTCACTCCAGCAGCAACAAACGAGCTGTCTGACAAATTTTCCACTCAAATATAGGCTCTGTATCTGTATGCTGTGCGAGTATGATAAATAAGATACATAAACTAAGGAAAATACACATGCGCCCAGGGCTCTAAAGTGTGACCAATTTGGTCACGTATGCAACAAAATATGTTGCTGTTCATCCAGGAATTTTGGGAGCACTGTGCGACTCAGAAACAATGGTACAGCGATGCCTTAATTGTTGTCTTAAGGCGTCACTGTACCATTGTTTCTGAGTGCCCTAGAGAAAAAGCGAGTGCAGATTCGACAAGAGTCATGGATGCACCATTACTACAGAAAAAATGGCTTGCTTGTAGCACAACCAGGTCAAAAGATCTGACCCATATTACCGGCACAACATTTTTATCTCCCTATAGCAGATCACATTTTACATTTTACATTCATAAACCATGTTGTGGGCCGTTATAAAACTATATGCGCGTCGTTAACCATTTGTAACACTTTGTTAAGTCGGCTAGCTAGCTAACAACCTAGTAACCAGTAACAACCTAGTAACCAGTATATCCAAACACTTGGGGACACAGAAAGAAAGGGAAAGGGATAGCTTCTTCAGGAGATCAATCATAGCAATGAATGACAGATCTCTTGCACATCCTCATCACAAACCTGACGTTTTTAAAGAGACAGTGTACCATTTTCAATGTAATGCATCTCAATAGGGAAATAGTGCTTTTACACAATATTAAAAACCTAATATTCTACAAAATGACTTTGCAATTTCAATGACAGGTAGTTGTATCAACATTTTAGCTTTTATAATAAACTCATGTTTTTACAGTGTTATAGTTTCTAGGGCACAACGTGCTTCAAAAGTAGCTATAATTCATATACGCCCAATATAGGCTGTATCTCAAAATATTTTCTGGTGCTCCTAACTTTAAGTTGGGTGCACCAGCGCTACCAATGAAAAATGTACATTTAGAGCCCTGTACGAGCAAATTTATGCAGATTTATGCAGATTAACCTATAGACTGATAAGCATGACCGATCAAATGTATTTCAATCGACTGGAATTTCCAGGCTATGTTTTTTCCCCCCTTCTCCTGGACAATTAGTCGGCACAAATGTATTTGATCTTTGGGCCAAAACCCAGCCATTACCGGCTAACGGAAACCCTGGTGTGCTAATCTACCTGTAGTAAGCAGTCCAGTGTTCCCTGGTAGGTGACAGCTCCGTATGTCTGGTTCATCATCCGTGTGCGGACCACGTCTATGGGGTTAGAGGCCAGAGCCCCCGCCAGACCACATGCAAAACTGGACCTGTGGGTCAGAGGGCAAGGGTCAGAAGTTCCCTAGTCTTACGTAGCCATAGGTTCCATTCTTGTGGAGAGTTAACGGAGTAGTGGGTGAGTATTGACGATGTCACTCACAGGAAGTGTGTATAAATGTTGTCACCCATGTGACAATCCAGAATCAGGTGTTTCTTTGCGAGGTCATAGGCAGGAAGCTCCACCCCCACCACGATAGCTGCTCTCTGCGCTGTCAGAGACACACCCTGAGAGAGAGGGGGGTTAAAAGTCTGTGTGTGTGTGTGTGTGTGTGTGTGTGTGTGTGTGTGTCCATGTGCCTACCTTCCACAACCCCCTGGCTCCCTCCTGTTGGTAGATGTTGATGAAGTTTCCCACCATGCTTCCCTGGATTACACTGCCCTGAGCCTGCATACGGATCTTGGAAAACCAGGAAGGAAAAACAGTTAGGATAAAAGTCAAGTTAAAATCAACAGAAAACCAGTATGCAGATGACAGGAGAGACTAGTGAAAGTGTTATCAGCACTGGATGACAATGTAATGTGGCCCTCTGCCACAAAGAGTTAAGCTTAGGGGAAACACTGCTGGTGTGTGTAGAGCCACAGTGTTCAGGATACAGGTGACAAGGGTTCACCAACTGTCCCTGTCTGCATTCTGACCCACTGTTCTGAATTCTGGCCTACTTAAAGCCTTGCCAATGCTCTTAAGACCAAACAAACAATAACAATAACATACAGGCTGTCTGTATGTGTTGAATGCAGATCAGTCTCATCCAACTTATAGGGAAATAAACCTGCCTGCATAGCTGGTTGAGTGATGCGTGTGTGCCCGGAGGGTTATTTAAGTGTGCTAAGCACATGACCCCCCTCCCCCACACAGTGCCAAACGGAACACACTGCTTTTGAAACGCACTGTTCTAACTTTCAGCCAACACAATTCAATCCTAAAACCACACATACGCTCACATAGATCATTTTTCACTCAGCCATATCATTACTGTGCCATTTCTTGTGGGCAGGAGTCAATAAATATCACACAGTTAGTGATAGTGGCATCTCGGTGACCTCCTCCCCGCCCATACACACTCTTCAACCCCCACCTCCCAGAGACACACCCTTGTACCCATAGAATGAATGTAGGAACCTTATTTAGAAACTACAAGTACATTCACCCCGCTCACACACCCTCCCATCCATTAATGTGTGAAACTAAAAAACCCTAGCGTTCAGACTGAGCTGGATCGGGCAGGGCCAGAGTATCACTGCTTATCCTCCTCAAAGGCAAGGAAACAGAGCCAAACAGTGTGGTAAAAAAAGTGTTGCTGTATTTTGTTTAGATCAGCCCTACCGGTCTCTCTGTTGGCTTCTAATACCCAATAAACTATTCACACCATTTACAAGTGTGTGTGTGTGTGTGTCATTACCTTCAGCACATCCGTGGGGTTGGCGATGGAGGAGGAGATTACTCCAGACAGAACACCACACAGCACGTTGGTCAACAACGTCTCATCTGAGAAAGAGAGAGGAGAAATTCAATTCAGGCTATTCTTTATACATTGAATTATCGTTCCTCTTAGTCTCACCCGCACACACATTACCTCTGTATGACGTGTATGTGTGTCCATGTAACAATAGTGTGTAATGGAGGTATTACTCTGTGCATTCCTCTCAGCGAAAATGGGTCACACACGCACACATGTTCACAATGCAAATAGTCTGGGTAGCCATTTGATTAGATGTTAAGGAGTCTTATGGCTTGGGGGTACAAGCTGTTTAGAAGCCTCTTGGACCTAGATTTGGCACTCTGGTACCGCTTGCTGTGCGGTAGCAGAGAGAACAGTCTATGACTAGGGTGGATGGAGTCTGACAATTTTTAGGGCCTTCCTCTGACACCGCCTGGTATAGAGGTCCTGGATGGCAAGAAGCTTGGCCCCAGTGATGTACTGGGCCGTACGCACTAGCCTATGTAGTGCCATGAGGTCGGAGGCCGAGAAGTTGCCATACCAGGCAGTGATGCAACCAGTCAGGATGCTCTCGATGGTGCAGCTGTAGAACCTTTTGAGGATCTGAGGACCCATGCCAAATCTTTTCAGTCTCCTTAGGGGGAATAGGTTTTGTCGTGCCCTCTTCATGACTGTCTTGGTGTGCTTGGACCATGCTAGTTTGTTGGTGATGTGGACACCAAGGAACTTGAAGCTCTCAACCTGCTCCACAACAGCCCTGTCGATGAGAACGGGGGTGTGCTTGGTCCTCTTCTTTTTCCTGTAGTCCGCAATCATCTCCTTTTTCTTGATCACGTTGAGGGAGAGGTTGTTGTCCTGGCACCACACGGCCAGGTCTCTGACCTCCTCCCTATAGGCTGTCTCGTCGTTGCCGGTGATCAGGCCTACCACTGTTGTGTCATCTGCAAACTTAATGATGGTGTTGGAGTCGTGCCTGGCCATGCAGTCATGAGTGAACAGGGAGTACAGGAAGGGACTGAGCACGCATCCCTGAGGGTCCCCCGTGTTGAGGATCAGCGTGGCGGATGTGTTGTTACCTACCCTTACCACTTGGGGGCGGCCCGTCAGGAAGTCCAGGATCCAGTTGCAGAGGGAGGTGTTTATTCCCAGGGTCCTTAGCTTAGTGATGAGCTTGGAGGGCACTATGGTGTTGGTGTAGAACGCTGAGCTGTAATCAATGAATAGCATTCTCACATAGGTGTTCCTTTTGTCCAGGTGTGAAAGGGCAGTGTGGAGCACAATAGAGATTGCATCATCTGTGGATCTGTTGGGGCAGTATGCAAATTAGGTGTGGGTCTAGGGTTTCTGGGATAATGGTGTTGTGAGCCATGACCAGCCTTTCAAAGCACTTCATGGCTACAGATGTGAGTGCTATGGGTCGGTAGTCACTAGCTGTCTAGTCTGTGTTTTATAAATGTGCAATAAGCATAAAACACAATTATATAAGGAATTGGCAACTCCTCATTCTGAGAAATAAGATATGCCACTTGATTTCAACATCTGAACAAGGTCGACAGGCTTACATGCTTTTCAAACAGTTGGAGACAGACAGAAGGGTGTGTTCATAACAATTCAACCTTGTTAGTTAGCAAATAGATCCAAGTTGGTTAAACTTGAAATACAGTATAAAGATTAGCTGGCTAATCACTAGCACGTGGGCTTGAGAGATTAGGCTATAGAAAATAAACAATGCCTGCTACTAGAAGTTAGTCATTATTAGTGGAAATCCATTATGCATGGTTCTAGTTAAATTTGTAACAGAAAAGGTTATTTTCGTAGACAGACTTGAAAGCCAGATCAGTGATTAGTAAAAAATAAAATTTAAAAAAGCAGGTTAAACTATTGATAAAATAATTAGTGGGTCTTATAGTTGTGTAAGGCTTATATACATACACAGTACCAGTCAAAAGTTAAGACACACCTACTCTTAAAAAAAAATATATATATTTTCTACATTGTAGAATAATAGTGAAGACATCAAAACTATGAAATAACACATATAATTATGTAGTAAAAAGTGTTAAATCAAAATATATTTTAGATTCTTCAAAAGAAGCCACCCTTTGCCTTGATAATAATATAATAATATGCCATTTAGCAGACGCTTTTATCCAAAGCGACTTACAGTCATGCGTGCATAAATTTTTTTTGTGTATGGGTGGTCCCGGGGATCGAACCCACTACCTTGGCGTTACAAGCGCCGTGCTCTACCAGCTGAGCTACAGAGGACCACAATATGCCATTTAGCAGACGCTTTTATCCAAAGCGACTTACAGTCATGCGTGCATACATTTTTGTGTATGGGTGGTCCCGGGGATCGAACCCACTACCTTGGCATTACAAGCGCCGTGCTCTACCAGCTGAGCTACAGAGGACCACAATAACAGCTTTGCACACTCTTGGCATTCTCTCAACCAGCTTCATGAGGAATGCTTTTCCAATAGTCTTGAAGGAGTTCCCACATATGCTTTTCCTTCACGCTGCGGTCCAACTCATCCCAAACCATCTCAATTGGGTTGAGGTCGGGTGATTGTGGAGCCAGGTCATCTGATGCAGCACTCCATCACTCTCCTTCTTGGTCAAATAGCCCTTACACAGCCTGGAGGTGTGTTTTGAGCCATTGTCCAGTTGAAAAATAAATGATAGTCCCACTAAGCGCAAACCAGATGGAATGGGCGTATCGCTGCAGAATGCTGTGGTAGCAATGCTGGTTAGGTGTGCCTTGAATTCTAAATAAAATCACAGACAGTGTCACACCTCCTCCTCCCTGCTTTACGGTGGGAACCACACATGCGGAGATCATCCATTCACCTACTCTGCGTCTCACAAAGACACGGCGGATGGAACCATAAATCTCTAATTTGGACTCAGACTTCCACCGGTCTAATGTCCATTTCTCGTGTTTCTTGGCCCAAGCAAGTCGCTTCTTCTTATTGGTGTCCTTTAGTAGTGGTTTCTTTGCAGCAACTCGACCATGAAGGCCTTAGTCACGCAGTCTCCTCTAAACAGTTGATGTTGAGATGTGTCTGTTACTTGAACTCTGTGAAGCATTTATTTGGGCTGCAATCTGAGGTGCAGTTAACTCTAATTAACTTATCCTCTGCAGCAGAGTTAACTCTTGGTCTTCCTTTCCTGTGGCGGTCCTCATGAGAGCCAGTTTCATCATAGCGCTTGATGGTTTTTGCGACTGCATTTGAAGAAACTTTCAAAGTTCCCAGATTGACTGACCTTCATGTCTTAAAGTAATGATGGACTGTCGTTTCTCTTTGCTTATTTGAGCTGTTCTTGCCATAATATGGACGTGGTCTTTTACCAAATAGGGCCATCTTCTGTATACCACCCATACCTTGTCACAACACAATTGATTGGCTCAAACGCATTAAGAAGGAAAGGAATTCCACAAATTAACAAGGCCCACCTTGGGGCGGCAGGTAGCTTAGTGGTTAAGAGCGTTGTGCCAGTAAACGAAAGGTCGCTGATTCTAATCCCCGAGCCGACTAGGTGAAAAATCTGTCGATGTGCCCTTGAGCAAGGCACTTAACCCTAATTGCTCCTGTAAGTTGCTCTGGATAAGAGCGTCTGCTAAATGACCAATTAATTATTTTTTTAATTGAAATGCATTCCAGAGCATTCCACTTTTTTGGTTACTACATGATTCCGTATGTGTTATTTCATAGTTTTGATGTCTTCACTATTATTCTACAATGTGTAAAATAGTAAAAATAAAGAAAAACTCTGGAATGAGTAGTTGTCCAAACTTTTGAACTGGTACTGTATATATAGCGTGTGTGTGCATTGCAATGAACAGTGACTTAGAGATAAGTTAAGATATATATATATATATACATATACACACACACACACATGCACACACACACACACGTCACTGTTTATTGCAATGCCACACACTACAGACTGATTTAGAACACATGTAACAAGGTCAGCAAATAGCTAAGAGATCTAAAATCCTGATGTGTTGTTGTTCTCTTACCTTCTGGCCTGTCCACCAGTAGTCGTTTGAAGCTCTGGTATGTGCCAATCTTTATGGTCCCATAGGATGCCTGGCGCAACATTGCAGGGGCGAGACTGCAACACAGAAACACACGCAATGAGTGACTATGACTTAAGTAAAACAGGCTTAACAGTTAGACTTAAGAGTTAGAATCAAAGGGAGGACTTCCACTCATTGCAGCAGTTTCCAAACTAGGGGTCGCCTAATATGAAAATGGGGTCGAGGGAGAATTTCCAAAATCCTGAAGAAAAAAATCATATACATACACACACATATATATATCTCAAAATGATTTTAATGTGGTTAACCTTAATCTAAATGAAAATTATTCAAATCTAAAAGATACAATTAAACCAGAAAGCGCCCTTAGATCATGGGAAAGGCTGCACTTGACCGTTGCACTCATTTTCACGGTGAATGGCTAGGCCCACTATGCTATGAAACCACACACTATTGAAGAGACTTTGATATTACCAGCTGCAATTTATATGTGTGGGGAGGCAGAGTCACAGAAACTCACATCAATACCCTTGTCAGATAACACTGTTAAACCAATAATTGATTCTACTGCTAGCAACCATGAGGAAACTGACTGAACGACTCAAAAACTCAGCAGCTTATTCTCTACAAATGGATGTTAGCTGTGAGGGCCGAGATGCCCATACATTGACTTTTGTTCGCTATAAATGTTGGGGGATACTATTCATGACGACATATTGTTCCATCTCACGATTTTGCACATTTGGGGCTCCATGGCGGGATGGCCTCTGCACTCTAGTTATGAATGTGTCTCCCTCTGCTATATGGACACATTGTATGATACACCGAGAGCAACTGGCGGCAAAGGAGCTGAGTACAGAACTCGGAGATATACTGCAGCAGGTAACTAAGATTGTAAACTACATCAAACCACATCCACTGCGCGCACGCCTGTTCGCAAAACTATTTGGAGATATGGGATCAGAGCATAACAATGTTCTATTTCACTCTGAGGCTTGGTGGTTCTCGAGGGGATGTGTTGGAAAGGTTTTTTCATATTGAGAGGGGAACGGTTGTCATTCACAATGAATGTAAAAAATATATGACTTTCTGTGTAATGAAAATAAAATGTGTCTCCTTGCCTATGTAACAGACATATTTGGGAAACTGAATGAACTGAACGTAAGCATGCAGGGGAAATACAAAAACATTCTATAGATGAGTGACCGAATCAGTGGATTCAGAGGAAAAAATTCTTATTGGAAAGTCTTTCAAAAGCGAACCATGCCCCCTTCTCTTGGCTGTGCATGTTTCTAACAGAAAACAGCATCAGTAAGTGTCCGACACAAGTGATGACTGTTCACCTCCAACGCTTAGAAGAGCACTTTGGGACCTACTTCCCAATCCATTTGATTGTGATCCTGGATCTGCTGACACGTGGGTAAGCGAAATTGAAAAGCTGATTGAGCTGTCATGTGACCAAATGCATTCACGAGTCACTGAGGAGTTTTGGTTTCTGACGCAAAGGGAATACCAAAGATGTAGCATAATGTCGGCCAAAATCCATCTCGTTCCATCTTCTCCCACTGCCGGCCACTGGGCTTCCTCGCTACCATATTTGAACGGTCATCCAACTTGGAATTCAAACTCGGGAACTCTGGCCTCTTTCTAGAGCTCTGACTTTCTGACCTGAAAGATCACTGACATCATTTGACCTCATATTTTTCCCTAGCATCATCAGTGCTCTCATCTGCATTAAAACCAAATATCGATCCAGGTTGGATGTGACAGCTGAGATGAGGTACGCACTATCGACCACGCCCCCTGACTTTGAGAAGCTCCTACGCGACATGCATCAAGCACACCCATCTCATTAGTGGGGGTGAGATAAGATACATTATGTCAGACTAATTTGCAATTGACTGTCATAGCCCCACATTAAAAGTATGTGATGGTGAGTGGAGAAAACAATCAGAAATACTGTTAAGATGTTTTTCAATTGACTGCCATAGCCCCAAATAAAAAAGTAACTGTTAATTACAATTTTTCCACATGGTTGGGTTGGGGTCAAGAGAATTTTCAGATATCAAAATAGGGTCATCGGCCAAAAAAGTTTGGGACCCCTGATTTATTTGAAACTTTGCTGGCATGTGTAGCAACACACTGATGCTCACATAGCTTGGCATTTATTGAGTAGCCGTTTCCTGGAGACAGATTAAGCCAAATCCTGAACTAAGAACCAATTTCAATGGAGAATCTCAATTTAACATTCATTTTAATCTTGAACTAGGCTTAATCTGTGCAAAATGCTGAAAAGTACAATAAAAATAGAATCATCATGATAAGACTGCTCTTCTTATATAGCTCAATACTCACCCTGAGTAAAGTGCACTTATTCCCTCCTCTCTGCATATTCTGCCTATGGCGTGCAACATTCCCCGGTATCGAATCTCTCTGTACTTGCTGTCGCCCACTTGGCCTTGAACTTGCAGCCGCGTCTTGGTCAAATCTATAGGAAAGGTACCTACACAACGGAGGGAAAGACATGTATTGAGAAATAATGACAGAAAACTAATGTTAGTCCACCTCACACACCTGTGTAAAGAAAACTCACCGCATTCAGCAGTGACGGATGCCAGACCGCCGAAAACGAAAGGTTTCCAGTTCACATTGGACATTTTAATACACGCTGTCGTTATTCCGTTAGACAGAAAGTATACCGGTATGTGGTGGTTATAAAGGTTGCAATATCTGTGGTAAACACACTATTACCGCATTAGCGACAGCGGGAGAGAGTAACGAATACACCGGCAAAAAGGTTGCTGTTGCACACTTATTCAGTTCCCAAAAGGTTGCTGTTGCACACTTATTCAGTTCCCTCTCTCTCTCTCTCTCTCTCTCTCTTTAATCGTGCGGCATATTGCTTTGCCACTCCCACCAGCTCCTTCTATATCCCCTCCCACCGCCCGTTGCCATAGCAGCAGTGTATCACGTCACAGCTTGCTCACTGATCCAGAGACCGTTTTCGTTTTTGTTGTTGCCGCTTTAAAGCTAATCTCCTGCAATTCTACACATTTCATGAGGCAGAGAGAAAAAGTGTAAGAGCTGTTTGAAAAGACCGCCTGAAATTTCAGCCTGTTTGGGTGGGATGGAGTTTTGGCCTGCCTGGTGACATCACCAGGTGGTAAATTAGTTAATACACCAATAAGAAAGTTCAACTAAGGCCTACACTTACTAAATGAACAGTTGAAAAGGCTGTGATAACAACACTGATCTTAAATTTAAGGAGCTAAAAGCAACACAATAAAAATATAATAATAAAGGCATATAGTGTTTGTTTTGTCCTATTTATTTAGGGCTGTAAACAGAGGGACTGGCTCCCCCTACTGCTAGCAACAGGATTTAAGATGCTGGCTAAAAAAAGTTGTGCAGGCACAGCCCTCACTCCATTAGAGCAGGGTTTCCCAAACTCGGTCCAGTTGTGTAGTGCTAGGGCAAAAAACAAAATGTGCACGCAGGTGGGGCCCCAGGACCGAGTTTGGGAAACCCTGCATAGGGAACAAATCAACACCTTTTCTTGCAGGAGAAGCAAGACCGTACCCGAGGCATTGGAGATGTACTGGAGGAGAGCTGGCTTCCTCCTTGGTTCATCAGCAGCCACTGCATCTGAACAGATTACAGAGAATAGGATATGACATCAGATCACCTCGTCACACTCTCATGCCGAGTTCACCAGTGGAGGCTTCTCAGAGGAGGAAGGTGAGGACCATCCTCAGTGAATTTCATAAAAATATATATTTTTAAACATTTAAAAAGTTATCCTTTTTAAATAAAACTATAATCACATGTCACCAAATACTTGATTAAAACACACTATTTTGGAATTAAGGTCTACAGTAGCCTCAACAGCACTGTGTAGGGTAGCACCATGGTGTAGCCGGAGGGCAGCTAGCTTCCGTTCTCCTCTGGGTATATTGACTTCAATACAAAACGTAGGAGGCTCATGGTTCTCACCCCCTTCCATAGACTTACACAGTAATTATGACAACTTCCAGAGGACGTCCTCCAACCTATCAGAGCTCTTGCAGCATGAACTGACATGTTGTCCACCCAATCAAAGGATCAGATAATTAATCTAGTACTGAAAGCGTAAGCTACAGCTAGTTAGCACTGCAATGCATAACATTTGGTGAGTAGTTGACTCAAAGAGAGAGGGAGAAGACAATAGTTGAACAGTTTCGAACAAATTAATTTCTTCCAAAATGAAGGAGAAGCAAGAGAGAGATTTCATAAATTTTTTTCACTTTCAGTTTCACTTGCTCAGCTAGCTAGTTTAGCCTACTCAAACACCCTGCTCAAACAGAGGGATGCTATGTTAGCAAGTTGGCTATGACTATCCAACACAACACTGGAACTCTTCCAAGTCAAGGTAAGCTTTTGGTTTGACTAATTTATTGCCACCGGGGCCCCGCCGGTGTAACTTTACTGCAGGATTGTAGCGGGTTTACTAACGCATTAGTTCTATTAGCTATGTTGACTATGACGTTATGTGGAGTTATGTGTAGCAGTTATGATATGGTTTGGCTTGGAAAGGTTTTTTCACATACAGCTGATGTGTTGTGCATTGAAGCCCACAAGCGAAAGGACAAGGTGAAAGGAGGAGAGCGCATAGATGCGAGAAGGGATACATTCACATTTTACATTTTAGTCATTTAGCAGACGCTCTTATCCAGAGCGACTTACAGTTAGTGAGTGCATACATTATTTTTTTATACCCCCCGTGGGAAACGAACCCACAACCCTGGCGTTGCAAACGCCATGCTCTACCAACTGAGCTACATCCCTGCCGGCCATTCCCTCCCCTACCCTGGACGACGCTGGGCCAATTGTGCGCCGCCCCATGGGTCTATGTGGCTGCTATGAAAGCTAACTGTGTTTACGCGTGATCAGGGGTGTATTCATTTCGCCAATTCTATTGAAAAAGCTTTCTTAAAACGGAAGCAAACGGAACAAAACGGGGATGAACATACCTGAATTTGTCCAATAGACACTTGTTCGCAGCTGTTGGACTAATGATTACACCCTATATCAGCTAGATGCAGGCAAGAGTATGCAAGGCGGTATTGAATGTGTCACTGTATGTGCATGTGTCACTATGTCACCTCCATTTTTTCTCTCGACCTGTGTGCACTTACGTTGTAAACTTTAATTCATAGGCTAGGTTGTAGCAACCTCATGATGTGTATAGGGAAAATGTGAGTATCATGTAGTAGCCCAAACCTATCACTGTTACATTGAACTGGGTGAATGGAATATGAATTACAGTCATCGAATATGTTGTAATAGAAATAGGGCCATGCTCATGAAAAATCTTTGGATGCACTCCTCGCGATGACATCCGTCTGGATAACCTTCTTTGGGAGTGCCGGTACCCACCTTGCCACTTGCCTCCCTCCTTTGGCTGTCCTGAGGCAGAGCCTGAACCCATGGAGGTAGGGGCCACACACCTCTCCGTGGCAGAGCGTCGTTGGGGCTCTGTCCCCATTGCAGCCAGGAAGGGCTTCAGCGGTGTCCGGTGCGTCCCAACCTGGGGTCCACTAGGGCAGAGGGGCGGCCCCGTGATCCTTCACCATGGGACCTATCAACCAGGAAAGCCTACCCTCCCTCATCACCGTACCCGTACTGACATGCCTACTCCTGCTCCCTCCCTCAGGCGCTCGACGTCACCGGTCTACTAACCACCGGCCCTGGCAGCTATGGTTACGCACACCTGCTCCCCATCATTACACACACCTGGTCATCATCTCCGTGATTACTTCCCCTTTATTTAGACATCAGTCATTAGGAAGTATTGTTTTCTCTCACGTTCTGTACGCTTCTCATGTTTTGTTCATCTGCATCGATTCATTATTAAACTCACCTTCTGCACCTGACTCCCAACGTATTACGTTACAACCTTTCACAGCTGTAATGGCTGCCAATCACGTTGAATAAGATTCTACCTACTTTGGGCAACATATCCATTGTTTTTGTTAAAATTACTCTGTAAATTAAGTTGGGAATAATTGATGGACAGCAATATTCAAACCTTGTCTCTGATTTTCAAGCAAATTTAAGTCAGGACTGAGACTGGAACACTCAACACCTCTTGGAAAGCCATTCTAGTGTGTCTTTGGCATATTGTTTTGTAATTGTCCCGCTGAAAAATAACTTTATCCCAGGGTTTTCAGAAAACTGAGGCAGGTGTTCCGCTAACTTTTTACCTGGAAATTGGTCCTTTCATATTTATTTTGATCCTTACAAACTCCCCAGTTCCTGCCGATGACAGGCATACCCATAACATGATGCTGCCACCACAATACTTTAAAATACAGAGGGTTTCACTCTGTCGTATTGGATTTGACCCAAACCTGTCGTTTTTAATTTAGGCCAAAAGGTACATTTATTTAATAATAATAAGCCATTTAGCAGATGCTTTTATCCAAAGCGACTTACAGTCATGCGTGCATACATTTTTTTGTGTATGGGTGGTCCCGGGGATCGAACCCACTACCTTAGCGTTACAAGCGCCGTGCTCTACCAGCTGAGCTACAGAGGACCACAGTATTTGCTGTGTTGTATTACTTAACAGCATTGTTGCAAATAATAGATGATTTTAAGTGGATCTTTTAGCACAGGCTTCCTTTTTTCACTTTGAATTACAGGCCAGTAATGTGGAGGTAACGAAATGTTGTTGTTCCTTTGTATATCCATGTCTCTGTGCACGTTCCCTGTCTTGGCTAACCAACTAGCTAGCCACAGACACATCCCACTGGGCACACACTGGTTGAATCAATGTTGTTTCCAGGTCATTTCAATGAAATGACGTTGAACCAACATGGAATAGATGTTAAATTGACATCGGTTCTATTGAGGTATACTGTATATGAACATCATGGGGCTCTACTCTAGACACGTGAACTACAGTACATTTCTACTAGATGAAAAAAATAAATCATAGGTGAAGTTTGCCTGAAAATAATCTCTCGCTCTCATACATTGAGGTACATGGACTGAGTCTGAGAATAGACAGTGTCATAAAAGAGACTGAAAATGTAATGAGATGAATTCCACAAAGTACAATAGGCACATATGGAAGTTCCAAATATACCAAACTCCAATGGAGGCCATTCCATTCACTGGGAGGAGTTCCATTTGGCTTCCAGTGCTCAAACACTTGAGATACTGTATATGATACTGTCTTCTACATTTGCCAACATTTCAATGTATGTTAGCCTATATCTGGATGAGGAGAGCCAACATAATAGGGATTGCATGCAGTCACTCACTATGTCACTCCTGTATTCAAATTAAACTAACGTTTATGAGAATCACTGTCAAAATGTCAAGGCCTACAGTCCCAGTCAAAAGTTGGACACACCTACTCATTCAAGGGCTTTTCTTTCTTTTTACTATTTTCTACATTGTAGAAAAATAGTGGACATCAAAACTATGAAATAACACATATGGAATCATGTAGTAACCAAAAAAGTGTTAAACAAATCAAAATAGATTTTATATTTGAGATTCTTCAAAGTAGCCACCCTTTGCCTTGATGACAACTTTGTACACTCTTGGCATTCTCTCAACCAGCTTCACCTGGAATGCTTTTCCAACAGTCTTGAAGGAGTTCCCACATATGCTGAGCACTTGTTGGCTGCTTTTCCTTCACTCTGCCGTCCGACTCATCCCAAACCAGATGGGATGGCGTATCACTGCAGAATGCTGTGGTAGCCATGCTGGTTAAGTGTGCCTTGAATTCTAAATAAATCACAGACAATGTCACCAGCAAAGCACCATCACACCTCCTTCTACATGCTTCACGGTGGGAACCACACATGCGGAGATCATCCGTTCACCAGCTCTGCGTCTCACAAAGACACGGCGGTTGGAACCAAAAATCTCAAATTTGGACTCATCAGACCAAAGGACAGATTTCCACCGGTCTAATGTCCATTGCTCATGTTTCTTGGCCCAAGCAAGTCTCTTCTTCTTATTGGTGTCCTTTAGTAGTGGTTTCTTTGCAGTAATTCGACCATGAAGGCCTGATTCATGCAGTCTCCTCTGAACAGTTGATGTTCAGATGTGTCTGGTACTTGAACTCTGTGAAGCATTTATTTGGGCTGCAATTTCTGAGGCTCGTAACTCTAATGAACTTATCCTCTGCAGCAGAGGTAACTCTGGGTCTTCCTTTACTGTGGCAGTCCTCATGAGAGCGAGTTTCATCATAGCGCTTGATGGTTTTTGCGAATGCACTTGAAGAAACTTTAAATGTTCTTGACATTTTCCGGATTGACTGACCTTCATGTCTTAAAGTAATGATGGACTGTCGTTTCTCTTTGCTTTTTTGAGCTGTTCTTGCTATAATATGGACTTGGTCTTTTACCAAATAGGGCTATCTTCTGTATACCACCCCTACCTTGTCACAACACAACTGATTGTCTCAAACGCATTAAGAAGGAAAGAAATTCCACAAATTAACTTTTAACAAGGCACACCTGTTAATTGAAATGCATTCCAGGTGACTACCTCATGAAGCTGGGTGAGAGAATGCCAAGAGTGTGCAAAGCTGTCATCAAGGCAAAGGATGGCGACTTTGAAGAATCTCAAATATAAAATATATTTTGATTGGTTTAACACTTTTTTTGGATACGTCATGATTCCATGTGTGTTATTTCATAGTTTTGATATCTTCACTATTATTCTACAATGTAGAAAATAGTACAAATAAAGAAAAACCCTGGAATGAGTAGGTCTGTCCAAACTTTTGACTGGTACTGTATGTGTGGTATGGGCCATCATTGTATTGCAAATAAACAATTTATTACAAAAAGCTGTAATCATATCATGACATAAACATTACTTCGTATATTATCTAATATGGTTAATGTAATGTGCAGTTGTGGGTCTAGTTAGGAAACCAATCAAATAGGTATTTTGATTGGTTGGTACTGGCACCAAGATTGGACACTATATTGCCATAGTTGGCACCATCATTCGGGTGAGAAATCATTAAATATTTCCCCCTGCAGGTGTCAGTATGGCCATGCAGTTCAGTAGTCTACAGGCGTGGTGTAGACTGACCTCATCTACTAGCTACAGCCACAGAGTTTGGTATAGCCAGTCAATCCAAGCAGCACAAGTCAATTTGGGGAAGCAACGGTTGGAGCAAATGTCAATCTCAATCGAGTGAAATCTATATTAAAATATATAGGATGCTATTTAAAAATGTTCTCTAGAAAGAAAAAGGAATTAAATAAAACGTCAGTTTTAAAGAAGAGTCTAGGGGGAAACTTTGGGTCCCACAACTCATCAGTAAGTAACTCGCTAGCTAAGTTAGCCTAGCTTTATGAAGACAATATTTGCACCTCAGTCCTGGCTAGCTTGCGCGTTTTAATGTTTTTCGTAATTTATATCACTGCTTGTAAAGCTCCGCGAGTTTGCGTTGGTATATACATAATTTAGCTACTAGCTAAATCTACTTGAAGTTGCCTCAAGCATTGGTAGTGTACGATAAGTTAGAACGAATGTCCCTGAGGGGGAAACTGTCTTATGTTACATCTGTATTGTTTGCTAATGCTAACTTTAGGGGACTTATGTTTTGCAATGCCGCCAGGTGTGGGCGTGGCTTCCAGTCTGACACACCTTTCACCTGGCAATGATCAGTCAACTTGTCACTGTTTGGGAATTTTCCAGTCTTGGTCATCCTCATTGAATCATCTCTCTCTTTCTGTGTTTCTCCCATATGCTTTTGCATTGTGACTCATGGCCTTTCAAATTGTTTTATTGGTACAGGTTTCTCAACAACAGTTGTCTTCATCATCAGCATCATCATCGTCTAGTCATAACATCCTTGTCATCACTCATCACCACCATTCTAATTCTTCCCCATCTCTCTCATCTCCTTCCTCTCTTTCTACCTACCCGGCTCTCTACCACCCATTCCCCACCCTACCTCTCCCTTGTCCTCTGGTGTGTCTCACCACCAGCTATCTGTCCTCCAGGAACAACTCACTAGAGATGGTGGCTTGGACGTCCCCCTCCCTCTCCCTGCATCCCTCCAGGACCCTCCCTGCCCCACTACCGCCTGTCTGCTGCGCACCAGGCTGGCCACGGCCGCCAGCCCTTCCCCTGTCCTTGGAGCCTGCCTTAGACGGCCCACAGCCCTGAGTCGACATGCCAGTGCGGCTGGCCTCCCCCTACAGGCGGCTGGAGCCTGGGCCTTCAGTAAGACCCAGGGGAAGGGAGCGAGCTGGGCCTCCAGCCCCACCACAGAGGCCTCAGATGTGGGCATCGAGGTGGAGGACATCCCCTCTCTGCTCAGGGATGTGGCTTGTTTCGCTGAGGCTGTGGAGAAACTGAAAGAAATGGTGCTGTGGGAAGGTGAGAGAGGCATTATAATGGTCAGGAGTTTTTGACCAGGAAAATCTCATATCTTTAGCCTATAACTAGAGTTCAGAGTTTTCTTAGTCAGGTAAAAACCCTGGCCCTTAGTTATGTTGAAACGTGTGTGTATGCCTGGCGAAACTGAGGAAGGAAGAGGGAGTGTGTCACACAAGGTACGCAGCACTATAATATTTGTCTGGTGTGTAAACACAGCTCACAGGCTTTCCTATAACCCTCAACCCTTATATTACGAGGTCTAGGGGTCGATTTGGAATGTAGCAAGCGTTAGCTGGGTCGTTCCACCAATTCAGTGCATTTTCAGATGTGGAACTTGGTGAAAAAAACCTTTAGATTTCACCTAATTTTAACATTCTGTCATAAAGAGCACATGTTCAACTTAATACAAAATATTTTTTCCCATCTCAAAAAATTACTATAGTAAGTGCCTATTAAGTGTCAAATAAAGTAACAGGGTTGACGATTTAATCTTAAATCAGACATAAATCCCCTTGTGACAGGGGAAATAGAAGCTTGTGTGCAACAGGGAGGGGCAATTGAATGCAAGCTTCACACAAAAAAATGCAATTGTTAAAACATTTCTAGCCTGTCTATCTATGTGTAACAGGGTTAACGTGTTATGCTCGACCCACTCAGTTTTCCACCACAAAACACCAGAAAATGCTTTTACACTGATTTTTCAATGTTCAATGTTTCTTTTTGAAAACATTATTTAAAAAGGAATAGTTTCATGATATTATAATGAGAGTCCAGTTCATGTAACAGTGTTGACCTTAAAACTAGTTTTTTTTTTTTTTCATAAAAGGAATCATTAATCGCATTTAAATAAATAATAATCTTCAGAAATGCCTTTGTCAAAGCAACAAAAATAACTAGGGATTTACAATGATGATGAAACCTTGGAGACAGTTTGTGGTTAAGTGGTATAAATCTTCCTGGAAGTCACAGAGTGTGCACAGAGGGACAAAATGCTGAATTCTAGCACTTTAGCAAGTCTTTATTTCAGTGGAGGCTGCTGAGGGGAGGACGGCTCATAATAATGGCGTGGAATGGCTGGAATGGAGTGAATGGAATGGTATCAAACAAATGAAAACCATGTGTTTGATGTCATTCCATTTACTCTATTCCGGCCATTATTATGAGCCGTCCTCCCAACAGCAGCCGCCCTCCACTGCTTTATTCATATAAAAAAATCGGATTTATTAATTTCTCCATGTGGTCTATATTAAAGGGCACTTAATTTAATATAACAGGCTTTTAAAATTCTAAATTGGTGCACAATTTCTAGTAAAAAATATCAAAGGGATGCAAAAGGCAGTTATTTCTTGGAACGACCCAGCTAAGCCATGTCAGGGTGACTTGGGCGGCAGGTAGCTTAGTGGTTAAGAGCGTTGTGCCAGTAACCGAAAGGTCGCTGGTTCTAATCCCCGAGCCGACTAGGTGACAAATCTGTCGATGTGCCCTTGAGCAAGGCACTTAACCCTAATTGCTCCTGTAAGTCGCTCTGGATAAGAGCGTCTGCTAAATGACAAAAAAAAAAAAAAAAAAACTTCACTTCCTTACCAGGCAGCTATTTTCATCTCAACTTCCTGTTCTCAGTCTCCAAGTAGGGCGAGGAGATAAGGGAGAGAGAGAGACAACGAAGGGAGGGAAGGGGGAGGGAGAGTGAGAGATCCTTTTCTTAGTGGGTATGTGAGTTATTACAATGTGACAACAAGAGCCAAACTGATGGTACATTCACAAAGAGTTAGGTGCAACTCTGTCTGGTTTTATTTTTTAAAAACTAATTAGGGGTCCAAGCAGTAGTACACAGTTATTTTTGTTAAAACATTGACGTTTCAGCCCCAAACTGCATTTTGACTACATTTTTACGTTGGTTCACGTGCTGTCAGTGTCCACCACCACCTCCTACACCAAGAGTGGCAGTGTGACAGACAATAGCACTACAGTTCCTGATTTTCACACTTTAACCGTCGTAGGACCAACTGAGCAACAAGCACACAAAAGGAGAAGTATAACAGTAGCTGTGTTTGAAGGACGGCTACTGGTTCTTCCTCTTTTCCCAGTAAACAGTGCTTTATTACATGGCCTCCTGCTTGATTCATTATATGTGTGTTTATACTTGTACTGTGCCGTGTGTGTATAGTGTACACTGTATACTGTCTGTTTATGTACAAATAACCTACATTTTCTATAACATATTGTTCCTTCCTTTTGTGTGTGTGTGTGTGTGTCAGGGTTGGGGTGAATTCTAATGAATTTGAATTGAAGGAAGTAGAATTTAATTCAAACGAATTCAACTGAGAAGTGAAACGTGAAAGTTTAATTCATTTGACATATATTTTATCAAAAGGATATGCAGTTATTAATGCAAAGAATACACATACCATTTTAAATATTAGTTTGATTATAATTGAACGATTATGAGATGTTCGATTGTTCCCTTCCATACTGCCGTGTTTGATCTAATGCATTCTGGGGAATGTTTGTTCTGATTTTGTTTTTTAAACAAATTCAATCCAAATTCTGCCATGTGAGCGTATAATCCAAGGTTATTATAATACATTTTTAAATGTATTTTTTTCTAATTCTCATTTCAGTTTAATTTCTATTTAGTTTTCGTGATTCCGTTTTAGGGAATAACTTAATCACTCGCATGGTTGCCTCACTGCACTTCTGTTTCAATTATGAACATCACCTCAACCTGTTTTTCATGGTTATTTCTTCATGTTTCATTTTCAGTTCTAGACCTATAAATAAATAGCTGTCTGTCCCTATCTCAGACAGGCAGATAGATAACCTCTCAGACAGGCAGCTGGACCGTCGTGACCTGGCCCAGGAGTGTTTGGGGGAGGTGTTGCGTGTGTTGAGGCAGGTGATCGGTGCCTACCCCCTCCTCAACACTGTAGAGACCCTCACTGCTGCCGGAACGCTCATCTCCAAGGTCAAAGGTCAGAGCTCTACTGTTAGAACTGGACACCTGTTGAAATGTGTGTAGATGAAGGTGTGGGTGGGGTGTGCACTGAGATCAAATGTGTGCATTTGATTGAATGTGTCCAGGGTTTAGTTACAAGGACAGCAGTGCCATGGGTAAGCAGGACTTTGAGAAGGCCATAGAGACTATGGCTGTGGCTTTCAGTAGCAGGTAAGTGTGTTTCGCTTTACTATCCCTAGCATCTACATTGATAAGGTTTTTCTCTCTCCCCCCTCTATCCCTATTTTACCCCCCTCTCCTTCTCTCTCCCTCAGTGTGTCGGAACTTTTGATGGGAGAAGTGGACAGCAGTACCCTCCTGTCTCTACCGCTAACAGAGAGGAGCAGGGTGAGTGTGTGTGTGTGTAAAAAAAAAAAGGATGGCTCAGGATGGCTCAGTCGTGAAGGATGGCTCAGTCTAAGCATTTGTGTGACCTCGGAAATGGTGTGTGTGTGTGCAGTCTATGGAGAACCTGTATGGCTTAGACTCGGCCCAGGCAAAAGACTGTCAAGGGAGGAGTGACCAACAGCACTGTTGCAGTGAGTACAAAATGACATGTTGTCCTCGATGTCTAAGCATTCTGTTTCCCTTTCCAATCATGTCATACTTTCTCATGTGAATGTGTGTTTGTGCATTTGTCTGTGCGTGCATGCTTGCGTCGCTGTGTGTGTGTGTCAGTGCTGAGCGGAGAACAGGTGGACCTCCTACTGCAGTGCAGTGAGGGAGGAGTGGACTCAGCTCTCTCCTATGCCAAGGCTGTGTCCAGATACATGAAGGACGTCATCAGCTACGTGGAGAAAAGAAGTGCTCTGGGTGGGTTGATGACTTCCTCCTCTAATTATTCTGTCTCTTTTTCCTGTTCTATCTGTGTCCATCAGCAGTTGTTCTTGGCCTCTTGGAGCGTCAACTATATTACATACACCTGTCCAGTACCTAGGGGCAGAAATGGAACTGGGCCAAGCTTTTTGTTGTCCACTTCAATTTCTGCTAGCCAGGCAGTGTGTGTGTGTGTGTGTGAGTTTCTGTGTCTGTGTGTTCCAGAGATGGAGTTTGCCAAGGGTCTGCAGAGGCTGTGTCAGTCCAGTAAGCAGAGCATTGCACAGGTAATAGGAGAACACACACACACACACACACAAACAAACACACACACACACACAAACACACACGGACAAACATGAACATGCACACATTAAAATCTCTCTCAGCCCCAGATGCCGTTCTTCTCCATCTACTCTCTGGCTCTGGAGCAGGACTTGGAGCAGAGTGTGGGGGTGCAGCAAACCACTGGCTCCATACACACTGTTCTACAGGTAAATACAGTATCTCACACACACCACAGGAGGTTGGTGGCACCTTCATTGGGGAGGACAGTTGTGTTCATGGCTGGAGCGGAATGAGTGGAATGGTATCAAATACATCAATCACATGGTTTCCATTTGTTTGATGCCATTCCATTAGCTTCGTTCCAGCCATTATTATGAGCCGTCCTCCCATCAGCAGCCTGTGACACACACACACACACCTACAAGGATTATTACAAGTGAGATCATGTCTCTATCTCAACCCCTCTGTCCCAGCCTCTGATGCAGTGTAAACAGGAGCATGAGAGGAGACGCAGAGAGCTCGGAGAACAGTGGCAGAGGGCCCAGAGGAAACTGGTGAATTCACTCCTATGTCTTGTCTATGTTGCTTTGACATGTTAGTGGCGCGCATGTGTTATCATGTCTCACTCTTATGTCATGTACGAGAAAGACATTGATATTCCATATTTCAGTGAGATTAGATGGTTTACCAATCCCTCTGTCAAAAGTCAAAAGCCTCGGTGTCACTCTAGACTGCTCCCTCTAATTCCAACCCCACATAAAAACCATAGCCAGGACAGCATTTTTTCACCTCCGCAATATCTCCAGGCTCCGCCCCTCACTATCACACTCCAGCACTGAAACACTCATCCATGCCCTGGTCACTTCCTGTTTGGTTTATTGCAACACTCTCCTCACTGGTATCCCCACCAAACTCACCAACAGACTTCAACTGGTCCAGAACTCTGATGCCAGAATCCTCACCCGTACCAGATCAACCAAACACATCACACCAATCCTCATCTGGCTCCCTGTGCAATCCCTTATTAACTTTAAGACACTCCTCCTCACCTACAAATACCTCCACAACCTGGCACCCACCTCCCTCTCTGATCTTCTCCCAGTCTATGCCCCCTCCCGCTCCCACCGCTCCTCCTCTGCTGGTGTCCTTGTCTCTCCCCCCATCCTACCTCTCCACCATGGGTTCCCGGGCCTTCAGCTGCTCTGCCCCCAGGCTCCGGAATGCACTCCCCCCACACATACAACATGCAGACACAGTCATCTCATTCAAAGGCCTCCTAAAAACACAACTCTTCAAGGATGCCTATAGCCTGTTCTATGATTGACTCTGTCCTACCCTCCCTTCTGTGCATTCTCAGTATACCTAGGTATCCCCCCAACCCACACCCTTACCCTAAACCGGGTCTGTATCCTATTTCCAACCCTACCCCCTAAACCTAAACCAGGTTCGTATCCTCTACCCAACCCCTCCATCCTCTTTTTATCTATCCGATTTCGTCTGGTCCTTTGATTAAAATTGTACTTTGATTGATGCAATTAATTTTATGTACTGCACTTGCTTTTAATGGCAACTTGTAATGTAAGATGTCCTTGATTACCCTGAAAGGCGTCCATCAAATAAAATGTATTATTATTATTTTATGTGTTTGTGTGTTCCCAGACTGATGCTGAGAGTAGCATGCGTAAGGCTCGAGGCTCGTACGTGATTCGCTGTGAGGAGTATGACAAGGCCAGGGGTCGGGTGGAGGAGGAGCTACAAGGGGGAGGGGGCGGGCTTAAAGCTCTGGATCGGAAGAAGCGATTGGAGGAGGAGGCCAGGATCAAGGTCAGCTGACTAGGCTAATAGGGGCAGAGAGCCCATCTCGATTTAGCTTGCCTTGCATGCCAGATGGACCAAGTTTGCACTTTTCAGACCTTTTCATTTATCCTGAAGTGCCAACTCTGCCAACTCAGTTATGCCAGGCGAGCTAAATTAATCGCACCTAATGGCTGGTCCGTGTTGTGTATCACTCTACAGGCTGAAGAGGCAGAGGCTGTGTATCGTGCATGTATATCCGAGGCGGAGGCGCAGCACCAGGAGAGAGAGCAGACTAAGGGCAGCACTCTCAGACAGATCCATGATGTCATCAGACACACAGACCACACCCTCAGATCTGTAAGTCAACTCACGCCTCTAACACGGAAGTAAAACCCTCAACTTGTTTGCAGGTGGATTGCATTGCCCAATCAAACATCCTAATTATGTCTACATCAACATTTAGGTTATAACTGCTCGATTATGTTTACGAAGTCTGTCCACAAGATTATGGGACAGACAAAATGTGTTCATGGAAATTGTAGTTTGTCTCCATCAACTTGCTTAGTCCTGTGTGTTGTAGTTCTTCAAAACATGTCTCCCTCCCCAGTGCACGGTGTCATACTATCAGCTGCTGCACATGCAGACGGCAGCGCTGCCGGTCCATTACCAGACTCTGTGTGAGAGCACCAAGCTCTACGAGCCGGGACAACAGTACGCCGCTCACGCAAGACATCTACACAACAGCCCAGAGGACGCCAGACATCTCTACACGAGCACAGAGGACGCCAGACATCTCTACACGAGCACAGAGGATGCCAGACATCTCTACACGAGCACAGAGGATGCCAGACATCTGTCGAACCCAGAGCCAGCAGCTCACTACCGCTTTAAGCCCTACTCCTCAAACCAGTGGGTTCACACTTGAAATTGTTTACAGTTGACCTTTCAGTGATTCATATTGTTGTAGAGATCAGAAAATACCAGGTGCAGAGAAACATTTTGTAAGTGGCGTTAGCCTTCAAAGGGTCAGAACAGGCCAGTTAGTTGGCTACCAACTACTGTGATTCTCAGGAGGAAGCGATGTAATTTTCTCCTTCCCTCATCAGACTGTCTGGACGAACCCGCCACAACAGCTCTAACACAGATGCACCAATCAGCATGGAGACCACACCTACCACGGACGCACCAATCAGCACGGAGACCATACCTACCACAGACGAGGAGGGTGGTGCTGGGGATGGAGTCACACAGAGACATGGTGAGTCCTGATTGCCTCATGTAAGGGGTCATCTAAATGGAACGTCACTTTCAGGCCACACAAGAAATGCAGAAGAGTAGCATTTTTTTCTAACCACAGATGTGATTTATAGGAACCACGAACCAAGATTATAATTTTTCATTATGGTGCTTAATTTGAAAGCTAATTGGTGGTTTGTGTCCTTATTGAAGGGCAAGGTCACCAATCACACAAGTCCTGGCCGTCAACGATGAGGGACTCGGACAGTCTGGGAGGAGTCTATGGTCTGGAGTCCTCCAGCACTGGTACCTTAGAGCCCCTGATGTAGAAACTAGAATGTCAACCTCCAGCACAGCTACCATAAAGCCTAAGCAATATCTAGAATACAGAAAAGGGTCCAGCGATGTATCATTCAGAATATTCAATGATATATAATAGTGTGTTGCTGGTGTGTTTCAGGGCATGTAACAAAAGCCAATGAAGAGCTGGAGGAACATGATGGAAACGTCACCTCGTTTGAACAGGGTAACAAACACTGTCCTCCTCAAGTCTGTTTGTCTGAACCCTGTCTAAATCGAGATCCACACAGTGGGAGAACTGCATGAATAGTTTAGGTAAGGATACGACCCTCTCTTTCTCATTCTGAACTCTCTCCTCTTTTCTCTTGCTGTGTGTTCGGGGACAGAGCCTGAGATGGCCGTTCCCACTGTTACCTTCCGGAATGTGGGAATGTCCAAGGCAGCAAAGACCCACCGCTTCCGCAAGCTCCGCACACCTGCCAAATGCAGAGAGTGTAACAGCTACGTGTACTTCCAGGGTGCAGAGTGTGAGGAGGTGAGACACACACACACACACCCCCTAGGAGGTAGAATATACTGTATAATATGTCTTCTCTCTGTTTACTGACTGTAAAGGTACTATATTATTTGCTTGTCTTCCCTCCTGTAGTGTTATCTGGCGTGCCATAGGCGTTGCTTGGAGAGCCTGGCTATCCAGTGTGGCCATAAGAAGCTACAAGGTCGCCTGTTGCTGTTTGGCAGGGACTTCACGCAGGGGCTGGGAGACCCCGATGGTGTGCCTCTGGTCATCAGGAAGTGCATCACAGAGATAGAGAGCAGGGCTCTTAGCATGAAGGTGCTTTTACACTTACGCACAGAGTAGTACACACACGCATAGAACACACACACATTTAAATAATTACTTGACATATAAAGTGTGTGTGTGTAGGGTATCTACCGTGTGAACGGGGTGAAGACTCGTGTGGAGAAGCTGTGCCAGGCCTTTGAGAATGGGAAAGAGCTGGTGGAACTGTCCCAAGCCTTTCCTCATGATATCAGCAACATGCTCAAACTTTACCTCAGACAGGTAACATACTGTTACATACACTCACAAAATACTCTTGCTCCACTTCAAGACTCACTATCCCTCTTTCACTCTCCACCCCCCTCCCTCACTCTCCACCCCCCTCCCTCACTCTCCACCCCCTCCCTCCACCCCCCTCCCTCCCTCCACCCCCCTCCCTCCCTCCCTCCCTCTCCCTCCCTCCCTCCCTCTCCACCTCCCTCTTCCTCTCCACCCCCTCCCTCTCGGTCCCCCTCTTCCTCTCCACCCCCCCTCTCTTTTCTTCTCCACCCCCCTCGCTCTCCCTTCCTCCCTCTCCAGCTGCCAGAGCCTATCTTGCCCTTCCATCTCTATCCATCTCTGATGGGGCTGGCCAAGGAGAGCCTGCGTTCTGCGTCTCCTAGCCCAGATGGAGGTGAGGTGGCTGGGGCAGCAGTGCTGGCAGACCTGGGTGCTGAGACTCCCCTGGAGGTCCTGACTCTGGTCCACAGCCTGAGGGAGCTGATGCTAACGGAGCTGCCGCAGGCTAACACAGCCACACTGCGCTATATTGCACAGCACCTGCGCAGGTGAGGTGACCATGAGTAAGGCGCACACACATAAAATGTGATTTTAACACGGAACCTTAATCCTAACGTTTGATGAAGAACAAATAGCTCATCGTGGCCAATTCTCCTTTCTCTTTCCTTTATTCCCTCTGTTTTTGTTACCTTCCTCCTCCTTATTTCTTTACTTCTCCCCTCCCTTTCTCCTCCTCCGTCTCAGGGTGTGTGAGTGTGAGCAGGAGAACAAGATGAGTCCCAGTAACCTGGGCATTGTGTTTGGTCCCACTCTGATGCGTCCCCGTCCCTCTGGGGCCACTGTGTCCCTGTCCTCCCTGGTAGACTACCCCCACCAGGCCCGCATCGTAGAGACTCTCATAGTCTTCTACAGCACCCTCTTCCATGACTGCTCCAACGGCACCCAAGTTTCCCCCTCAGCCCTAAGCCAGGTGAGTGAGCGACTGTGGGTGTAGGGTGTCATAGTGAAACAGTGTGCTGGTTCTGCTCTAGAAACAAGTGATGTTAGGAAAATAAAATGATGGGCCTCGAGAGGGTGGAAGAGCGGTACCAACCACACAAATAGAAGGACGCTTACACACAATGAAAACATGCACACTATTGTTTATCACATTGAACCATTTCTGCTGTGTGTTTCTCCTAGGACGGTGGAGAGGAGGAGGAGAGAGACTGTGGGGGAGGAGCCCAGGGGAGTATCGACAAGGGAGACAACAGGACAGACGCCAAATAACCACACAGAGAGACCAGTGGAATTAGACTGAGGAGGAACCCTCAGCCACAGTACCCACTGACCCTCTGGACCTGAACTCTTCAATGAAGAACTTCTGTAAGAAATGGAATTCCGTTTTTCAAATGAAAAAGTACTTTTTAATGAATTCTACAAATTTGAATTTATTTGGGAAATTGGAGTTGGAATGAAAGTGATTCCAACTTTCTATTTTAATGCATTGACTACTGAGGAAAAAGTCAGTACACTGACTGGATGGCAGAATATTAAATTGCTGTTGTGACTTGAGGTATGATTTTCTAAACCAGTTTTGCCAAAATGCTACACAAATCTATTTTTATTGTTTTAATTACCTGGTGAGATACCAGGAAGGAATGTGCATTTAAAGTTTTTTTGTGCCTGCAATTTCCTCTTTTTATGTTCTCTCTGTACACCCCTTGTATGGTGTATACATATGGTATGTCTATACTCTAGCCTGCCATCTGCCTGTGAACTCACACACCAATGCTTCAGCACTGCTGCTGGTCGGGGTGCTAGTCATTGAGAGCTGATAATTCCATATGTTTATATTGTTACAGTTCTAACATGATGTTGTATATCATTAGTGACGTTAAATTCAACAGCCAAGCACTATGCACATGTTTGACTCCCAATGATTGTTGCTGAGATTTCTGCCTGTTTTGCAACAGTAACTGCAGTCACGGTAATAATGAACACAAATGTTCAGTGTGCATTCAGCTTCAATCAGTTGTGTGGGACATGTTTTCAAATGTGAAAAGACCTTGCCTTGCTCTTGGATTTTAAAAACAATTGGAATCATTTCTGAAATAAATAATTTGCCCTTAGAAAACAAAAATGATAATTTAAAAAATCTAACAAATGCAGAGGTTTTCACCTCAAGCATACTCATAAAAACTAGCATTGCCAAAAGGTAAGCAAGTCAACACAAAAGTTATTGGAAGACAAAGTGATGAGAGCATGTTCTTTCTTCTTCATATGTAACATCTTCAGCCATTCCCTGTCCACAATCTCATACTCCTTCTGGTCCATAATCTAGAGCTGGTGTGTGTGTGTTTACTGCACCAGCCTGTAGGTGATGTATCTTCCTGCAGTCTCACTAGGTCTGATGATCTTCACTACCTGTCAGAACAGACAGGCCTGCCGGTCAACACAGGAGGAAACAAAAATTGCACATAAAACGCCTCAGTCATTTGTGTGTGTGTGAGAGTGTGTCACACCTGTCCTCTTTTCAGTCCAAAGTATCTGGCCACGGGGTCTCCTGCTTGAATCCTGGGTAACTGGCTCTCCTTCAGTTTACTGACACATCAATCAAGGAATCACTATGGCAACATAGTACATAATGACTGCAGCATGTTCATGAATTGTGTGTGCGTGTCTTAGTGTGGAACATGGCAACTAAAAAAGACATGCATTGTGTATTGCATGGTATAGAAATAATTCTGCATTCAGTGCTAAAAAGATACTATCGCAGCAGCAACTCTGACAGTTCTTATTTTGTCATCACTATGTGCTCAGGAACCAGCTAAAAGGATAGGAAATAAAAGACTCAAATGAAAGAGCATATAATAATATTTTGTTTATGTAGTATAAAGACATGGGGCTTGTTTGAGCGCATTCGTTTCATGCACTCAGAGACCATCATTGATCAGTGCTGATCGCCAATTTTCAATGTGTTGCATTTTGGGTATAGAACTTGTCAGACTTGTCTACATGTCGACTGCATGAACATTACAAAAACCAAATGATCAAAGGTCATGCAGTTTTTTTATGCAGTCTCCACAGTTTCTCCATTCCAACTGCCAGTGGTGTAAAGTACTTAAGTAAAAATACTTTATAAAGTACATTTACGTCATTTAGCAGACGCTCTTATCCAGAGCGACTTACAGTTAGTGCATAGATTTTTCATACTGTTATTTCGACATTCTGAAGGAAAAGTTTTATAAATCAAATCAAATCTTATTTGTCACAAGAGCCAAATACAACAGGTGTAGACCTTACCGTGAAATGATTAACTCTATTTCCTGAACTGCATTGTTGGTTAAGAAAATATTTACTAAATAAAATAAAGTTAAAAAATAAAATAAAAAGTAACAATAAAATAACGAGGCTATATACAGGGGGTACCAGTACCAAGTCAATGTGCAGGTTAGTCGAGGTAATTTGTACATGTAGGTAGGGGTAAAGTGACTATACATAGATAAGACAGCGAGTAGCAGCAGTGTAAAAACAAAGGGGGGGGGGGGGGTTTCAATGTAAATAGTCCGGGTGGCCATTTGATTAATTGTTCAGCAGTCTTATGGCTTGGGGGTATAAGCTGTTAAGGAGCCTTTTGGGCCTAGACTTGGCGCTCCGGTACCAGTTGCCGTGCGGTAGCAGAGAGAACAGTCTATGACTTGGGTGACTGTAGTCTTTGACAATTCTTTGGGCCTTCCTCTGACACGGCCTAGTATATAGGTCCTGGATGGCAGGAAGCTTGACCCCAGTGATGTACTGGGCCGTACGCACTACCCTCTGTAGCACCGAGCAGTTGCCATACCAGGCGGTGATGCAACCAGTCAGGATGATCTCGATGGTGCAGCTGTAGAACGCCAGCTATGTTGACACTGCCATGTTGATATGAGCCTTGTTAGAAAACCACTAGTGTCCGACTTTCAGTTGTCGCAGATGTACCTCCCCTATCTGCAATCATTGAGTTCTATCTGTTCTCATCTGCTTTAGTAAGCCAACTCGAACACACTCAAAGCCCCCTTTAGGCAAGACACTGTGTGTGCGGGTTATACAGTTGCGGCCAAATATATAGGCACCCTTGCACTTTTCTTAAATCATTCCCAATTTCTTCTCAAATAAGCTGAAATTAAAATAAAATGTTGGTCTCCTCACCTTGTTATTAGATTTTCAAAATTGCAGAACCAATTGTTTTTTTGTAAACTTATGTTTACAAATGTAATTTAGAAAATAAAAGACAAAATGGCATGGACAACATTATCGGCACCCTGAAGCTAGTACTTGGTTGCACAGACTTTGACCAAGATAACTGCTGACAAATGCTTCTTGTATCCATCAATTAACCATTCCAGGGTTCTTTTGATGCGTGTTATTTTATTTGAATGCTTTGTTTGGTTGTGGGGAAGCCCCCACTGCTGAAGGAGACACAAAAGCCTGATTGAACTTTGCAAAAAAACACCTAAACAAGGGCTTGTAAGTAAGCATTTCACTGTAAGGTCTACACCTGTTGTATTCAGCACGTGACAATATATATATATATTTTATTTTTATTTTTATTTTTTTTCCTGGGGGGAAATATTCTGTAGACAAATAAACAAAATTAGAACTCTTTGGCAATACAGATCAGCGCTCTGTTTACTGACCTCCAAATGAAGCATTTATTGAAAAGAACACCCTCCCTATAATCAAACATGGGGAGGTTTGATAATGCTGTGGGGTTGCTTTGCTGCCTCTGGTACTGGGGGCCTTGAACATGCGCAAGGCATCATGAAATATGCAGATTATTAGGTCAAAAAGCACACAGGAATGGTTCAAGAAGAAACAGTGGACAGTTCTAGACTGGCCAGCGAAGAGTCCAGATCTGAATCACATCCAAAACCTATGGCGAGATCTGAAACCAGAAGTTGGTGGAGAGCATCCCTCAAATATAGAAGAATTAGAGCAGTTTGCTGCTGAAGAGTGGGCCAAATTGCCTGTAGAAAGGTGTGGCAAGCTTATCGATGGCTACATTATCTTGGCCAAAGGCTGTGCAACCAAGTACTATCTCCAGGGTGCCAGTAATTTTGTCCATGCCATTTATCTTTATTTTCTTAATTAAAATGGTAAACTTAGGTTTACAAAACTAAAATCCTTCTGCAAGGCTGAAAATCCAATGACAAGGTGTGGAGACCAAAAGTTTTATTCAATTTCATCAATTTTTTGGGGGAAGAAATAGGGAATTACTTAAGAAAGGTGCAAGTGTACCAATAGATTTGTTCTGCAACTGCAACTCTAAACTAGCGCACATATCTCATGCACTGTGATCTTAATGAGGAGCTCCTGTTGTAGAAACTGCTCCAGGACGTATTTGGGTGCCATGTCCACCAGCGACTGGAAGGAAAGAAACAAGGGAGAGTCATTACGGGCCCCTGAATAGGGACGAGTGATCAATATAGGACGGGGCCACACCAAAAGTAACAGCTCTGTTACAATACTATGAAAAAAGGTAATCTGATGTGAATTAGTAGGTGTTAGCTGTAGTGTAACTATGGCTGGGACCTACAGTGTATTCTGAAACTATTCAGACCCCTTCACTTTTTCAACATTTTGTTAAATTACAGCCTTATTCTAAAATGGATGTAAAAATTGTTTTATTAAAAATAATAAACTGAAATTATACATTTACATAAGTACTCAGACCCTTTACTCAGTACTTTGTTGAAACACCTTTGACAGCGATTACAGCCTTGAGTCTTCTCGGGTATGACGCTACAAGCTTGGCACACCTGTATTTGTGGAGTTTCTTCCATTCTTCTCTGCAGATCCTCTCAAGCTTTGTCAGGTTCGATGGGGAGCGTCGCTGCAAAGCTATTTTCAGGTCTCTACAGAGATGTTTGATCAGGTTCAAGTCCGGGCTCTGGCTGGGTCACTCAAGAACATTCAGAGACTTGTCCCGAAGCCACTCCTGCATTGTCTTGGCTTTGTACTTAGGGTCGTTGTCCCGTTGAAAGGTGAACCTTCGCCCCAGTATGAGGTCCTGAGCGCTCTGGAGCAGGTTTTCATCAAGGATCTCTCCCTTGATCCTGACTAGTCTCCCAG
Organism: Coregonus lavaretus; assembly: GCF_964263955.1. Classification (NCBI taxonomy): domain Eukaryota; kingdom Metazoa; phylum Chordata; class Actinopteri; order Salmoniformes; family Salmonidae; genus Coregonus; species Coregonus lavaretus. The sequence continues at coordinate 9,602,899 of NC_140010.1, read as the reverse complement.
TCCCTGCCGCTGAAAAACATCCCACAGCATGATGCTGCCACCACCATGCTTAACCGTAGAGATGGTGCCTGGCTTCCTCCAGACGTGACGCTTAGCATTCAGGCCAAAGAGTTCAATCTTGGTTTCATCACACCAGAGAATCTTGTTTCTCGTGGTCTGAGTCCTTTTAGTGCCTTTTGGCAAAGGCCAAGCGGGCTGTCATGTGCCTTTTACTGAGGAGTGGCTTCCATCTGGCCACTCTACCATAAAAGCCTGATTGGTGGAGTGCTGCAGAGATGGTTGATCTTCTGGAAGGTTCTCCCATCTCTTCTCCTGAAGCTAGCACCAGTTAGCCTTGAGCTAGCCTCGAGCCAGGCCCATCTCCCGGCTATCTACCTCTCTGTCAACCGGACGGGACCTCCTAGTATCGACACGGAGCCCCGCCGATCCATCACGACTGGTCTGCCGACGTAATCGCCTGATGTGGTTTCAACAGGCATCCCGTTGCGACGACCACGAAGATCCATCTGCTAGCCCCGGCCCGCTAGCACACGCAATCAACAGCCTTGCCTCCTGCTCGCCTGTGCGTAGCTGCCATCGAACTGCTCCCGGACTCACCTATTGCTGTTCACTGGACCTTATGATCACTCAGCTACACAGCTGATGCCTGCTGGAATGTTCCTTTACACGGTACCCCATCCTGTTTATATGTCCTGTTTATCTGTTTAGCCTCAGCCCAAACTTTCGTCGCCATTACCAGTTGTTGTCTTAGCTCTCTCGAATTACACCTGTGATTGCTTTATGCCTCTCTCCAATGTCAATATGCCTTGCCTATTGCTGTTTCGGTTAGTTCTTATTATACAATTTCACTGTAGAGCCCCCAGTCCCGCTCAACCTGCCTCAGATAGCTCCTTTGTCCCACCCCCCACACACGCAGAGACCGGCTCAATCGGTGCCTCCAGTGATGCTCTCTCTTTCATCGTTACCCAACGCTTAGGTTTACCTGATGTTCTAGCAGTGTCTGAATCCTGGCTTAGGAAGGCCACCAAAAATTCTGAAATGTCCATCCCCAACTATAACATTTTCCTTCTAGATAGAACTGCCAAAGGGGTTGGAGTTGCAATCTACTGTAGAGATAGCCTGCAGCGCTCTATCATACTATCCAGGTCTGTGCCCAAACAGTTTGAGCTTCTACTTCTAAAAATCCACCTTTCCAGAAATAAGTCTCTCACTGTTGCCGCTTGCTACAGACCCCCCTCAGCCCCCAGCTGTGCCCTGGACACCATATTTATCCTCAGAGATCGTACTGCTTGGTGACCTAAATTGATTTATGCTTAACACCCCGGCCATCCTACAATCCAAACTAGATGCCCTCAATCTCACACAAATTATCAACGAACCTACCAGGTACAACCCTAAATCCGTAAACATGGGTACCCTCATAGATATCATCCTGACTAACTTACCCTCTAAATACACCTCCACTGTCTTCAACCAGGATCTCAGCGATCACTGCCTTTTTGCCTGCGTCGGTAACGGGTCCGCGGTCAAACGACCACCCCTCATCACTGTCAAACGCTCCCTAAAACACTTTAGCGAGCAGGCCTTCCTAATTGACCTGGCCCAGATATCCTGGATGGATATATATCTCATTCCGTCAGTAGAGGATGCCTGGTTGTTCTTTAAAAGTAATTTCCTCTCAATCTTAAATAAACATGCCCCATTCAAAAAATACAGAACTAAGAACAGATATAGCCCCTGGTTCTCCTCAGACTTGACTGCCCTTGACCAGCACAAAAACATCCTGTGGCGTACTGCATTAGCATCAAATAGCCCCCGCGATATGCAACTTTTCAGGGAAGTTAGGAAGGAACCAATTTACACAACAGTCAGGAAAGCAAAGGCTACATTTTTCAAACAGAAATTTGCATCCTGTAGCACTAACTCCAAAAAGTTTTGGGACACTGTAAAGTCCATGGAGAATAAGAGCACTTCCTCCCAGCTGCCCACTGCACTGAGGCTAGGAAACACTATCACCACCGATAAATCTACAATAATCGAGAATTTCAACAAGCATTTGGCTGGCCATGCTTTCCACCTGGCTACCACTACCCCGGCCACCAACTCTGCACCCTCCGCTGCAACTTACCCATGCCCCCCCCGCATCTCCTTCACACAAATTCAGACAGCTGATGTTCTGAAAGCGCTGCAAAATCTGGACCCCTACAAATCAGCTGGGATAGACAATCTGGACCCTTTCTTTCTAAAACTAGCCGCCTAAATTGTCACAACCTTTATTACTAGCCTGTTCAACCTCTCTTTCGTAACGTCTGAGATCCCCAGAGATTGGAAAGCTGCCGCGGTCATCCCCCTCTTCAAAGGGGGTGACACTCTAGATCCAAACTGTTACAGACCTATATCCATCCTGCCCTGCCTTTTGAAAGTATTTGAAAGCCAAGTTAACAAACAGATCACCGACCATTTCGAATCCCATCGTATCTTCTCCGCTATGAAATCTGGTTTCTGAGCTGGTCATGGGGGCACCTCAGCCACGCTCAAGGTCCTAAACGATATTATAACCGCGATCGATAAAAGACAGTACTGTGCAGCCGTCTTCATTGACCTGGCCAAGGCTTTCGACTCTGTCAATCACCGCATCCTTATTGGCAGACTAAATAGCCTTGGTTTCTCAAATGACTGCCTCGCCTGGTTCACCAACTACTTCTCAGATAGAGTTCAATGTGTCAAATCGGAGGGCCTGTTGTCTGGACCTCTGGCAGTCTCTATGGGGGTTCAATTCTCGGGCCCACTCTATTTTCTGTGTATATCAATGATGTTGCTCTTGCTGCTGGTGACTCTCAGATCCACCTCTACGCAGACGACACCATTTTGTATACATCTGGCCCTTCATTGGACACTGTGTTAACAAACCTCCAAACGAGCTTCAATGCCATACAACACTCCTTCAGTAGCCTCCAACTGCTCTTAAACACTAGTAAAACTTATTTCCCTCATTAAAATGTAAATCAATTTATAACATTTTTGACATGCGTTTTTCTGGATTATTTTGTTGTTATTCTGTCTCTCACTGTTCAAATAAACCTACCATTAAAAATATAGAGTGATCATGTCTTTGTCAGTGGGCAAACGTACAAAATCAGCAGGGGATCAAATACTTATTTCCCTCACTGTACATCTGGCCCTTCATTGGACACTGTGTTAACAAACCTCCAAACGAGCTTCAATGCCATACAACACTCCTTCCGTAGCCTCCAACTGCTCTTAAACGCTAGTAAAACTAAATGCATGCTCTTCAATCGAATGCTGTTGCACCCGCCCGCCCGACTAGAATCACTACTCTCGGCGGGTCTGACTTAGAATATGTGGACAACTACAAATACCTAGGTGTCTGGTTAGACTGTAAACTCTCCTTCCAGACTCACATTAAGCATCTCCAATCCAAAGTTAAATCTAGAATCGGCTTCCTATTTCGCAACAAAGCCTCCTTCACTCATGCTGCCAAACATGCCCTCGTAAAACTGACTATCCTACCGATCCTTGACTTTGGCGATGTCATTTACAAAATAACCTCCAACACTCTACTCAGCAAATTGGATGTAGTCTATCACAGTGCCATCTGTTTTGTCACCAAAGCCCCATATACTACCCACCATTGTGACCTGTATGCTCTCGTTGGCTGGCCTTCACTACATATTCGTCGCCAATCCCACTGGCTCCAGGTCATCTATAAATCACTGCTAGGCAAATCCCTGCCTTATCTTAGGTCATTGGTCACCATAGCAACACCCGCCCGTAGTATGCGCTCCAGCAGGTATATCTCACTGGTCATCCCCAAAGCCAACACCTCCTTTGGCCGCCATTCCTTCCAGTTCTCTGCTGCTACTGATTGGAACGAACTGCAAAAATCTCTGAAGCTGGAGACTTATCTCCCTCACTAACTTTAAGCATCAGTTGTCAGAGCAGCTTACCGATCACTGTACCTGTACACAGCCCATCTGTAATTAGTCCACCCAACTACCTCATCCCCATATTGTTATTTATTTTGCTCATTTGCACCCCAGTATCTCTATTTGCACATCATCTTCTGCACATCTATCACTCAAGTGTCAATACTAAATTGTAATTATTTTGCACTATGGCCTATTTATTGCCTTACCTGCATAACTTACTACATTTACACACACTGTATATATATTTTCTATTGTGTTATTGACTGTATGTTTTGTTTATCCCATGTGTAACTATGTGTTGTTGTTGTTTTTATCGCACTGCTTTGCTTTATCTTGGCCAGGTCGCAGTTGTAAATGAGAACTTGTTATCAACTGGCCTACCTGGTTAAATAAAGGTGAAGTAAAATAATAAAAAACTACTGCACTGTTGGAGCTAGGTAAACAAGCATTTCGCTACACCCGCAACAACATCTGCCCAAAAATGTGTATGTGACCAATGCAATTTGATTTGTTGCTATCTAGTAAACTTGCTAACTAGCTACTTCAGTGGATGTTGAACACATTTCTAGTGGCAAATGTGTTTAATTATAGACATTGTATAAAATGGAGAATCATGTGTGCATACTTTTTTACGTATGGGTGGTCCCGGCGATCGAACCCACTACCCTGGCGTTACAAGCACCATGTTCTACCAATTGAGCTACAGAGGACCAAGGTCAATACTTGGACGAATCAGAGCTGAATTCCAGTCAGAAACTTCCTTCACCGTGGAGTTCAGTCAACTAACTAACAATCCTTGGGATAAGGCAGAACGCCTTTTTAATGCCTTGGGTACCCGAATCGAGAGCAAGTTGTAAACCAACTGCCTGGAGTTAAGTATTCTCAATTTACCTGCATGATTGTTTTACAGATTTTCCCTAGTCTGTAGGTCTCCTCGTCGTCATCCATAATGGATTCTTTAGGTTAGCAATTTTCCAACCCGTGAGAAACAAATATTCACTCACGTTTTCCCGTAGATTTCTTCGAAATCACAACTTTACTTCCGCACTTCAAAATCACGTGTTTAGGAGGTCTTCATTTGTCTGTCTATAATTTTGCCTGCCGTATTTACGTTTGAACCGTTTGTTTAAACGATTAGCTACATAAACAGTTTCAATTTAATGTCATTCTATATTTAAAATTAAAATAGTATAGATTTAAAATGTGTAACGTTGAAGATTATAACATCACAGTAAAAAACAGGCATTCATTTCTTACTATGCATTCACCGTCTGATGCACTGAGCTGTGGGTCTAATGCCGTAAACAAGATTTTCACGGACATATCTGTCGAGAGCCACTCTTTTTGGTCTAGCTAATGTTTGCGAAACAACAAAATGCAAACGCTCCGGGAGGAAAAGGGTAAATGATCCATATATTGCAATTAATTGTATAGGTGACCTGTTGCAGTCTGCATTGCTGCCACAATTTCAAGCAAGCTAACTACCTGGCTAGCTATTTAGCCAACCACCATCTTTGCCTGTAGTCTCGCGGAAAGGGCTATATAAAAGATGGTTTGTTTAGTGGCTACACGGACCTTTCTGACGTGCAAACCTATATTTAAATTCATAATTAGTAAAACATTTGGTTAATGGTTAAGTTAAGGGTCATTTTTCGATTTTGGCTTGTCTGTTTGCACGTCAGAAATGTCCGTAATGTATAGCCCTTCCCCCACTCCCTCAACCTGAGGCTGAAGCTGGGTCCAGGGGCATATTCATTACGCCAATTCTGTTGAAAAACGTTTCTTAAACAGACGCAAACTGGACGAAATGTGAGGGACCTCCCTGAATTTGTCCAATAGAAACTCTCGTTTTAGTAGCAAATAGTTTCGTTCTGCAACTGTTTGGACTAATGATCACACCCCTGGCTTGAGCCTGGGGAGGAGGTTAAACCACAGCCATTTTGTAAAATATCCATAGCATAGTATTTTTTTTTAGTGTAATGTGTGTAGAGCCTAGTGTAATGTGTGTAGTTATATAGCAGGGGTGCTCAAACTTTTGGGTTTGGTGGGCCAAAATATAATCTGAGTGGTGGGCCCAATAAATAAACATTATTGATTTAGAAAATAATAATAGGTAAACAATAGCTTTTTTGAAAACAATTGTAAAATTACACTTCAAACAATCAAATTGCAGCCATATAACTTGACACCTAACAACACATTCTGATTACCAGTATTAAAGATGTATTAAACATTTTACCAAATTATCATAGAAACTGCAACCAAGTTTCTATGTTCATAAGGCTAACTTGAATATGTGCAGGGGGCCCTAAGCGTTTTGGGGGCCCTAAGTGAGATTTGGTTGCCATTTTCTGCCAAATGTGTTACACTAATGTATTTTCTGTAGCTCAGTTGGTAGAGCATGGCGCTTGCAACGCCAGGGTTGTGGGTTCATTTCCCATGGGGGACCAGTATGAGGAAAAAAAAATGTAGCTCTGGATAAGAGCGTCTGTTAAATGACTAAAATGCAAATGTAAATATTTACACGCCCCTGATCACTCTATTGAAGCAAAAAAAACACGGTTGACTTTCAATATAAAAAACACAGGTGAATTGGATTAAAACGCAGATTTTCTGATGGTCTGCATTTTGAAAATGCTGATTTCTGAACTCTAATGTGACCCCTGCAAGGATGCTGATTTCTGAAATCTAATGTGACCCCTGCAAGGATTGTCCTGAATCTAAAAAATGCATGAATTGCCTTGCTTTTCTGGTTGGCTGGATGCAAGTTTCACCATCCAATTCTTTCAGATTTACAGGAGTGCAAATTTCACCATGGCACGGGCGATACATTGGCACATGAGAATTATTAGAATATGGCAAATATTATTACATTTTTGCATTTTATCCATGCTGTCTTTCACGTGCTACCTGAGACATGAAACAGATAGTGCCTTCAGAAAGTATTCATACCCCTTATTCCACATTTTGTTGTTGCAGCCTGAATTCAAAATGTATTAAGTCGTTTTTTTCTCACACATCTACACACTACCCTGTAATGACAAAGTGAAAACATGTTTTTAGAAATTGTTACAAATTTATGGAAAAGAAATACAGATATATCTAATTTACATAAGTATTCACACCCCTTTGCTATGACACTCCAAATTGAGCTCAAGTGCATCCAATTTCCTTGATAATCCTTGAGATGTCACTACTAGGGTTAAATGGCGGGATCCCGGTTACTGAGATTTACTGCCCAAAACCACTCCCTTTTCCCGGGAGAAATAACTGAGAGAAACTGGTAAATTATAATAAATTATATATATGAACATCATGACGTGAAATGGAACAGTTAAATCATATGCAATGTCTAAATCTGGCATGCTGAATCATCAACGCAAGGGGTGGGGACAGACATCCCATCTCAGTATGGCGTGCAGTTCACAATGCATGTAGACCTATTATCTCATGGTAACTTTTTTTCGTGTGACAGGTAGGCCTACATTTACATAGCCTATGCTACAGCAATATAAAGACAGAATGCGCGTCTAGTTTACACATCTCCATCTGGCTTTTGGGGGTCACCATATTTTTTAATTGTAAATCTTTTATTTATTTCTTTATTGCAGCTGCAGAGTTTTAAAACAGCCTATCACTCGAATATCGTTGGTTTAAATCAGTGCATGCACAAGCACACTCTCGCAGTCTTTCTCTCCATCAATTCCATTCAAATTGCATCCAAAATAGATCATCCTGTTCAGGCCTATATATAGATGTCCTAGCCTACCTCTTTCATGTAATACATTCAATGCAGTATTAGCCTTATATTTGAATGATGAATGATGGGTGATGCATAATAAGATTCTAATTTATAGCCTCTGTCTCTTGCGCAATACACACACACCTGTGCTCCACTGGCCTCTCTCTTTAAAAAACGCTCCTTAGCTCTTGGAGTCCCATGCAGGAAAAGCTAGACTAGAACAGCTTGCTGGACATAATTTTTTTAGCATTTCTTATACCAATCGACTATTCGAAGAGGGACGCAAGCTCATGTTTGCTGAATGTTAAATACAGCAGCCAATATAACTTTACAGGTAGTTTTGAAAGAAGAGCGAACGCGTGATGGCGGTAGGTTATTCAGTTATTTATTCAGAACCATAACCATTCAATCTTCATGAAGAGAAGTGAAAGCCTTCTGCATCTAATTCTAGTCCTATATTATTCAAGTATGTCATTAGAATGATGGATATAAGGACAACAAAACAGTTGAACGCGAGGAAGGAATGAAGCAACACTAGAGAGAGAAAGAGAAGGTAGGCTAATTAGATTAGGGGAAATATTCTGAAAGGTATATATGCATCAGCCTACAAATCATACAAATATTTCTCAAAATTAAAATACTATTCGCTCGCCTATACTTTGAACTTCATAGGCTGCATGTGCTTCACCAGAATCGCATGTTAATAATAATGTTCTCTTCTGCTTTATCATGGTTTGAACGAGGTGCGTAATTCCTGTCCATATAATACAGTGTAATACAATACTGTACAGTAATACAGTTCACACTCAAAAATATTAGCCTACTGGAGCTTGTTTAATTTATTTATCCAAGAGAGCGTATAGCTAGCTATATCTATTGGCTTTAATGTTCTTCTGTCGTGCGTAATGTGCAGTAGCCTACAGTTGAAGTTGGACGTTTACATACAGTGGGGGAAAAAAGTATTTAGTCAGCCACCAATTGTGCAAGTTCTCCCACTTAAAAAGATGAGAGAGGCCTGTAATTTTCATCATAGGTACACGTCAACTATGACAGACAAAATGAGAAAAAAAAAAGAATTTATTTGCAAATTATGGTGGAAAATAAGTATTTGGTCAATAACAAAAGTTTCTCAATACTTTGTTATATACCCTTTGTTGGCAATGACACAGGTCAAACGTTTTCTGTAAGTCTTCACAAGGTTTTCACACACTGTTGCTGCTATTTTGGCCCATTCCTCCATGCAGATCTCCTCTAGAGCAGTGATGTTTTGGGGCTGTCGCTGGGCAACACAGACTTTCAACTCCCTCCAAAGATTTTCTATGGGGTTGAGATCTGGAGACTGGCTAGGCCACTCCAGGACCTTGAAATGCTTCTTACGAAGCCACTCCTTCGTTGCCCGGGCGGTGTGTTTGGGATCATTGTCATGCTGAAAGACCCAGCCACGTTTCATCTTCAATGCCCTTGCTGATGGAAGGAGGTTTTCACTCAAAATCTCACGATACATGGCCCCATTCATTCTTTCCTTTACACGGATCAGTCGTCCTGGTCCCTTTGCAGAAAAACAGCCCCAAAGCATGATGTTTCCACCCCCATGCTTCACAGTAGGTATGGTGTTCTTTGGATGCAACTCAGCATTCTTTGTCCTCCAAACACGATGAGTTGAGTTTTTACCAAAAAGTTCTATTTTGGTTTCATCTGACCATATGACATTCTCCCAATCCTCTTCTGGATCATCCAAATGCAGTCTAGTAAACTTCAGACGGGCCTGGACATGTACTGGCTTAAGCAGGGGGACACGTCTTGCACTGCAGGATTTGAGTCCCTGGCAGCGTAGTGTGTTACTGATGGTAGACTTTGTTACTTTGGTCCCAGCTCTCTGCAGGTCATTCACTAGGTCCCCCCGTGTGGTTCTGGGATTTTTGCTCACCGTTCTTGTGATCATTTTGACCCCACTGGGTGAGATCTTGCGTGGAGCCCCAGATCGAGGGAGATTATCAGTGGTCTTGTATGTCTTCCATTTCCTAATAATTGCTCCCACAGTTGATTTCTTCAAACCAAGCTGCTTACCTATTGCAGATTCAGTCTTCCCAGCCTGGTGCAGGTCTGCAATTTTGTTTCTGGTGTCCTTTGACAGCTCTTTGGTCTTGGCCATAGTGGAGTTTGGAGTGTGACTGTTTGAGGTTGTGGACAGGTGTCTTTTGTACTGATAACAAGTTCAAACAGGTGCCATTAATACAGGTAACCAGTGGAGGACAGAGGAGCCTCTTAAAGAAGAAGTTACAGGTCTGTGAGAGCCAGAAATCTTGCTTGTTTGTAGGTGACCAAATACTTATTTTCCACCATAATTTGCAAATAAATTCATAAAAAATCCTACAATGTGAATTTCTGGATTTCTTTTTCTCAATTTGTCTGTCATAGTTGCCTTGTACCTATGATGAAAATTACAGGCCTCTCTCATCTTTTGACTAAATACTTTTTTCCCCCACTGTACACCTTAGCCAAATACATTTAAACTCAGTTTTTCACAATTCCTGACATTTAATCCTAGTAAAAATTCGCTGTCTTAGGTCAGTTAGGATCACACACTTTATTTTAAGAATGTGAAATGTCAGAATAATAGTAGAGAGTGATTTATTTCAGCTTTTATTTATTTAATCACATTCCCAGTGGGTCAGAAGTTTACATACACTCAATTAGTATTTGGTAGCATTGCCTATAAATTGTTTAACTTTGGTCAAACGGTTCGGGTAGCCTTCCACAAGCTTCCCACAATAAGTTGGGTGAATTTTGGCCTATTCCTCCTGACAGTGCTGGTGTATCTGAGTCAGGTTTGTAGGCCTCCTTGCTCGCACATGCTTTTTCAGTTCTGCCCACAAATGTTCTATAGGATTGAGGTCAGGGCTTTGTGATGGCCACTCCAATACCTTGACTTTGTTGTCCTTAAGCCATTTTGCCACAACTTTGGAAGTATGCTTGGAGTCATTGTCCATTTGGAAGACCCATTTGCGACCAAGCTTTAACTTCCTGACTGATGTCTTGAGATGTTGCTTCAATATATCCACATAACTTTCCTTCCTCATGATGCAATCTATTTTGTGAAGTGCACCAGTCCCTCTTGCAGCAAAGCACCCCCACAGCATGATGCTGCCACCCCCATGCTTGACGGTTGGGATGGTGTTCTTTGGCTTGCAAGCCACCCCCTTTTTCCTCTAAACATAATGATGGTCATTATGGCCAAACAGTTCTATTTTTGTTTCATAAGACCAGAGGACATTTATCCAAAAAGTACGGTCTTTGTACCCATTTGTTGTTGCAAACTGAAGGCTTTTTTGGAGCAGTGGCTTCTTCCTTGCTGAGCGGCCTTTCAGGTTATGTCGATATAGGACTCGTTTTACTGTGCATATAGATACTTTTGTACCTGTTTCCTCCAGCATCTTCACAAGGTCCTTTGCTGTTGTTCTGGGATTGATTTGCACTAAAGTACGTTCATCTCTAGGAGACAATGCGTCTCCTTCCTGAGCGGTATGATGGCTGCGTGGTCCCATGGTGTTTATACTTGCGTACTATTGTATGTGCAGAGGAACGTGGTACCTTCAGGCGTTTGGAAATTGCTCCCAAGGATGAACCAGACTTGTGGAGGTCTACAATTCTGAGGTCTTGGCTGAATGCTTTTGATTTTCCCATGATGTCAAGCAAAGAGGCACTGAGTTTGAAGGTAGGCCTTGAAATACATCCACAAGTACACCTCCAATTGACTCAAATGATGTCAATTAGCCTATTAGAAGCTTCTAAAGCCATGACATCATTTTCTGGAATTTCCCAAGCTGTTTAAAGGCACAGTGTATGTGAACTTCTGACCCACTGGAATACAGTGAATTATAAGTGAAATAATCTGCCTGTAAACAATTGTTGGAAAAATTACTTGTGTCATGCACAAAGTAGATGTCCTAACCAACTTACCAAAACTATAGTTTGTTAATAAGACATTTGTGGAGTTGTTGAAAAACGAGTTTTAATGACTCCAACCAAGTGTATGTAAACTTCCGTATATCATTTATTTATTGGCTAACCGCACAATCTTTGGGCTTTAATGTACGACTCATAAAATGTATTTAATGTATGGCTCATCAGGTTCAGGTAGCATCAGGCTTGAATTTTCAATTAAAGCTCTAATCAAATCCAGACATAGGCCTATTTATATGCTTTATAATGCTTTTGAATGACACGTCCGGTTTTGGCAGGAAATACTGGGTTACCCGGGAGAAAGTGATTTTTTCTCGGGATGGAACATTTTGTAAAATATTCAACCCTAGTCACTACAACTTGAGTGGAGTCCACCTGTGGCCAATTCAATTGTTTGGAAATGATTTAGGAAGAAACACACCTGTCTATATAAGGTCCCACAATTGACAGTGCATGTCAGAGCAGACACTATACCATGAAGTTGAAGGAACTGTCAGAGAGAGAATTGTGATGAGGCATAAACAGTATCTGGTGAAGGGTATAAAACAATTTCTAGAGTGTTGAACGTTTCCAAGAGCACAGTGGTCTCCGTCATTGGGAAATTGAAGAAATATGGAACTACCAAGACTGTGCCTAGAGCTGGCCGTCCGATCAAACATGAGCAATGGGACAAGAAGGACCTTGGTCAGGGAGGAACCCAAGAACCCAATGACCACTGACAGAACTACACAGTTCCTTGGTTGAGATGGGAGAACCTGCCAGAAGGACAACAATCTCTACAGCACTTCACCAATCTGGGCATTATGGGAGAGTGGCCAGACGGAAACCATTCCTGGGAAAAAGGCACATGACAGCACGCCTGGAGTTTGCAAAAAGGCACGTGAAAGACTGAGCGCATAAGGCAAAATATTCTGTGGTCTGATGAGACAAAAATGTAACTCTTTGGCCTGAATGCAAAGCATTATGTCTGTAGAAAACCAGACCGCTCATCACCTGTCTAACACTAGCCCTACCGTGGAGCATGGTGCTTTTCACCAGCAGGGACTGGGAGACTGGTAAGGATAGAGGGAACAATGAATGGAGCCAAATACAGGCAAACCCTTGATTAAACCTGTTTCAGAGTACAAACAACCTTAGACTGGGGTGAAGATATACGTTCAAAATGAGCCCAAGCATACAGCCAAAGCAACGCTGGAATGGCTTCAGAACAAGAATGTGAATGTCCTTGAGAAGCCCAGCCAAAGCCCAGACTTGAATCCCATTGAAAATCTGTGGAAAGACTTTAATATTGCTGCTCACCGCCGCTCCCAATCTAATTTAAGCTCGAGAAAATCTGCAAGGAAGAATGGGAGAAAATCACCAAGTCCAGATGTGCAAAACTGATACAGACATACCCAAGACAACTCAAAGAGTTAAAGTTCTCCGTCATATGGATTTTGGAGAGGTCATTTTGGGGGGGCTGGTTTGGAGATGACATGGCATAATACAGACAGAAGCGTCTGTTCTACAAATGTTATATTCAAATAAATGTATTTTAAAATATATAATTTTCTCTGTTATGCTGTGTGCACTGAACTGACATGCATGATTGCTGACACTCCGATGTTCAGATGAAGGGAATTAAATACAGTGCCATGTAAAAGTATTCATCCCCCTTGGCGTTTTTCCTATTTTGTTGCATTACAACCTGTAATTTAAATGGATTTTTATTTGGATTTCATTTAATGAACATACACAAAATAGTCCAAATTGGTGAAGTGAAATTAAAAAAAAGACTTGTTAAAAAAATTCTAAAAACTAAATAACGGAAAAGTAGTGCGTGCATATGTATTCACCCCCTTTGCTATGAAGCCCTAAAACAGATCTGGTGCAACCAATTACCTTCAGAAGTCACATAATTAGTTAAATAAAGTCCACCTGTGTGCAATCTAAGTTGAAGTCGGAAGTTTACATACACCGTAGCCAAATACATTTAAACTCAGTTTTTCACAATTCCTGACATTTAATCCTAGTAAAAATTCCCTGTCTTAGGTCAGTTAGGATCACCACTTTATTTTAAGAATGTGAAATGTCAGAATAATAGTAGAGAGAGATTTATTTCAGCTTTTATTTATTTCTTTCATCACATTCCCAGTGAGTCAGACGTTTACATACACTCAATTAGTATTTGGTAGCATTGCCTTTAAATTGTTTAACTTGGGTCAAACGTTTCGGGTAGCCTTCCACAAGCTTCCCACAATAAGTTGGGTGAATTTTGGCCCATTCCTCATGACAGAGCTGGTGTAACTGAGTCAGGTTTGTAGGCCTCCTTGCTCGCACACGCTTTTTCAGTTCTGTGCACAAATGTTCTATAGGATTGAGGTCAGGGCTTTGTGATGGCCACTCCAATACCTTGACTTTGTTGTCCTTAAGCCATTTTGCCACAACTTTGGAAGTATGCTTGGGGTCATTGTCCATTTGGAAGACCCATTTGCGACCAAGCTTTAACTTCCTGACTGATGTCTTGAGATGTTGCTTCAATATATCCACATAATTTTCCTTCCTCATGATGCCATCTATTTTGTGAAGTGCACCAGTCCCTCTTGCAGCAAGGCACCCCCACAGCATGATGCTGCCACCCCCATGCTTCACGGTTGGGATGGTGTTCTTCGGCTTGCAAGATCCCCCCTTTTCCTCCAAACATAACGATGGTCATTATGGCCAAACAGTTATTTTTTATATTTCCTTTATTTAACCAGGTAGGCCAGTTGAGAACAAGTTCTCATTTACAACTGCGACGTGGCCAAGATAAAGCAAAGCAGTGCGATAAAAACAACAACACAGAGTTACACATGGAATAAACAAAACATACAGTCAATAACACAATAGAAAAGATATATACAGTGTGTGTAAATGTAGTAAGTTATGGAGGTAAGGCAATAAATAGGCCATAGTGCAAAATAATTACAATTTAGTATTAACACTGGAGTGATAGATGTGCAAATAGAGATACTGGGGTGCAGCAGAGAACTGGAAGGAATGGCGGCCAAAGGAGGTGTTGGCTTTGGGGATGACCAGTGAGATATACCTGCTGGAACGCATACTACGGGTGGGTGTTGCTATGGTGATCAATGATCTAAGATAAGGCGGGGATTTGCCTAGAAGTGATTTATAGATGACCTGGAGCCAGTGGGTTTGGCGACGAATATGTAGTGAGGGCCAGCCAACGAGAGCGTACAGGTCACAATGGTGGGTAGTATATGGGGCTTTGGTGACAAAACGGATGGCACTGTGATAGACTACATCCAATTTGCTGAGTAGAGTGTTGGAAGCTATTTTGTAAATTACATCGCCGAAGTCAAGGATCGGTAGGATAGTCAGTTTTACGGGGGCATGTTTAGCAGCATGAGTGAAGGAGGCTTTGTTGCGAAATAGGAAGCCGATTCTAGATTTAACTTTGGATTGGAGATGCTTAATGTGAGTCTGGAAGGAGAGTTTACGGTCTAACCAGACACCTAGGTATTTGTAGTTGTCCACATATTCTAAGTCAGACCCGCCGAGAGTAGTGATTCTAGTCGGGCGGGCGGGTGCAGCAGCGTTCGATTGAAGAGCATGCATTTAGTTTTACTAGCGTTTAAGAGCAGTTGGAGGCCACGGAAGGAGTGTTGTATGGCATTGAAGCTTGTTTGGAGGTTTGTTAACACAGTGTCCAATGAAGGGCCAGATGTATACAAAATGGTGTCGTCTGCGTAGAGGTGGATCTGAGAGTCCTCAGCAGCAAGAGCGACATCATTGATATACACAGAGAATAGAGTCTGCCCGAGAATTGAACCCAGTGGCACCCCCATAGAGACTGCCAGAGGTCCAGACAACAGGCCCTCTGATTTGACACTTTGAACTCTATCTGAGAAGTAGTTGGTGAACCAGGCGAGGCAGTCATTTGAGAAACCAAGGCTATTTAGTCTGCCAATAAGAATGCAGTGATTGACAGAGTCATAAGCCTTCGCCAGGTCGATGAAGACGGTTGCACAGTACTGTCTTTTATCGATCGCGGTTATTATATCGTTTAGGACCTTGAGCGTGGCTGAGTTGCACCCATGACCAGCTCGGAAACCAGATTGCATAGCGGAGAAGGTACGTGGGATTCGAAATGGTCAGTGAGCTGTTTGTTAACTAGGCTTTCAAATACTTTCGAAAGGCAGGGCAGGATGGATATAGGTCTGTAACAGTTTGGATCTAGAGTGTCACGTACCGTGGCAGGTTTCCAATCTCTGGGGATCTCAGACGATACAAAAGAGAGGTTGAACAGGCTAGTAATAAGGGTTGCGACAATTTCGGAGGCTAATTTGAGAAAGAAAGGGTCCAGATTGTCTAGGCCAGCTGATTTGTAGGGGTCCAGATTGAGCAGCTCTTTCAGGACATCAGCTATCTGAATTTGGGTGAAGGAGAAGCGGGGGGGCATGGGCAAGTTGCAGCAGAGGGTGCAGAGCTGGTAGCCGGGGTAGGGGTAGCCAGGTGGAAAGCATGGCCAGCCGTAGCAAAATGCTTGTTGAAATTCTCGATTATCGTAGATTTATCGGTGGTGATAGTGTTTCCTAGCCTCAGTGCAGTGGGTAGCTGGGAGGAGGTGCTCTTATTCTCCATGGACTTTACAGTGTCCCAAAACCTTTTGGAGTTAGTGCTACAGGATGCAAATTTCTGTTTGAAAAAGCTAGCCTTTGCTTTCCTAACTGATTGTGTATATTGGTTCCTGACTTCCCTGAAAAGTTGGATATCGCGGGGGCTTTTCGATGCTTATGCAGTACACCACAGGATGTTTTTGTGCTGGTCAAGGGCAGTCAAGTCTGGGGTAAACCAGGGGCTATATCTGTTCTTATTTCTGCATTTTTTGAATGGTGTTTGCTTATTTAAGGTTTTCTTAATATAACGGATGTAATTTAATTCTAGATCTACAAGATATTCATAACAGACAGATCAGACAGACTCTCTCTCTCTTCTCACCTGTTCTGAGTTTAACATCAGGGCTGGGGTCGCTATGGCAGCCCCTGTCGATGGTAACCATGGTGACAGCATAGGTCTCGGAGCAGTGCAGGGGCATGTTTACTTTTGAAGAACATCCAGGCATCCTCTACTGACGGAATGAGGTCAATATCCATCCAGGATACCCGGGCCAGGTCAATTAGAAAGGCCTGCTCGCTGAAGTGTTTTAGGGAGCGTTTGACAGTGATGAGGGGTGGTCGTTTGACCGCGGACCCATTACTGACGCAGGCAATGAGGCAGTGATCGCTGAGATCCTGGTTGAAGACAGCGGAGGTGTATTTAGAGGGTAAATTAGTCAGGATGATATCTATGAGGGTGCCCATGTATACGGATTTAGGGTTGTACCTGGTAGGTTCCTTGATAATTTGTGTGAGATTGAGGGCATCTAGTTTAGATTGTAGGAAGGCCGGGGTGTTAAGCATATCCCAGTTTAGGTCACCAAGCAGTACGAACTCTTGAGGTTAGATGGGGGGGCAAGCAATTCACATATGGTGTCCAGGGCACAACTGGGGGCTGAGGGGGGTCTGTAGCAAGCGGCAACAGTGAGAGACTTATTTCTGGAAAGGTGGATCTTTAGAAGTAGAAGCTCAAACTGTTTGGGCACAGACCTGGGTAGTATGATAGAGCTCTACATGCTATCTCTACAGTAGATTGCAACTCCGCCCCCTTTGGCAGTTCTATCTAGACGGAAAATGTTGTAGTTCGGGATAGAAGATCTCTGAATTTTTGGTGGCCTTCCTAAGCCAAGATTCATACACTGCTAGAACATCAGGGTTGGCAGAGTGTGCTAACGCAGTGAATAACTCAAAGTTGGGGAGGAGACTTCTGATGTTAACATGCAAGAAACCAAGGCTTTTACGGTTACAGAAGTCAACAAATGATAGGAGTGATACTGGGGGCTACAGGACCTGGGATAACCTCTACATCACCAGAGGAACAGAGGAGGAATAGATTAAGGATACGGCTAAAGGCTTTAAGAACTGTTCTTCTAGTGCGTTGTGGCAGAGAGGCATAACGCAATCACAGGTGTTATTCGAGAGGGCTAAGACAACAACTGGTAATGGCGACGAAAGTTTGGGCTGAGGCTAAACAGATAAACAGGATGGGGTACCGTGTAAAGGAACAGTCCAGCAGGCATTAGCTGTGTAGCTGTGTGATCATAAGGTCCAGTGAACAGCACTAAGTAAGTCCGGGAGCAGATTGTAGGCTGCTAAAGCACAGGCGAGCAGAAGGCACGGCTGTTGATTGCGCGTGCTAGCGGGCCGGGGCTAGCAGATGGATATTCGTGGTCGTCGCAAAGGGAAGCCTGTTGAAAGCACATCAGACGATTACGTCGGCAGACCAGACGTGATGGATCGACAGGGCTCCGTGTCGACACTAGGAGGTCCCGTCCGGTTGACAGAGAGGTAGATAGCTGGGAGATGGGCCTAGCTCGAGGCTAGCTCAAGGCTAACTGGTACGTTGGGAAGGGGATATTAGCCAACAACAGCCATTCGGTTGCAGCTAGCTAGTTGCAATGGTCCGGTGTTAAGGTCCAGTGATTCTGGCAGAAAATCCGATATGCTCTGGGTCGATAGCACGCTGTGCAGACTGGCCGATAATTGTCCAGGCTAGAGCTGGCTGGTAGGTAGTGCAGGCCACGGACAGTGGTGAAGACCGCTAACTGTGGCTAATAGCAAGTAGCTAGTTAGCTGGCTAGCTGGCTAGTTTCAGCCATAGGTTCTTGATAAAAATAAAGAAATAATAGATTCCGTTCCACATTGGGTGAGGCGGGTTGCAGGAAAGCATATTTAGATTAAAGGATGTAAAGTGAGATAGAGAAATATACAGTGAGGGAAAAAAGTATTTGATCCCCTGCTGATTTTGTACGTTTGCCCACTGACAAAGACATGCTCAGTCTATAATTTTAATCGTAGGTTTATTTGAACAGTGAGAGACAGAATAACAACAACAAAATCCAGAAAAACGCATGTCAAAAATGTTATAAATTGATTTGCATTTTAATGAGGGAAATAAGTATTTGACCCCTCTGCAAAACATGACTTAGTACTTGGTGGCAAAACCCTTGTTGGCAATCACAGAGGTCAGACGTTTCTTGTAGTTGGCCACTAGGTTTGCACACATCTCAGGAGGGATTTTGTCCCACTCCTCTTTGCAGATCTTCTCCAAGTCATTAAGGTTTCGAGCCTGACGTTTGGCAACTTGAACCTTCAGCTCCCTCCACAGATTTTCTATGGGATTAAGGTCTGGAGACTGGCTAGGCCACTCCAGGACCTTAATGTGCTTCTTCTTGAGCCACTCCTTTGTTGCCTTGGCCGTGTGTTTTCGTCCATCGTCCCTTTGATACGGTGACGTTGTCCTGTCCCCTTAGCAGAAAAACACCCCCAAAGCATAATGTTTCCACCTCCATGTTTGACGGTGGGGATGGTGTTCTTGGGGTCATAGGCAGCATTCCTCCTCCTTCAAACACAGCGAGTTGAGTTGATGCCAAAGAGCTCAATTTTACACTTTCACCCAGTTCTCCTTGGCAAACTTCAGACGGCCCTGTATATGTGCTTTCTTGAGCAGGGGGACCTTGGGGGCGCTGCAGGATTTCAGTCCTTCACGGCGTAGTGTGTTACCAATTGTTTTCTTGGTGACTAATGTCCCAGCTGCCTTGAGATCATTGACAAGATCATCCTGTGTAGTTCTGAGCTGATTCCTCACCGTTCTCATGATCATTGCAACTCCACGAGGTGACATCTTGCGTGGAGCCCCAGGCCGAGGGAGATTGACAGTTCTTTTGTGTTTCTTCCATTTGCGAATAATCGCACCAACTGTTGTCACCTTCTCACCAAGCTGCTTGGCGATGGTCTTGTAGCCCATTCCAGCCTTGTGTAGGTCTACAATCTTGTCCCTGACATCCTTGGAGAGCTCTTTGGTCTGGGCCATGTTGGAGAGTTTGGAATCTGATTGATTGATTGCTTCTGTGGACAGGTGTCTTTTATACAGGTAACAAGCTGAGATTAGGAGCACTCCCTTTAAGAGTGTGCTCCTATTCTCAGCTCGTTACCTGTATAAAAGACACCTGGGAGCCAGAAATCTTTCTGATTGAGAGGGGGTCAAATACTTATTTCCCTAATTAAAATACAAATCAATTTATAACATTTTTGACATACTGGATTTTCTGGATTTTGTTGTTGTTAGTCTGTCTCTCACTGTTCAAATAAACCTACCATTACAATTATAGACTGATTATTTCTTTGTCAGTGGGCAAACGTACAAAATCAGCAAGGGATCAAATACTTTTTTCCCTCACTGTATACGAATGAAAGACAAAAAACAAAAGAAACAGGCTATTTACACGAGGACACAACACAATACACGACCGCACTACTACGCCATCTTGGAGTACAAGATGTATTTTATATTTTTGTTTCATCAGACCAGAGGACATTTCTCCAAAAAGTACGATCTTTGTCCCCATGTGCAGTTGCAAACCGTAGTCTGGCTTTCTTATGGCGGTTTTGGAGCAGTGGCTTCTTCCTTGCTGAGTGGCCTTATGTCAATATAGGACTCGTTTTACTGTGGATATAGATACTTGTGTACCTTTTTCCTCCAGCATCTTCATAAGGTCCTTTGCTGTTGTTCTGGGATTGATTTGCACTTTTCGCACCAAAGTACGTTCATCTCTAGGAGACAGAATGCGTCTCCTTCCTGAGCGGTATGACGGCTGCATGGTCCCATGGTGTTTATACTTGCGTACTGTTGTTTGTACAGATGAACGTGGTACCTTCAGGCGTTTGGAAATTGCTCCCAAGGATGAACCAGACTTGTGGAGGTCTACAACTTTTTTTCTGAGGTCTTGGCTGATTTCTTTTGAATTTCCCATGATGTCAAGCAAAGAGGCACTGAGTTTGAAGGTAGGCCTTGAAATACATCCACAGGTACACCTCCAATTGACTCAAATTATGTTAATTAGCCTATCAGAAGCTTCTAAAGCCATGACATCATTTTCTGGAATTTTCCAAGCTGTTTAAAGTCACAGTCAACTTGGTGTATGTAAACTTCTGACCTAAATACAGGGAAATTCTTGAGGGAAACCTGTTTCAGTCTTCCAGAGATTTGAGACTGGGACGGAGGTTCACCTTCCAGCAGGACAATGACCCTAAGCATACTGCTAAAGCAACACTCAAGTAGGTTAAGGGGAAACATTTAAATGTCTTCGAATGGCCTAGTCAAAGCCCAGACCTCAATCCAATTGAGAATCTGTGGTATGACTTAAAGATTGCTGTACACCAGCGGAACCCATCCAACTTGAAAGAGCTGGAGCAGTTTTGCATTGAAGAATGGGCAAAAATCCCAGTGGCTAGATGTGCCAAGCTTATAGAGACATACCCCAAGCTGTAATTGCTGCAAAAGGTGGCTCTACAAAGTATTGACTTTGGGGGGGTGAATAGTTATTCACGCTCAAGTTTTCTGTTTTTTTGTCTTATTTCTTGTTTGTTTCACAAGATAACATATTTTTGCATCTTCAAAGTGGTAGGCATGTTGTGTAAATCAAATGATACAAACCCCCCAAAAATCCATTTTAATTCCAGGTTGTAAGGCAACAAAATAGGAAAAAATGCGAAGGGGGTGAATACTTTCGCAAGCCACTGTAGTCTATAATGCGCACCACCGCATTGCTCAACTCAGACAACGGTGTGTAGCCTACTGTAGCTGCTAGTAAAGTAATTCAAAGACTATACTTTATCACTCAGAATGGAACTTTCCAGTTCTACTATTTTTGCCATGTAATGTTGTTATTAAAACAATCAGACAACCCTATAGTAGAATACGTTACCTATTTACCTAGTCGGCCTATTGTTATTGTTATAAATATTCCTCTCGAGGCGCATTCAAGTTGCGAGAGCCATAGGAGGGAAACATGTATTCTGACAAAAAGTAATTGCACAACATTGTTTTGGCAAATGTTTTAAAGAGGGGGATCCCAGTTTTCCATTGCTACCATGTTTAATTCTCTACTCCTTCAATCATTTTACAAATGCAGTTTTACAACCGGTTTCAAGCATGGTTTAGGCGCAGCTGCACAACAGGGCGCTTAAAGGGGCAATGTCTTAAAAGAGCAACAACACTGTAATAGAAACCAAAATAATCTCATTTTTAGAGTGAATAATAATTAATAAGCTATAGATTCATATTTATAATAAATAATAATGACAATCAGGATGTTGTGTCCAATGGGGTAAATGCAGATGGACAAACCCCATGCTTCAGCCTATGTACATTTTATAGCCACTATGCTGCATCAGTTGGGCTAGAGGTGATAATGCTTACTGCTAATAGGACATCTGATAAGGTAGACCCCTCAAACTCAACTCTGGACCTCGAAGCCAGTTCCACTGCATTTTTTTTCATTGTTCTCCTCTAATCAGGGAATGATTTAGACCTGGGACACCAGGTGTGCAATTAATTATCAGGTAGAAAAGAAAACCAGCAGGCTCCGGACCTCGTAGGTTATGAGTTGAATACCCCTGATGCAGACCATGCATAGGTTACATGCATGATCCAATATGTTAAAATAATTTGTATATTATTTTTACCAATATGTTGTTGGGCTCATTTCTGGAGGTGAAAATCATATTTTGGAGTAGAATGTATTTTAAAAAAGTCACCAGAACTGAGCTTCTCAGTCCTTCTACAGTGGGGAGAACAAGTATTTGATACACTGCCAATTTTGCAGGTTTTCCTACTTACAAAGCATGTAGAGGTCTGTAATTTTTATCATAGGTACACTTCAACTGTGAGAGACGGAATCTAAAACAAAAATCCAGAAAATCACATTGTATGATTTTTAAGTAATTAATTTGCATTTTATTGCATGACATAAGTATTTGATCACCTACCAACCAGTAAGAATTCCGGCTCTCGCAGACCTGTTAGTTTTTCTTTAAGCCCTCCTGTTCTCCACTCATTACCTGTATTAACTGCACCTGTTTGAACTCGTTACCTGTATAAAAGACACCTGTCCACACACTCAATCAAACAGACTCCAACCTCTCTACAATGGCCAAGACCAGAGAGCTGTGTAAGGACATCAGGGATAAAATTGTAGACCTGCACAAGGCTGGGATGGGCTACAGGACAATAGGCAAGCAGCTTGGTGAGAAGGCAACAACTGTTGGCGCAATTATTAGAAAATGGAAGAAGTTCAAGATGACGGTCAATCACCCTCGGTCTGGGGCTCCATGCAAGATCTCACCTTGTGGGGCATCAATGATCATGAGGAAGGTGAGGGATCAGCCCAGAACTACACGGCAGGACCTGGTCAATGACCTGAAGAGAGCTGGGACCACAGTCTCAAAGAAAACCATTAGTAACACACTACGCCGTCATGGATTAAAATCCTGCAGCGCACACAAGGTCCCCCTGCTCAAGCCAGCGCATGTCCAGGCCCGTCTGAAGTTTGCCAATGACCATCTGGATGATCCAGAGGAGGAATGGGAGAAGGTCATGTGGTGTGATGAGACAAAAATAGAGCTTTTTGGTCTAAACTCCACTTGCCGTGTTTGGAGGAAGAAGAAGGATGAGTACAACCCCAAGAACACCATCCCAACCGTGAAGCATGGAGGTGGAAACATCATTCTTTGGGGATGCTTTTCTGCAAAGGGGACAGGACGACTGCACCGTATTGAGGGGAGGATGGATGGGGCCATGTATCGCGAGATCTTGGCCAACAACCTCCTTCCCTCAGTAAGAGCATTGAAGATGGGTCGTGGCTGGGTCTTCCAGCATGACAACGACCCGAAACACACAGCCAGGGCAACTAAGGAGTTGCTCCGTAAGAAGCATCTCAAGGTCCTGGAGTGGCCTAGCCAGTCTCCAGACCTGAACCCAATAGAAAATCTTTGGAGGGAGCTGAAAGTCCGTATTGCCCAGCGAAAGCCCCGAAACCTGAAGGATCTGGAGAAGGTCTGTATGGAGGAGTGGGCCAAAATCCCTGCTGCAGTGTGTGCAAACCTGGTCAAGACCTACAGGAAACGTATGATCTCTGTAATTGCAAACAAAGGTTTCTGTACCGAATATTAAGTTCTGCTTTTCTGATGTATCAAATACTTATGTCATGCAATAAAATGCAAATTAATTCCTTAAAAATCATACAATGTGATTTTCTGTATTTTTGTTTTAGATTCCGTCTCTCACAGTTGAAGTGTACCTATGATAAAAATTACAAACCTCTACATGCTTTGTAAGTAAGAGAACCTGAAAAATCGGCAGTGTATCAAATACTTGTTCTCCCCACTGTAAGTATTTTTGGTTTGTTGAGTTAATTAGACATGGCCATTTCAAGCTTATCTTTCTAAAAAATGTAATGTTATTAAGGAATATTTAGGCAAGTTAGCTGGCTAACTCATTGATTCTGCTTTGTAGTATACCCCTCTGGAAAGGGGAGTGAACAAGAGCAAAAAGGGTTGTTACATTATATAAAATACGGCCCCTCAAGTTATAGTAGCTAGCTTGTTTTTTCATTCAAATGTTTCATTTTCTCTTCTAGGTCCTCCTCTTCCTCTGTCGTCTCTGCGTCTTTTTGTTCCTCCGCTGCGGCTGGTGTGTGCTGCTCTGTGGCAGGTTGTAGAGCGGAGAGACGTCATGGACTATGGGCTGCTGGAAGAGTTTGCCACCAGCGTGTTGGAAATAGTCCCTGATCTGATGACTTACAGAGAGAGGGTCCAACTCCTCATGGGACTGAGAGCACGGGTGAGTCGGGGTGACAGGAGGGAAAGGAGTTGCCGCTAGGCACAGATCTAGGATCAGTGTAACTTCCTGAAGTGAACCATTATGGAAGGAAAACGTAGGGCTGTGACGGTCATGGAGTTTTGTATGAAGGTTATTTGTCAGCCAAATGACCTCCGTCACCGTTATAACCATTCGAAAAGCAAAAGACTCCTGCAATTTTTCTCTTCCTCCACTCCTGACACTGCATGTGCTCCTAGGCTGTTCTTGTCTTTACTGTTTAGCCAAGCTGTACAGTTTAATGTATCTCCGTCTAGCAGTATAACACTAACCCACCTTGCGAGTTATTTGCCGAACTCGTGCCTGTGCCTGTTTGGCGACAATTTTCTCACGTACGAGCCTACAGTGCATTCGGAAAGTATTCAGACCCCTTCCCTTTTTCCACATTGTGTTACGTTACAGCCTTATTCTAAAACGGATTAAATACATAACAATCAATCTACACACAATACCCCATAATGACAAAGTGAAAACAGGTTTTTAGATATTTTTGCAAAAAAAAAAAAAAAGACATACCTTATTTACGTAAGTATTCAGATCCTTTGCTATGAGACTCGGAATTGAGCTCGGGTGCATCCTGTTTCCATTGATCATCTTTGATATGTTTCCACAACTTGATAGGAGTCCACCTGTGGTAAATTGAATTGATTGGACATGATTTGGAAAGGCACACACCTGTTTATATATGGTCCCACAGTTGACAGTGCATGTCAGAGCAAAAATCAAGCCATGAGGTCGAAGGAATTGTCCGTAGAGCTCCGAGACAGGATTGTGTTGAGGCACATGTCTGGGGAAGGGTACCAAAACAATTCTGCAGCATTGAAGGTCCCCAAGAACACAGTGGCCTCCATCATTCTTAAATGGAAGAAGTTTGGAACCATCAAGACTTCCTAGAGCTGGCCGCCCGGCCAAACTGAGCAATCGGGGGAGAAGGGCCTTAGTCAGGGAGGTGACCAAGAACCCGATGGTCACTCTGACAGAGCTCTAGAGTTCCTCTGTGGAGATGGGAGAACCTTCCAGAAGGACAACAATCTCTGCAGTACTCCACCAATCAGGCCTTTATGGTAGAGTGGCCAGACAGAAACCACTCCTCAGTAAAAGGCACACGACAGCCCACTTGGAGTTTGCCAAAAGGCATGTAAAGGACTCTCTGACCATGAGAAACAAGATTATCTGGTCTGATGAAACCAAGATTGAACTCTTTGGCCTTAATGCCAAGAGTCATGTCTGGAGGAATCCAGGCACCATCCCTACGGAGTAGCATGGTGGTGGCAGCATCTTGCTGTGGGGATGTTTTTCAGCGGCAGGGACTAGGAGACTAGTCAGGATCGAGGGAAAGATGAACGGAGCAAAGTACAGAGAGATCCTTGATGAAAACCTGCTCCAGAGTGCTCGGGACCTCATACTGGGGCGAAGGTTCACCTTCCAACAGGACAACGACCCTAAGCACACAGCCAAGACAATGCAGGAGTGGCTTGTAGCCAAAATGTGGAAAAAGTCAAGGGGTCTGAATACTTTCCGAATGCACTGAATATCCGTGGTCGGTGGACGGTTCTTATTAGAAGGTTGTTGTTTGCACCGCTGAGCAGTGCCCAGGAAATAATTAAATCACATTTTTAGAAGATACCACCCCCTTCCAAATCAATACCAAATATGGATTCCATGTTGTGTTGTGGCTTTGCATGTATAGCAGTTTTGCAACGGAAACCGTTTACCGTTTTCTCTAGGAACCAAACAGAGCAAACATAATGAAACTGGGAGGGACCTACCTGAATTTGTCTCTCGTAAACCATTTTACATTGGAGTAAACGGTTTCCATTGAAAATGTTTTGGTACAGAGAAAATGTTTTGCAACAGAATCCGACTAATGGATACACCCCTGTCTGTTTCACACCTTTTTGTCCTAGCTAATCAGCCTCGCTATACGGGCACATGCTGCCGCAGACACGACGCAGACAAGAAGTTGAATGTAGCGTGTGCGTGCAAACATTGACATCCATGTTTGGTTTTGATTTGAAGGGGGGTGGTAGCATCTAAACATTTTATTTAATTATTTCCTGGGCACCGCTCAGGGATTTAAGGGATGACCTTTTAAGAAGAACTGTAGACCAACCGAATGCGTTCGCGATAAGTCAAGACCAAATCTGTACCGGTGTAGCAGCACGTGTTCCATTAGACCCCGTCTTATTACTAAATGAAATCATTGTTAAAGGGGTCTAAGTTTGGGCTAGCGGAGGGCTAGCTAGCTGGAGTTAGCTAACCTAACTTGCTGACATTTCTGTCAAGTCACAGTGTGCCCTGTTTTTGGTAAGCCAATGGGTGCATGTATTTCATGATACTCATTTGCTACAACAAGGAGCAACAAAGTTTAATCACGTACAGTTGAAGTCAAAGTTTACATACACTTAGGTTGGAGTCATTAAAACTCGTTTTTCAACCACTCCACACATTTCTTGTTAACAAACTATAGTTTTGGCAAGTCGATTAGGACATCTACAGTGGGGAGAACAAGTATTTGGTACACTGACGATTTTGCAGGTTTTCCTACTTACAAAGCATGTAGAGGTCTGTAATTTTGATCATAGGTACACTTCAACTGTGAGACGGAATCTAAAACAAAAATCCAGAAAATCACATTGTATGATTTTTAAGTAATTCATTTGCATTTTATTGCTTGACATAAGTATTTGATCACCTACCAACCAGTAAGAATTCCGGCTCTCGCAGACCTGTTAGTTTTTCTTTAAGAAGCCCTCCTGTTCTCCACTCATTACCTGTATTAACTGCACCTGTTTGAACTCGTTAACTGTATAAAAGACACCTGTCCACACACTCAATCAAACAGACTCCAACCTCTCCACAATGGCCAAGACCAGAGAGCTGTGTAAGGACATCAGGGATAAAATTGTAGACCTGCACAAGGCTGGGATGGGCTACAGGACAATAGGCAAGCAGCTTGGTGAGAAGGCAACAACTGTTGGCGCAATTATTAGAAAATGGAAGAAGTTCAAGATGACGGTCAATCACCCTCGGTCTGGGGCTCCATGCAAGATCTCACCTCGTGGGGCATCAATGATCATGAGGAAGGTGAGGGATCAGCCCAGAACTACACGGCAGGACCTGGTCAATGACCTGAAGAGAGCTGGGACCACAGTCTCAAAGAAAACCATTAGTAACACACTACGCCGTCATGGATTAAAATCCTGCACAGCCAGGGCAACTAAGGAGTTGCTCCGTAAGAAGCATCTCAAGGTCCTGGAGTGGCCTAGCCAGTCTCCAGACCTGAACCCAATAGAAAATATTTGGAGGGAGCTAAAAGTCCGTATTGCCCAGCGACAGCCCTGAAACCTGAAAGATCTGGAGAAGGTCTGTATGGAGGAGTGGGCCAAAATCCCTGCTGCAGTGTGTGCAAACCTGGTCAAGACCTACAGGAAACGTATGATCTCTGTAATTGCAAACAAAGGTTTCTGTTCCAAATATTAAGTTCTGCTTTTCTGATGTATCAAATACTTATGTCATGCAAATAAAATGCAAATTAATTCCTTAAAAATCATACAATGTGATTTTCTGGATTTTCTAGATTCCGTCTCTCACAGTTGAAGTGTACCTATGATAAAAATTACAGACGTCTACATGCTTTGTAAGTAAGAAAACCTGCAAAATCGGCAGTGTATCAAATACTTGTTCTCCCCACTGTACTTTGTGCATGACACAAGTAATTTTTCCAACAAGTGTTTACAGACAGATTATTTCACTTATAATTCACTGTATCACAATTCCAGTGGGTCAGAAGTTTACATACACTAAGTTGACTGTGCCTTTAAACAGCTTGGAAAATTCCAGAAAATGATGTCATGGCTTTAGAAGCTTCTGATAGGCTAATTGACATCATATGAGTCAATTTGAGGTGTACCTGTGGATGTATTTCAAGGCCTACCTTCAAACTCAGTGCCTCTTTGCTTGACATCATGGGAAAATCAAAAGCAATCAGCCAATACCTCAGAAAATATATTGTAGACCTCCACAAGTCTCTTTCATCCTTGGAAGCAATTTCCAAACGCCTGAAGGTACCACGTTCATCTGTACAAACAATAGTACGCAAGTATAAACACCATGGGACCACGCAGCTGTCATACCGCTCAGGAAGGAGACACGTTCTGTCTCCTAGAGATGAACGTACTTTGGTGCGAAAAGTGAAAATCAATCCCAGAACAACAGCAAAGGACGTTGTGAAGATGCTGGAGGAAACAGGTACAAAAGTATCTAAATCCACAGTAAAACGAGTCCTATATCGACATAACCTGAAAGGCCGCTCAGCAAGGAAGAAGCCACTGCTCCAAAACCGCCATAAAAAAGCCAGACTACGGTTTGCAACTGCACATGGGGACAAAGACCGTACTTTTTGGATAAATGTCCTCTGGTCTTATGAAACAAAAATAGAACTGTTTGGCCATAATGACCATCATGATGTTTAGAGGAAAAAGGGGGTGGCTTGCAAGCCAAAGAACACCATCCCAATCGTCAAGCACGGGGGTGGCAGTATCATGCTGTGCGGGTGCTTTGCTGCAAGAGGGACTGGTGCACTTCACAAAATAGATGGCATCATGAGGAAGGAAAATTATGTGGATATATTGAAGCAACATCTCAAGACATCAGTCAGGAAGTTAAAGCTTGGTCGCAAATGGGTCTTCCAAATGGACAATGACCCCAAGCATACTTCCAAAGTTGTGGCAAAATGGCTTAAGGACAACAAAGTCAAGGTATTGGAGTGGCCATCACAAAGCCCTGACCTCAATCCTATAGAACATTTGTGGGCAGAACTGAAAAAGTGTGTGCGAGCAAGGAGGCCTACAAACCTGACTCAGATACACCAGCTCTGTCATGAGGAATGGGCCAAAATTCACCCAACTTATTGTGGGAAGCTTGTGGAAGGCTACCCGAAACGTTTCACCCAAGTTAAACAATTTAAAGGCAATGCTACCAAATACTAATTGAGTGTTTGTAAACTTCTGACCCACTGGGAACGTGATGAAAGAAATAAAAGCTGAAATAAATCATTCTCTCTACTATTATTCTGACATTTCACATTATTAAAATAAAGTGGTGATCCTAACTGACCTAAGACAGGGAATTAAAGGTCAGGAATTGTGAAAATCTGAGTTTAAATGTATTTGGCTAAGGTGTATGTACAGTGAGGGAAAAAAGTTTTTGATCCCCTGCTGATTTTGTACGTTTGCCCACTGACAAAGAAATGATCAGTCTATAATTTTAATGGTAGGCTTATTTGAACAGTGAGAGACAGAATAACGACAAAAAAATCCAGAGAAACACATGTCAAAAATGTTATAAATTGATTTGCATTTTAATGAGGGAAATAAGTATTTGACCCCCTCTCAATCAGAAAGAATCCTGGCTCCCAGGTGTTTTTTATACAGGTAACGAGCTGAGATTAGGAGCACACTCTTAAAGAGAGTGCTCCTAATCTCAATTTGTTACCTGTATAAAAGACACCTGTCCACAGAAGCAATCAATCAGATTCCACTCTCCACCATGGCCAAGACCAAATGAGCTCTCCAAGAATGTCAGGGACATGATTGTAGACCTACACAAGGCTGGAATAGGCTACAAGACCATCGCCAAGCAGCTTGGTGAGAAGGTGACAACAGTTGGTGTGATTATTCGCAAATGGAAGAAACACAAAAAAACTGTCAATCTCCCTCGGCCTGGGGCTCCATGCAAGATCTCACCTCGTGGAGTTGCAATGATCATGAGAACGGTGAGGAATCAGCCCAGAACTACACTGGAGGATCTTGTAAATGATCTCAAGGCAGCTGGGACCATAGTCACCAAGAAAACAATTGGTAACACACTACGCCGTGAAGGACTGAAAGGTCCCCCTGCTCAAGAAAGCACATATACAGGCCCGTCTGAAGTTTGCCAATGAACATCTGAATGATTCAGAGGAGAACTGGGTGAAAGTGTTGTGGTCAGATGAGACCAAAATCGAGCTCTTTGGCATCAACTCAACTCGCCGTGTTTGGAGGAGGAGGAATGCTGCCTATGACCCCAAGAACACCATCCCCACCGTCAAACATGGAGGTGGAAACATTATGCTTTGGGGGTGTTTTTCTCCTAAGGGGACAGGACAACTTCACCGCATCAAAGGGACGATGGATGGGGCCATGTGCCGTCAAATCTTGGGTGAGAACCTCCTTCCCTCAGCCAGGGCATTGAAAATGGGTCGTGGATGGGTATTCCAGCATGACAATGACCCAAAACACACGGCCAAGGCAACAAAGGAGTGGCTCAAGAAGAAGCACATTAAGGTCCTGGAGTGGCCTAGCCAGTCTCCAGACCTTAATCCCATAGAAAATCTGTGGAGGGAGCTGAAGGTTCGAGTTGCCAAACGTCAGGCTCGAAACCTTAATGACTTGGAGAAGATCTGCAAAGAGGAGTGGGACAAAATCCCTCCTGAGATGTGTGCAAACCTGGTGGCCAGCTACAAGAAACGTCTGACCTCTGTGATTGCCAACAAGGGTTTTGCCACCAAGTACTAAGTCATGTTTTGCAGAGGGGTCAAATACTTATTTCCCTCATTAAAATGCAAATCAATTGATAACATTTTTGACATGCGTTTTTCTGGATTTTGTTGTTGTTATTCTGTCTCTCACTGTTCAAATAAACCTACCATTAAAATTATAGACTGATCATGTCTTTGTCAGTGGGCAAACGTACAAAATCATATACTTTTTTCCCTCTCTGTAAACTTCCGACTTCAACTGTAGTAAAGAGTCCATGTTAATGCGGAAACGTACTCAACCATACATCTCATTTGAATGCCTGGCTATTTTCACTCAGTCAGCAGTTTTTTCGTTTACATTTACATTTTAGTCATTTAGCAGACGCTCTTATCCAGAGCGACTTACAGGAGCAATTAGGGTTAAGTGTCTTGCTCAAGGCAGGGCGATATGGCCAAAATATATCACGGTATTTAAAAAATATTTTACGGTATGATGGTATTTGATGTTTTTGAATAATACAAGTTATAAAATGAGTAGTGCATGATCCTAGGGTGGCAACACATACATTATAAGTGATTTCAATGGGTCTTTCTCTATTCTGATTGTTTTATACTGTTCATTTCAACATCAACCCAAAATCACTTTCAGCATTTTCATAAATATTTGCATTTCCTTCACTCATTTGAGATCATTTCCAGAATGCCATGTAGGGCTGCACGATATGGGCAAACAATCTAGACCTTATTTTTAACCAAATGTTGCAATTGCGATTTGACTTGCGATTTTAGAGCAAAACACTTGGGTGAACTGTTGAAATCATGGAAATAGAATGATTATTTTAATTCTATAGTTAGAATATAATAGTGGGCACGTTGAATACAGTGTTCTTTGACATGACAACGAATGAAAATGCCAGGGAGGAGTTATTGTGACAGGGTAGGAAACAAAGTGTTGTGTTTCCTAGGGGACCCTATAGTCTTTGTCTACATTGAATGTTTTCTCTTAGCTACTTCATGTAGCTAACATATTCATGCTTTGCGTTTTCTTCTTTGATTTAGAAGATACTGTTGCACAAACAACATGCTGATGTAGGTCTACACCCTCACTGGCATTATCAGGCTGCATAGCTAGTTACGTTTGCTCTGACTCATTTATTAGCTAGCTAGCTAGCAATTAGCATTAGCGGCTAACAAGATGTAGGACAAACTTGCTAAACAAAGACAAACTAGCTGTTTGCAGATGTAATAAGCACAAACTAATAGTGTAATTATAGAACGCTAGTGGATTTATATTAAGAAGCAAAGTGAAAACAGCATAGTTGTCATCAACATTGCTGCATGTGCTGCATTTTCGAGATACCAAAATTAAAGGCACCAGGAAGTGATGGTTATACCTCAGAATTGTATAAGCAGTTTGTAACTATACTTTAACCAATACTGCTTAGACTGTATAATACTTTGGGGGGATCATGATATTGTGAATGGAACTACTGCTGAGGCAATTATCACACTCATTCCTAAAGGGGAAAAAGACCTGTCTCAATGCTCAGACCATAGACCAATCTCTTTACTAAATGTTGATTTTAAGATACTTTCAAAATTATTAGCAAACAGACTTAGGAAAGTTATTCACCCTTTGATTTCAACTGATCAGATTGGTTTAATTTCAAATTGATATAGCTCCGATAATGCAAGGACATTTTATAATATGGTGCATAGAGCTAAGATGTTGCAGGTACCAGATGTATCACTTGATGCTGAAAAAGCATTTGATCAAGTAGAGTGGAAATATTTATTATATACAATGGAAAGATTTGGCTTTGGTCCTTTTTTTAGAAGATGGGTTTCCAGTATATACAATAGCCCTGGAGCAGCAGTTATAACAAATGGTATGCACTCACTAACTGTAAGTCGCTCTGGATAAGAGCGTCTGCTAAATGACGTAAATGTAAATTTACCATGTAGACTGAATGCAAGTGTCTCGTGGTCGAGGAACAACAAATGCGCTCCTTGAGTGACGGGGCGAGGCTAGGTCTGTGTGGAAAGCGGCATAGAGAGAGAGTAGAGAGAGATGACTCAAGTAGCGAAGTAAACTATAAAAATGGACGTTACAAACTGCTTATCACATTTAACAAGGCAAACATTCAAATAACGTTATAGAAGGTAAAGTAAAAACCCAAACCAGTCCGTGCATCAATACCGGTATATCGTAAAATACGGTATTCAGCCCAGCCCTAGCTCCAGGGCACATCGACAGATTTTTCACCTTGTCAGCTGGGGGATTCAAACCAGCAACCTTTCTGTTATTAAAAAATACAGATAAAAACCCACCCTTATGGAACAGTGCGGACTGTGAAGAGACACGCACAGACACACACATGCTAACACACGCACTATACACACTCGTACACATGGATTTTGTATTGTAGATATGTGGTAGTAGAGTAGTGGCCTGAGGGCACACGCTTAATGTGTTGTGAAAAGTGTTATGAAATGTAATGTCATGTAGTATTTTTAATTGTAAATAACTGCCTTAATGTTGCTGGACCCCACTCTTAACCACTAGGCTATCTGCCCTTGCCCTATCTGTTCCACAACACAACATTCTAAAACCGGCTAGTTTTGTGCCCTCTCGTCTTTCCTTATATCGGCTGTTAGATGTGATCCACGCTTACTTTTATTTGACTGCATATAGGTCAAGTTTGTCGACATAAAAATGTTTTTATTTTTTATTAAAACGCTTATGATAGTTATTTTATTTACATGACGGTCTTCATCCATAATAGTCTGTTACACGATTATACAATTACCGTGCCAGCCCTAGGAAAACGCAAGATTTACATTAGATAAGTGCAACCTCATCCTACTTGAACATTGAACTCAACGATCACACATATACACACCTGTTGCCATTTATGATCAATTCTCATTTGATTGACAGCTGGTTCTGGAGTTGTGTCGCTGTGATGATGAGTTGTGTCGCCCTGACACCGTCCAGCCACACCTGAACAGGATAAGGAACTGTGTCTCCAATCAGAAGGGAGAGGTGAGGACTGCTCAGAGAAGGAACCTTGATTCTAATTGCTCTATTGGTAGTAGTGTGGTCCTTGTGACATGGAACTTGGTGCTTATAATGTGGGTTTTATTCCCTCATTTGCCTCAAAAGGCTAAGTATGTAAGGCAGTATGTATATTTTCTAAATGTCTATATACAGTAGATCCACAGTGTTTTGGAAGTCTTGTTATCCTATGGCTAGTTTTATTTACCCACTGTGCATTATTGCTGCAGGTTTCAGATCCAAAGGTGGAAGCATCAGAGGCCAGCTTCATGAAGCTGATTGAAACCCTGCTGGAGCAGCCAGAGGAGAGGGAACTCTTCTTCCAGGTCAGTGTCATAGCATGCTGGGGGAAAAGTGACATGATTGCATTTCACTGCTTCCAGGTCCAACCTGATGCGAGAATCATAATCAGTGAGCCCTTCCTTTCAATGGAACCCATTTTCTTGCCATAGATTGCAAACCAACAACCGTATTTCCAGGCTGATGTTATTCATACACGATTTCTGTATGTAGTGCCTTCAGAAAGTATTCATACCCCTTGGCCTATTCCACAGTTTGTTGTTACAGCCTGAATTCAAAATTGATTAAATAGTAGTTTTTTTCTCAGCCATCTACACACAATACCCCATAAAGACAAAGTGAAAACATGTTTTTAGAAATGTTTGCAAATGTATTGAAAATGAAATACATACATATTCACACCCCTGAGTCAATACTTTGTAGAAGCACCTTTGGCAGCGATTACAGCTGTGAGGTCCTGTGTAGCTCAGTTGGTAGAGCATGGCGTTTGCAACGCCAGGGTTGTGGGTTCGATTCCCACGGGGGGCCAGTATGAAAATGTATGCACTCACTAACTGTAAGTCGCTCTGGATAAGAGCGTCTGCTAAAATGTAAATGTAGCTTAAAATGTAAATGTAGCTTTAAATGTAAATGTGAGTCTTTCTGGGTAATTCTCTACCCAGTGGGCATACGACGTGATAAAGACGTCTTTTACTGGTTGAAATCTGGTCTGGACATATAACCAGATGAAGGTCATGAAAAATACATCTTATTTTGGTTAATATCAGGTTTTAAGTTTAAATCTGATTGAACTACTGACCAGTTATCTAAATGCTATTCAATTAATAGAAACCAATCTATATAAACATGTGCATAGTGTTTGTGGGCCATGCATTCATTGCATATAAGACACTAGAACCATTACAATTATTAAAATTTAGCACACTTGGCAAACAACAGCTGGCAGAGCGCACCAAAGCGGGTTAGGGTCTCGTGGCATACTGTACCCAGTCAACACAATGGGCTCGGGCTTATTCCATTTGAGACTCTGCATTGACTCGGTCTCGGGGGGCTTCATGTGGGCCGAGCTCTTCCCGAGTCCGGCAGAATCATATTACTCTGGGCTCCGGCTAATAGTACTCAGCCAAGTCTACTTCAGCTTATCCGGTCCGATTAACTTTTTCAGGAGTAGGGACATTTGAGGTTTTTATACGGCAGGTGATGAACTATTTACAAAAACAAAGAAATGTGATCAATTTCACCTCCAAGTCATTGAATTTGCTAGGTCATTAAAAGCTCAAATGTATTCCTGTCTCTGTGGTCCTATAGCTATCAGAGATGGTCCCTAATTGAGAGAATATCCAATACTCTAAATGCTATTGCTTTTATTGAAGGCTATGTTTTTCGTAGTTGCAGTCCACCCAATTGAAAAGTGCACATTCATTTCCATAACATTTGTTCTAGGCTACCAGCATGTAAGATAAACAGGCACAATAATACAGGATACCCTTAAAAAATGTCACTGCTGTTATAATGCAGTAAAACTGTGGTACAATGAAATAATGGTTGTTTAATTAGTAATATCTGGTAGTTTGCTGTATGTGTTTGCTTTCTAATGGTAGTCTTTTGTCTGTGTTAGCTAATTGTACTGTTTATTGTGCTGCACATTTTCTTCTGTTCCACTGAATGCTGTTTTGATGTTCTATTTTGACTAACAAAATGTGTTTTCAGAATTTAACAAATAACACGTGGGCCTATGTCTTTTATTTCAATATCCTACTACAATCCACCAGGATTTACAAAACCCTATTTTTATCGCATTTATTTCCATCAATAATTAATCCAAAATGATTGCACCTGAATTTGACCCTGAAAATATGACTATAATATTTTTCCTTAAAGCTTTTAAGCAATTAACATAATGTGTGCAGTAATTGTATTTTAATTTCAGTAGCTAAATTAGGAGGTAGGCATATCAGTTCCAGCTAAAACTTGGATTGGAATCTATCCTTCACGCACAGCAATAGATCTCTGCGCGCAGGCAGCCTGCTCGAGCACATAGGTCAACATTCCATATGTTAGTTGGGACAGAGCGCCCTTTAGGCTACACAACAACACAGTGGGAAAACAACAACAGTTTTCTTGAAATTTAGACAAAAAACATCTAAAAGATGTGCCTGCTAAGTGGTAGTCCCTGTTCTCCTGCAGTCTTGTTTTACTTTTGTAAGTAAAGCAGTGGTTTGTTGGGGAGAAGAACGTCAAGGAAAGATTTGCTAGCTAGCTAAATTAGCTGGCTAATTCTAACGTTAGCTCTCTGGCTAATCTCCATGGACATGGTAAGTTTTTATTTAACATTTTGTAGGCGTTGGTTCTAGCTAGCTAACATTTTGACATTTTGATATCTGTTTAGTTAATGATAGTAAACGTGTGTGTGTGTTCTCTGCGTGTGTGTGAGAGATTATGATAACTTTGTCATGCTAGCTATGAGTGTGTGTTCTGTGTGAGGGGGGGAGAGATGATGACTATGATCGCAATAACTTATGGAAAACATTGTCATCATGTCAACATTGTGTGTGTGTGAGAGCGAGAGATGGTACATGAATACACAGATAGGAAACGTGTGTGTGTGTGTGAAACATGTGCCACCAATATGGATGTTTAGACTTTCTTGATTCATCAGAGATCCTTGTATTTTTGTGTATTTTGTATTTGACAATATGATAAATTTTGCCTGTCTTTGCTCCCCCTCAACACTCATTCTAACATTACACCTCTCAACTGTCTTTTTCAATTCTCGATTCTCTTTTTTTGCAGGAATCTTCTAGCTTGGATGGAAGGATGGAGGAGGGAACAAAGAGGAGGAGTACAGAAGTTATCCAGTCTGCTGACTAAGAATGCAAATAGCCTATGTTTTGCTGTCTATCTCTATCCGTCTGTCTGCCTGACTGCCAGATTGCTGAGGGGCAACATAGTCAATGCACTTGCTAGGCTAAGTCTAACTTTGTAAAGACCTTAGGTAATGATTAATCATGATTTGTCTTTCTTTACAGTTCCTGAAACATGTCAATGACTTGATGCATGGCCTCTACAGCAGTGCTTGGCCACCCACCAAGTTACCAGTGACCTATTCTGCCACATCCCAGGGGAGAGCAGAACCACCCCTCCTTAAATCAATAGTAATTGACAGTGTGCAAAATGTTAGTTTTTTCCGGTTTGATACTCTGATCTTCAGTGTGTATTGATTCCTACCAACCAGCTTTGTAACGATTAGGTTTGTGCTAGCTATGCTGATGATCATTAACTATTTTCATTGCATCAGGTCTCACTGAGACTGGATTCCCCAAGAGACATGCTATTCAGCTGCCTATTTAGCTGCCCATTATTGCCTGATCTTACACTCTTAGGAAAAGAAAGGTGGTATCGAGAACCTTAGTGTTCATCAGCTGTCCCCATATGAGAACCCTTTGAAGAACCCTTTTTTGTTCCAGGTAGAAGTATTATGGATTTCATGTAGAACCCTTTCCATAGAGAGTTATACATGGAACCCAAACGGGTTCTACCTGGAACCAAAAATGGTTCTACATGGAACCAAAAAGGGTTATCCTATGGGGACAGCCGAAGAACCCTTTTGGAACCCTTTTTTCTCAGTGTAGTGTAAGTAGATCCAATTGAAGTAGCACTAATAGCAATAATATAAGTTTGTAAAGCTGACTCCCTTGGTGAGTCATGTAAAGTTTCTCCCATTTCTGTTTTGCTCACTTAAACTCAAACGTGCGCAGTTGCAGAGAAGAGGAAGAGATTTGGAATCACACCCATTTCTAACAATGCTTGTTGCAGGAATGATATGACAGACAGAACTTTTGAACAAGATAATATTTTGTCTCTATTGCCTCTTTACACATACTTTTTACTATTTTTAGAGATGAGTTAATGGTAATTATCCAACTACAGTCTACTTTTGATATCCTCTTCTTAAAATGTTTGAAATTGATGACCAATGAATTAATGTCCCACTTCAATATGAGGGGACAGAAGAGCAAACATGCCTTTGCTACCACTTTTAGTAGATTCTGACTGTTAAAGATGTTTTACTGTGCGTTACTCTTCTGTCGTGTCCTGCATGCCCACATTATGCCAATCATTAATTCATTTTCTTATCTTTTTACCGTAAGTATCATGAAAAGCCAGAAAACTCAGGAGGTTGGTGTGTTGCGGGCCCTCTGGAAAGTCTTCAAATATTCCCATGACCGCTGTGGTGGAGAAGGACGCAAAGTATGTACAGTGGGGGAAAAAAGTATTTAATCAGCCACCAATTGTGCAAGTTCTCCCACTTAAAAAGATGAGAGAGGCCTGTAATTTTCATCATAGGTACACGTCAACTATGACAGACAAATTGAGAGAAAAAAAATCCAGAAAATCACATTGTAGGATTTTTTATGAATTTATTTGCAAATTATGGTGGAAAATAAGTATTTGGTCACCTACAAACAAGCAAGATTTCTGGCTCTCACAGACCTGTAACTTCTTCTTTAAGAGGATCATCTGTCCTCCACTCGTTACCTGTATTAATGGCACCTGTTTGAACTTGTTATCAGTATAAAAGACACCTGTCCACAACCTCAAACAGTCACACTCCAAACTCCACTATGGCCAAGACCAAAGAGCTGTCAAAGGACACCAGAAACAAAATTGTAGACCTGCACCAGGCTGGGAAGACTGAATCTGCAATAGGTAAGCAGCTTGGTTTGAAGAAATCAACTGTGGGAGCAATTATTAGGAAATGGAAGACATACAAGACCACTGATAATCTCCCTCGATCTGGGGCTCCACGCAAGATCTCACCCCGTGGGGTCAAAATGATCACAAGAACGGTGAGCAAAAATCCCAGAACCACACGGGGGGACCTAGTGAATGACCTGCAGAGAGCTGGGACCAAAGTAACAAAGCCTACCATCAGTAACACACTACGCCGCCAGGGACTCAAATCCTGCAGTGCCAGACGTGACCCCCTGCATAAGCCAGTACATGTCCAGGCCCGTCTGAAGTTTGCTAGAGTGCATTTGGATGATCCAGAAGAGGATTGGGAGAATGTCATATGGTCAGATGAAACCAAAATAGAACTTTTTGGTAAAAACTCAACTCATCGTGTTTGGAGGACAAAGAATGCTGAGTTGCATCCAAAGAACAGCATACCTACTGTGAAGCATGGGGGTGGAAACATCATGCTTTGGGGCAGGACGACTGATCCGTGTAAAGGAAAGAATGAATGGGGCCATGTATCGTGAGATTTTGAGTGAAAACCTCCTTCCATCAGCAAGGGCATTGAAGATGAAACGTGGCTGGGTCTTTCAGCATGACAATGATCCCAAACACACCGCCCGGGCAACGAAGGAGTGGCTTCGTAAGAAGCATTTCAAGGTCCTGGAGTGGCCTAGCCAGTCTCCAGATCTCAACCCCATAGAAAATCTTTGGAGGGAGTTGAAAGTCTGTGTTGCCCAGCGACAGCCCCAAAACATCACTGCTCTAGAGGAGATCTGCATGGAGGAATGGGCCAAAATACCAGCAACAGTGTGTGAAAACCTTGTGAAGACTTACAGAAAACATTTGACCTGTGTCATTGCCAACAAAGAGTATATAACAAAGTATTGAGAAACTTTTGTTATTGACCAAATACTTATTTTCCACCATAATTTGCAAATAAATTCATAAAAAATCCTACAATGTGATTTTCTGGATTTTTTTCTCTCAATTTGTCTGTCATAGTTGACGTGTACCTATGATGAAAATTACAGGCCTCTCTCATCTTTTTAAGTGGGAGAACTTGCACAATTGGTGGCTGACTAAATACTTTTTTCCCCCACTGTATATGAGCAAGTTGCTCTTTTTTGAAGACATCTCTAAGCTATAACTGTCACAAACTTCTTCAACTAGTACCATGGAAATACTTTTAGCCAGCTGAGTCCACAAAGTTTCTTCAATAATGTCATTTTCTTGTTTGCTTTTAAAATCTCAAATTGATTAAGTTGTAATGTGCTGATTGTCTTAACTGCAGATCTGACCCATCACACGACTCTTCAAGAGGGCCACTACGCTCCAGTTTGGCTTCTGTGCTCAGAGCTTCATGATGAGGATCTACCCAACCACACCACTCTTATTAATCATTAATCAAATAAAACAATGGGCCTTTATATACTCCGTGTCCCAGTCTTTCTATACATGTAATGTCTGTGAGTGAATTATGAAACAATTACTGTAAATTGTAGATTTGTTTTTGCCATTGCTTGATCTATTTTAAATATAAGAATATGTTGCAGATTAACTTTAATTGGTGACTATGGAAATAAATAGAAATGTAATGAGCAATTTTTTCAATATCCAACTTTATCCTCTGCAATACTTTTTACAGTACACTCTTAGAAAAAAAGGTGCTATCTAGAACCTAAAAGGGTTATTCGGCAGTTCCCATAGGAGAACCCTTTGAATAGCTCTTTTTGGTTTCAGGTAGAACCCTTTTCGGTTCTATGTAGGACCCTTTCCACCGGGGGTTCTACATGGAAACCAAAAGGGTTCTATGTGGAACCAAAAAGGCTTCTCCCTGGAACTAAAAAGACTTCTCCTATGGGGACAGCCGAATAACCCATTTGGAATCCTTTTTTCTAAGAGTGTAGGTAATAAGCTGTAGTCAGGTGGTCATTACCAGGTTATGACCAGTAGGCTACATAATATAGAAGCACATAATATAGTGGTCAGAATTATGACCAGCTGGTCAGATGGAGTTCACAGTTATGACCAACTGGTCATGTGGTGGTCAATAAAAATACATTAAAAAAACTTCATTTTTCAACCGGTTTCGACCAGAATAAGACGTCATAAAAATAAGTCATACTGACGTATTTTTAACCAGGTTTTGCCCACTGGATTGTGCAATTAAAAAAAAAAAAATTTAAGCTCTGTCAAATTGGTTGTTGATCATTGCTAGACAACCATTTTCAGGTCTTGCCATAGATTTTCAAGTAGATTTAAGTCAAACTGTAACTCGGTCACTTGGGAACATTCACTGTCTTCTTGGTAAGCAAGTCCAGTGTAGATTTGACCTTGTGTTTTAGGTTATTGTCCTGCTGAAAGGTGAATTCATCTCCCAGTGTCTGGTGGAAAGCAGACTGAACCAGGTTTTCCTCTAGGATTTTGCCTGTGCTTAGCTCCATTCCATTTCTTTTTTATCCTGTAAAACTCCCCAGTCCTTAACGATTACAAGCATACCCATAACATGATGCAGCCACCACTATGCTTGAAAATACAGAGAGTGGTACTCGGTAATGTGTTGTATTGGATTTGCCCCAAACGTAACACTTTGTTTTCAGGACAAAAAGTGAATTACTAAGCCAATTATTTTTACAGTGTTACTTTAGTGCCTTGTTGCAAACAGGATGCATGTTTTGGAATATTTGTATTCTGTACAGGCTTCCTTATTTTCCCTCTGTCAATTAGGTTAGTATTGTGGAGTAACTACAATGTTGTTGGTCCATCCGCAGTTTTCTCTTATCACAGCCATTAAACTCTGTAACTGTTTTAAAGTCACCATTGGCCTCATGGTGAAATCCCTGAGCGGTTTCCTTCCTCTCCGGCAACTGAGTTAGGAAGGACGTCTGTATCTTTGTAGTGATTGGGTGTATTGATACACCATCCAAAGTGTAATTAATAACTTCACCATTCTCAAAGGGATACTCAATGTTTGCTTTTTTTATTTTTACCCATCTACCGAAGGTGCCATCTTTGCGAGGCATTGGAAAACCTCCCTGGTCTTTGTGGTTGAATCTGTATTTGAAATTCACTGCTTGACTGAGGTACCTTACAGATAATTGTATGTGTTGGGTACAGAGATGAGGTAGTCATTCAAAAATCATGTTAAACACTAACATTGCACACAGAGTGAGTCCATGCAACTTATTATGTGACTTGTTAAGCACATTTTTACTTCTGAACTTATTTAGGCTTGACATATCTAAGGGGTTGACTACTTATTGATGCAAGACATTTAAGCTTTTCATTTTTAATTAATTTGTACAAATAAATAAATAAATAGTTCCACTTTAATATTATGGGGTATTGTGTGTAGACCAGTGACAACATAATCTCAATTTAATCAATTTAAAATTCATGCTGTAACACAACAAAATTTGGAAAAAGTTAAGGGGTGTGAATACTTTCTGAAGGCACTGTATGTACATTCTACTGTCATCTGATTGTCCTGTTTATTAGAATGTTTTTCCAGAGGAGTATGGCCCCAAGTATGACTCAACACTGCAGATTCTTGTGTGGGAGTTCCTGTCCAGACTGGAGAAACTGATTCCTGCTCCAAACCTTAAACAGGTATTATTATTCTGTACATCATCTGAGGTATGCATTAGGGATGGCCATTTGAAAGAATGTCTGTGTTCGAGTACTCTCATATTATAATATTTTGAGTACTCAAGTATGGTATGCTATCGGTTGCTCTAATTTCTGGTTGTTCTGATAAGGAAATGTAACATATTTTCACTGCACTTAACACACTCCACAAACAATTGACACATCTTAGAGTTTGTAATTTTGTCAGTGCTTATACATTTAAC
The DNA here is from genome assembly GCF_964263955.1 of Coregonus lavaretus. Classification (NCBI taxonomy): domain Eukaryota; kingdom Metazoa; phylum Chordata; class Actinopteri; order Salmoniformes; family Salmonidae; genus Coregonus; species Coregonus lavaretus. The sequence continues at coordinate 9,559,980 of NC_140010.1, read as the reverse complement.
CTGCTTAATAGTAGAATTTTGTACGTTTTAAGTATTTGTATTAGATTATTAGCAATCGAATACACTCCTTGGATTAGTACTCACACCCATCCCTAGTATGAATGCGGCTTTCAGGAAAGAATGTGTCCCAAAGTGCCTCTCATTCCAAACAGAACCTTGAAACACCATTTTGATATGGAATAGGTTATAGGTAAGTTAGGTCTTAGGAGCATGATTAGACACTACCACTTCCACACTCCTTCCCCAGGTGGCAGCAGCAACCAGGTCCAGGTGCTCTGTCAAGCCTTGATAAAGTGCACAGGTGGGCGCAATCAGGTTGATTGGCATTCAGTGAGGAGAGGTGGCCAGTTAATATCTTTAGTTTGGCATGCCTTTTTGTAGTTTAGTATTTTTCAACATTTATTTTGTCACTATGAACAACGAATACTAATCTGCTTGGACTGTCCGACCAAGAGGTCGTGGATCCCGGTAAAATGTGCTGTCTCCTATGGTCCTCTGTAGCTCAGCTGGTAGAGCACGGCGCTTGTAACGCTAAGGTAGTGGGTTCGATCCCCGGGACCACCCATACACAAAAAAAAAATGTATGCACGCATGACTGTAAGTCGCTTTGGATAAAAGCGTCTGCTAAATGACATATTATTATTATATTATACAACACGGTCCTCATACGCTGATTTCTCACATAGATGCACATCATAAATCCGGTTACAGACCAGTTAAATAGGCCTAAGTCCCCTAGACCTAGCGAGAGCAGCAATATTAGCAGGCTAGTTAATTGGTTTTGTAACAATTGTAACTTTCTCCATCTCTTAGACTGCATCGTGGCTTAGCCTTGCCCCTGCTCTCTTAGAGGAGTGTGTGCAGTCTGTGGCTCACCCTGAGCCATTACAGGCAGTCCTCCGTCACCATAAAAATGGACATCACTTAGACACCAATGGTAGGTGGGGTACAGGATTTGGAAATAATTTACCCGCCTGTTTGCCTGAATTTATTTTATTTGTTAAAGAAAACGCGGCTGTCCTAATATTTCAAAATTTACCGGTGGAAATGCAGGAAATTAAGATAACTTATAATTGATCAGTAATTGCTGATGTTAACCTGTGATGGTCTCTCTCCTTTTCTAGCTCTAAGGTCCACTGGTGGTGACTACATCCTCTCTTCACTGTCTTTCCCTTCCTCTGTGAAGGAAGAAATTGCCTCTTACCAAGCAGGCCCAGAGAAACCGTCCTATCCCACCATGCAGGGATATCAAACCCTTTTCCCATGTGATGAACCAGGGATGAGCTGGGACTGCAGAATGGCAGATTGTAGGGTCTGGACTGTAAATCAACCAGCTGTTTCTGCTTCTGTGGAGGTAGAGGTCAAGACTATAGAGGATGCCACTGAGATAACCGTTAAACGCAAGACAATAAACAAAGAGATGATCAAAGAGACCAGGAGAGATAAAGCTGTTCTCTGCCCTCAGACCCGCAGCGGGCTGAAAACCAGCCGCTTGACCGCTTCCTGTCTGCGCCGTCAACCCGTACTGCGGTTGAACAGGCTTGACATTAGCAATATGCCGTTACCCAAGTCCTTGCTAACACTGATTCTAAGGAGAGGGAGACTGCAGGCTGAGACAAGACGCCCAGGACCGAAAGGAATTGACAGAAAGAAAAAACGGAGAAGAGGTCGTGGTATTACAAATGAGAAGATTGAAATGCACACACTTGACATAAGCGATATGCCGCTACCCAAATCCTCGCTAACACTGACGCTAAAGAGAGGGGTACTGCTGGATGAGCCGACGAGTTCCCAAGTACAGAAAAAAAGAGGCAGGAAGAAAGGAAAGAAAATAGGACCTGGTACCACCAGATTAAAGATCGAGAAGATTGGAGCACACACGCTTGACATTAGCGATATGCCATTACCCAAGCCCTCACTAAAACTGATTATAAGGAGAGGGAAACTGCCGGCGGAGGCAACGGGTTCTCAAGGGGGGAAAAAAAGGGGCAGAAAGAAAAAATGGAGAAGAGGATGTGGTGTCAAAAATGAGGGTGTGAAAAGAGAGCGGTCACCTGAAACTGAGTGAGTGTCCGCTGTGGAACAGAGGTATTCAAATCCAGGCCTCAAGGTCTGCAGTGCTGCTGGTTTTCTTTTCTCCCAGGTAGTAAATGTATTTATTAATATCAGTGATTGTTCAGAGAATACACTCACCTAGTGTACAGAGGATTGAATCCTGATTCGAGGGGTATTGGGGAAAAGATTAAAACCAGCAGTGATGCAGACCTCAGCCCAGATTTGAAGTAGTAGCGGTTACTAGTAGTTGCTAGGACCTTGGCAGTGAACTTACTCATTGAAAACTGACTTTCATTTTGGTCTCTTCTCAGGGAAGAAGCTGAACCATCAGATAATGAACTTTGGACCACTGTCAATACAGGGGTCACTCTCAATGAAAGGGCCACTGACGATGAATCTGGTAAGAAAAGTTCCTTAGTGAGTGTAGAGCAGTGAACGTCAAGATCCTTAGATATGCAAAACTCCTGAATAAAGAAGAAGAAACTATAAATGACAGCCTTAAAGATGCAGAGAAAGTGGTTACTAGACCGAAATGTCCATGATACTCTCTTGCGAGTTCAGTAAACACTTTCCCTGCATCTATTAGGCTGCAGTACCTTGTTCTTTATTTGAGAAGTTCCATATCTCTTCACTGCATTAAATGGGCACAGTATTGAGATTTGTTCAAATGTGGTCTAGTCTATTTTTATCAAGCACTGAATCTGTCTTACTTGTTCTCTTTGACTGAGTTATGTCGATATATGGATGTCTTGCTCACTTCTCTCTTTTCAACACTAGGTGGAGTCCATGCTTCTCTTCATTGCCCATCATCTCATAAGAGGGAGGAGGAACAGCCCATACAGACCTTTCACTCAGAGGAGCACAGTGGTCATATGGCCGAAGGGCAGAACAGAGAAGAACTCCCAGAGATGGTACCTCAGGACTCACTAACTCCTGAGCCATCCAACACCTCTCACAAAATTCACTCAGAGGAGCACAGTGTTCAGATGGCCGAAGCGCAGAACAGAGAAGAACTCCCAGAGATGGTACCTCAGGACTCACTAACACCTGAGCCACCCAACACCTCTCACAAAATTCACTCAGAGGAGCACAGTGTTCAGTTGGCCGAAGCGCAGAACAGAGAAGAACTCCCAGAGATGGTACCTCAAGACTCACTAACACCTGAGCCACCCAACACCTCTCACAAAATTCACTCAGAGGAGCACAGTGTTCAGTTGGCCGAAGCGCAGAACAGAGAAGAACTCCCAGAGATGGTACCTCAAGACTCACTAACACCTGAGCCACCCAACACCTCTCACAAAATTCACTCAGAGGAGCACAGTGTTCAGTTGGCCGAAGCGCAGAACAGAGAAGAACTCCCAGAGATGGTACCTCAGGACTCACTAACACCTGAGCCACCCAACACCTCTCACGAAATTAACTCAGAGGAGCACAGTGGTCATATGTTCGAAGCGCAGAACAGAGAAGAACTCCCAGAGATGGTACCTCAGGATTTACTAACTCCTGAGCCATCCAACACCTCTCACAAAATTCACTCAGAGGAGCACAGTGTTCAGATGGCCGAAGCGCAGAACAGAGAAGAACTCTCAGAGATGGTACCTCAGGACTCACTAACACCTGAGCCATCCAACACCTCTCACAAAATTAATTCAGATGAGCACAGTGGTCATATGGGCAAAGGGCAGAACGTAGAAATTATTTTAGAGAGTGTACCTAATGATTTACTAACTGAGATTGTACTTCAGGACTCATTAACTCCTGAGCCATCCAACAGCTCGCACAAAAGAAGCCAACGCGTCAAAGCATGCTCTTTCTGTGGCAAGACTTTCACTGACACACTGGGCTTGACAAGACACATGCGATCTCACATTGAGCAGAGGTCACACCAATGCACCCAGTGTGGGCAAGACTATGAGTCCAGTGAGGACTTAGAGGAACATCAGAAGAGTAGCTGTGAGGAGAAGATAAAAAAAGACAGTGGTGGGGAAACTGTCCAGCAAAAAACAGATCTGAAAAGAGACAAAAAACCTGATCTGAAAGCAGACAATAAACCTGACCTGAAAGGACAAACAAAAGGCCGCGCCATAAAGTGCCATGTGTGCGGGAAAATAACTACTCGTATGCTGGGTTTGCGAAGGCACCTTCTACTTCACTTCAACAATGGCGCATACAAATGCCCTGTGTGTCCAACAACTTTTATAACAAATGCTGATTTGAGATCGCACCTGAGATTGAAAAGATCTTGTAGGGAGAAATGTTCTGATGAAGTAATTAATACCAAGGTCCATCTCCAATCCAACCCTGGTGAGTACAAGTGTCCTTACTGTGGGGACACTTTCCAGCTACCACATGATCTGAAAGGACACACAAAAGACTGTTCCAGAAAGTGTCATGTGTGTGGGAAAACAACTTTGAAGCCATGCGGCATGCGAAGGCACATGTTAAGACACACCAACAATGGCCCCTACAAGTGCCCAGTGTGTCCAAGGACTTTTATATCCCATACTGATTTGAAGATGCACCTGAAAAAAAATAAACAATGTAGGGAGAAATGTTCTGATGTGATGGTGAAGGAATTACTGTCATCAATAGATGGTAGATGTGGGAAAAATGAAACAGGAGTCATAAGCTGCCAACAACCAAGCTCCAGCAACGCAGGCGGGCCTTCGAAGAGTATTGAAAAGTTATTTGAACAGTTCTCTTATGACTTTCAGCAATCTGATAACAGCAGGAGTAGTGACGTGAACCTGAATAGCCTTGATGAAGACTACAGTCAGTCTACAGTCAGTCAATACCAACCCATGAAGGATGTTGACTTGAATATCCTCCATGACGACTACAGTCAGGAGATCAGTCAAAACCAACCCATTACGGATGTTGACTTGAATTGCCTCCATGAAGCCTCCATGATGACCACTGAAAACTACAGTGATGAGATCAGTCAATACCAACCCATGAAGGACGTTGACCCAGAGAAGGACAGAAAGTCTGTGAATGATTCAGGGGTAAATGAGATGCCCAATGACAAAGAACCAATCTCAACCAACGGCTTAACAGGGAAGCAGGTGTCCCAGACTGACCCAAGGCCTCTCCAGGATTCTCAACCAGAGACGAGCGGAGAAGTGAAGACCGAGATACAGGTGATACCGTAATCGACAATAGATACGACAATACTAAAGGTTTTAAGGAAATGCAGGGCTCCAGACTAACATTTTCCGCTGATGGCACTGGTGCCACTAACTTTTTCAGTTTTTTTCGCAGTATCACATAGAGCCGGACGATATGGACAAAAATCCGTAACGCGATAAATTGCCTGAATTGATGCGATAACAATAAATAGAACGATAAGTTTAAAACAATGTGCACCATTTGTTTTCTCTTTTCTTTAAACTACTACTAGTTTGATGGTTTTAGCATCAATTATTCCATATTAGCAAACTTATTTCAATAATAAATACATGTAATTTATGAAGTCAGTCATTCACAATGCTTTATCAAGAAGTTTAATAGACTACTGAGACGGTATTCAATAAATAGGTTGTTACATCTAACATATCCAAGCAGGAATGCATGATTCAAAATATTTTGATATCCAACCTAATCCATTGATTGTCATTTGGGTTGACAATTAGGCTATTTGTGTTATATTTGACTGTCAAAATAGGGCTTTAGAATGTTCATATTTTTTCGTTCAATAGAGATGAATTTGTCTTCATCATCGTCATGTGTAATATTATATATAGCCTAGGCCTAATTCAATTGGTACTAATTCACCACCTGAGGAAGTGGAAACTCAAAATGCATTAGATAGATCACATTAGCTAGCACTCTACATATAACACCTACTGCTAGTAGCCATGTATTAATCTAACAGTAAATGTAATGTCCTAAAAAAAACTTTGCAATGAGGCCTAGTGCACTCGTGATTGCCAATGCACAATTTTGCACGGTCCGTGTTTCAAAGCCATATCAGATATCTTGATTGTAAAACAGTGTACTTTGAGCTCAGTAACGATAGTTGAGAAATAAAAGTATACCTACAGAAAGCTGAGACACTCCTCACTTTAATATGGACAACTAGTTGCTCCCAAAGTTGTTTCTTTCCCGCAATTGCATTTTGAAGTGGTATACAATCACGAGGGGCGAGAGAGAGTGTGAGAAGCTAGCTCGTTACAGCCGGCCCCAGTGAAACAGGCAGGCAGGGCAGATAATTTACTTTACTGTTTAACAAATTCATAGTTATATCTGCCTAAAAAATAGGATGTTTTGATTGACTTGACCAGGTAGAATGTTCAGCTTGCACCAGTGCGACCAATTATTTGTTTTTACTTGCACAGCCAAGTCAAAGGGACTAAATGGTCACAGTCTGGAGCCCTGAAATGATGGACAACAATGGCTTTCAACCCCTTTTCCTATAATGCATTGGTGTTAGCAGATGTGTAGATACTCGAAAATGTAAGGAATATGGCGGTAGCTCTCCTAAACCTGGGCCCCTATTCACAAAGTGTCTCAGAATAGGAGTTCTGCTCTAGGATCAGTTTTGCCTTTCAGATCATAATAAATAAGACCTGATCTTAGATCAGCACTCGTACTCTGAGAAGCTTTAGAATCTAGGGCCCTGATTGGAAGGCAAATGGAGCACCAACATGTTGCTATAACGGAGTGTGTTCCACAAACTCTGGGGGTTGCCTCTGGACCGGGCTGAAGTGCCGTTCCTTATTTTTGTATTATTATATTTAAACAAATAACTTCATGTCAAAATGTAACTACTATATACAGTGAGGGGAAAAAGTATTTGATCCCTGCTGATTTTGTACGTTTGCCCACTGACAAAGAAATTATCAGTCTATAATTTTAATGGTAGGCTTTAACAGTGAGAGACAGAATAACAACAAAAAATTCCAGAAAAACGCATGTAAAAAATGTTATAAATTGATTTGCATTTTAATGAGGGAAATAAGTATTTGACCCCACTCTCAATCAGAAAGATTTCTGGCTCCCAGGTGTCTTTTATACAAGTAATGAGCTGAGATTAGGAGCACACTCTTAAAGGGAGTGCTCCTAATCTCAGTTTGTTACCTGTATAAAAGACACCTGTCCACCAGAAGCAATCAATCAATCAGATTCCAAACTCTCCACCATGGCCAAGACCAAAGAGCTCTCCAAGGATGTCAGGGACAAGATTGTAGACCTACACAAGGCTGGAATGGGCTACAAGACCATCGCCAAGCAGCTTGGTGAGAAGGTGACAACAGTTGGTGCGATTATTCGCAAATGGAAGAAACACAAAAGAACAGTCAATCTCCCTCGGCCTGGGGCTCCATGCAATATCTCACCTCGTGGAGTTGCAATGATCATGAGAACGGTGAGGAATCAGCCCAGAACTACACGGGAGGATCTTGTCAATGATCTCAAGGTAGCTGGGACCATAGTCACCAAGAAAACAATTGGTAACACACTACGCCGTGAAGGACTGAAATCCTGCAGCGCCCGCAAGGTCCCCCTGCTCAAGAAAGCACATATACAGGGCCGTCTGAAGTTTGCCAATGAACATCTGAATGATTCAGAGGAGAACTGGGTGAAAGTGTTGTGGTCAGATGAGACCAAAATCGAGCTCTTTGGCATCAACTTAACTCGCCGTGTTTGGAGGAGGAGGAATGCTGCCTATGACCCCAAGAACACCATCCCCACCGTCAAACATGGAGGTGGAAACATTATGCTTTGGGGGTGTTTTTCTGCTAAGGGGACAGGACAACTTCACTGCATCAAAGGGACGATGGACGGGGCCATGTACCGTCAAATCTTGGGTGAGAACCTTCTTCCCTCAGCCAGGGCATTGAAAATGGGTTGTGGATGGTTATTCCAGCATGACAATGACCCAAAACACACGGCCAAGGCAACAAAGGAGTGGCTCAAGAAGAAGCACATTAAGGTCCTGGAGTGGCCTAGTTAGTCTCCAGACCTTAATCCCATAGAAAATCTGTGGAGGGAGCTGAAGGTTCGAGTTGCCAAACGTCAGCCTCGAAACCTTAATGACTTGGAGAAGATCTGCAAAGAGGAGTGGGACAAAAAACTCCTGAGATGTGTGCAAACCTGGTGGCCAACTACAAGAAACGTCTGACCTCTGTGATTGCCAACAAGGGTTTTGCCACCAAGTACTAAGTCATGTTTTGCAGAGGGGTCAAATACTTATTTCCCTCATTAAAATGCAAATCAATTCATAACATTTATGACATGCGTTTTTCTGGATTTCTTTGTTGTTATTCTGTCTCTCACTGTTCAAATAAACCTACCATTAAAATTATAGACTGATCATGTCTTTGTCAGTGGGCAAACATACAAAATCAGCAGGAGATCAAATACTTTTATACTTTTTTCCCTCACTGTATTTTATCCCCTTTCTCTCCCTCTATATCATTAATTATCCACTTTTATGACACTTTAATATCATTTGGTCACTGTGGATAAAAGCATCTATGTCATCTAGTATTAGCTACATGTTTATCCACCTTCATTTGAAGTTTACATAAGTGTGATACATTTAAGTTAATTCAAGAAAATAAATGAAAAGGCATGGCTTTAAGTCTGAGTGTGCATTTTTATGACCAGAATATATATTTTATACAGAGCGGGAAACTGCCTGCTGAGGCCACGGGTTCCCACGGACAGAAAAGAAGAGGCAGAAAGAGAAAACAGAAAAGAGGACATGGTGACAAAAATGAGAAGACCGAAACAAAGGGTGTGAAAAGAGAGCGGTCACCTGAAACTGAGTGAGTGTCAGCTGTGGAACAGAGGTATTCAAATCCAGGCTTCAAGGGAGTAAATTGATCGACGAAGGAATACATTCACCTATTGTACAGAGGGTCTGTCCCTGATTTGAGGGGTTATTGGGGGAAGGGTGAAAACCAGCAGTGGTGCAGACCTCGAGGCCCAGATTTGAATGCCCCTATTGTAGTGGCTAGGACCTTGGAACTGAACTTACCCATTGAAAATCATAACTTACTTTATATTTGTCTCTCCTCAGGGAAGATGCCAAACCGCCAGATAATAAACTTTGGACCACTGTCATTAAAAGGACCACTGTCAGTGATTCTGGTAAGGAGTGTTCCTTAGTGTGTAGAGCAGTGAACATGAGCTCCTTATTCAAAACTACTGAATAAACAAACTAGGTTACTAGCCCTAAGCGTCCATGCTATTCTGCTGTCAGAATAACCAAGTGCTTATGTGTATCATCCTTTGAGTTCAGTGAACACTTTTACTGTATCTTTTAGGCTGTAGTACCTTGACTTGAGTTTGTTGATAAGATGTGGATGTCTTGCTCACTTTTCTCTCTTCAACACTAGGTGGAGTCTCAGAGAGTGTACCTCAGGACTCAATAACTCCTGAGCTATCCAACACCACTCACAAAAGAAGCCAAAGAGTCAAAGCATGCTCTTTCTGTCGCAAGACTTTCACTGAAACACTGGGCTTGACAAGACACATGCGATCTCACATTGAGCAGAGGTCACACCAATGCACCCAGTGTGGGCAAGACTTTGAATTCAGTGAGGACTTAGAGGAACACCAGAAGAGTAGCTGTGAGGAGAACAAGAGTGGTGATGACTACTGTGGGGAAACTGTCCAGCAAAAAAATTATCTGAAAAAAACACCTGATCTGAAAAGAGACAAAAAGCCTGATCTGAAAGGACACACAAAAGATGGCTCCATAAAGTGCCATGTGTGCGGGAAAATAACTACTCGTATTGTAAGTTTGCAAAGGCACCTTCTACTTCACTTCAACAATGGCGCATACAAGTGCCCTGTGTGTCCAAAGACTTTTATATTAAATTGTGATTTGAGATCGCACCTGAAATTGAAAAGATCATGTGGGAAGAAATGTTCTGATAAAGTAATTATAACCAGGCTCCACCTCAAATCCAACCCTGGAGATTACAAGTGTCCTTACTGTGGGGACACTTTCCAGCTACCATATGATCTGAAAGGACACACAAAAGACTGTTCCAGAAAGTCCCATGTGTGTGGGAAAACAACTTCTCGAATGATGGAAATGCGACGGCACATGTTAAAACACAAAAACAATGGCCCCATCAAGTGCCCAGTGTGTCCAAAGACTTTTGTATACCATACTAATTTGAAGAAGCACCTGAAAACGAAAAAACTTTGTAGGGAGAAATGTTCTGATATGATGGTGAAGGACAATGCTGATTTGAAATTGCCCCGAAGATTGAAAAGGTCTTATAGTAAGAAATGTTCTGATAAAGTAATTACAACCAAGCTCCACCTCAAATCTAACCCTGGGGATTACAAGTGTCCTTACTGTGGGGACACATTCCAGCTACCACGTGATCTGAAAGGACACACAAAAGACTGTTCCAGAAAGTGCCATGTGTGTGGGAAAATAACTTCAACGGCACGTGGCATGCGAAGGCACATGTTAAGACACAACAACAATGGCACCTACAAGTGCCCAGTGTGTCCAAGGACTTTTATATACCATCCTGATTTGAAGAAACACCTGAAACTGAAAAAACGTTGTAGAGCGAAATGTTCTGATGTGATGATGAAAGAATTACTGTCTTCAGGATATGGTAGATGTAGGAAAATGTTAAATGAAACCAGAGTCATCACAAGCTGCCAACAACCAAGCTCCAGCAACACAGGTGGGCCTTCAAAGAGCATTGAAGAGCTCTCTCATGACTCGCAGCAATCCGAGAATAGCATGAGTAGTGATATGAACCTTATTAGCCTCGAAGAAGACCACAGTGACGAGATCAGTCAATACCAACCCATTAAGGACGTTGACTTGAATAGACTCCATGAAGACTTCAGTGACGAGATCAGTCAATACCAACCCATTAAGGACGTTAACCAATCCAACCCTGGTGAGTACAAGTGTCCTTACTGTGGGGACACTTTCCAGCTCCCAGATGATCTGAAAGGACACACAAAAGACTGTTCCAGAAAGTGCCATGTGTGTGGGAAGATATCCTCAAAGGCATGTGACATGCGAAGGCACATGTTAAAACATGACAACAATGGCCCCATCAAGTGCCCGGTGTGTCCAAAGACGTTTATATTCCATACTGATTTGAAAACACACCTGAAAACGAAAAAACTTTGTAGGGAGAAATATTCTGATGTGATGGCGACGGAATTACCTTCTTCAGTAGATGGTAGATGTAGGACAAATGTCAATGAAACAGGAGTTATGACAAGGTGTGAACAACCAAGCTCCAGCAACACAGGTGGGCCTTCGAAGAGTGGGCCTGTGTTGGGTTTGAAGAGCTTTGACGAGTTCTTTGAAGAGCTCTCTAATGACTCCGATATCAGCATGAGTAGTGAGGTGAACATGAATAGCCTCTATGAAGACTTCAGTCAGGAGATCAGTCAATACCAACCCATTAAGGACGTTGGCCAATCCAACCCTGGTGAGTACAAGTGTCCTTACTGTGGGGAGACCTTCCAGCTACCACGTGATCTGAAAAGACACAAAAAAGACTGTTCCAGAAAGTGCCATGTGTGTGGGAAAACAACTTCGACGGCATGTGGCATGCGAAGGCACATGTTAAAACACTACAATGGCCCCATCAACTGCCCGGTGTGTCCAACGACTTTTGTATACCATACTGATTTGAAGAAGCACCTGAAAACAAAAAAACTTTGTAGGGAGAAATGTTCTGATGTGATGGCGAAGGAATTACTGTCTTCAGTAGATGGTAGATGTAGGACAAATGTCAATGAAACAGGAGAAGGGGCAAGTTGTCAACAACCAAGCTCCAGCGACACAGGTGGGCCTTCAAAGAGCATTGAAGAGTTCTCTCATGACACGCAGCAATCCGATAACAGCATGAGTAGTGATGTGAACCTGAATAGCCTCCATGAAGACAACAGTCAGGAGATCAGTCAATACCAACCCATTAAGGACATTGACCAATCCAACCCTGGTGAGTACAAGTGTCCTTACTGTGGGGACACTTTCCAGCAACCAGATGATCTGAAAGGACACACAAAAGACTGTTCCAGAAAGTGCCAGGTGTGTGGGAAAATATCCTCGAAGGCATGTGACATGCGAAGGCACATGTTAAAACACTACAACAATGGCCCCATCAAGTGCCTGGTGTGTCCAAAGACTTTTATATTCCATACTGATTTGAAGACGCACCTGAAAACGAAAAAACTTTGTAGGGAGAAATGTTCTGATGAGATGGCGAAGGAATTACTTTCTTCAGTAGATGGTATATGTAGAAAAACTGTGAATGAAACAGGAGTCATGACAAGGTGCCAACAACCAAGCTCCAGCAACACAGGTGGGCCTTCGAAGAGTGGGCCTGTGTTGGGTTTGAAGAGCTTTGAAGAGTTCTTTGAAGAGCTCTCTAATGACTCCGATATCAGCATGAGTAGTGATGTGAACCTGAACAGCCTACATGAAGACTACAGTCAGGAGATCAGTCAATACCAACCCATGAAGGATGTTGACTTGAATATCCTCCATGAAGACTACAGTCAGGAGATCAGTCAATACCACCCCATGAAGGATACTGACCTGAATAGCCTACATGAAGACTACAGTCAGGAGATCGGTCAATATCAACCCATGAAGGACGTTGACCTGAATAGCCTCCATGAAGTCTATAGTGACGATATCAGTCAATACCAACCTGTTAAGGACATTGACCCAAAAGAGGACAGAATGTCTGTGAATGATTCAGGGGTAAATGAGATGCCCAATGACAAAGAACCAAACTCAACCAACGGCTTAACAGGGAAGCAGGTGTCCCAGACTGACCCAAGGCCTCTCCAGGACTCAATCTGAGCCGAGCAGAGAAGCGAAGAACGAGATACAGGTTATACCGGTATTGACAATACATACAACAATACTAAAAGCCCTGCAATTTGAGGTTTTAAGAAAATGATGAACAGCAACAACTTCTCTATATTTCTTTGTTTTTTTTGTAGATGTTGTTATTGATTAGGTTAGGTATTTAGAGATGATAGACAAGATTCCCACTAGTAATTACCAGTTGGAGGGGCATTCAAGTGGATCTTTCCCAGTCGTATGTTGGTATTTACGAATTTACGAGATGTTATGAACGCAGCATAACCCCAGTGAAAAGTCAGGTGTCTCAGGGGGCGGAGTCTCTCAAGGAGAGTTTTGAGGTATCCCCAGTTTGTGAAGCTACTCATGTTCATAAGAGTGCTGATGGCAAACCAGATAGGGAGGAGGATGATTTGTGTGGGGACTTAGAGGAAACATTCTTTGCCAAACTAGATGGTGGTTCAGGTAATGGTTCTCCATAGTGAGAAAGTTTGTGTCTCTAGCAGAGAACTTCTGGGCAGAGATATACAGTGCTGTGAAAAAGTGTTTGCCACCTTTAGCTGCAATGACTCCAACCAAACGTTTCTTGTAGTTGTTGATCAGTCTCATGTCGCGGTGGATGAATTTTTGCCCACTCTTCCATGCAGAACTACTGCTCATTTCAAGTCCTGCCACAACATCTCAATTGGGGTTAGGTCTGGACTTTGACCAGGCCATTCTAAAACTTCAAATGTGTGGCTTTTTAGCCATTTTCATGTAGACTTGATTGTGTTTTGGATCATTGTCTTACTGCATGACCCAGCTGTGCTTCAGCTTCAGCTCACAGATGGATGGCCTGACATTCTCCTGTAGAATTCTATGATACAGAGCAGAATTCATGTTTCCTTCTATTAAGGCAAGTCGTCCAAGTCTTGAGGCAGCAAAGAATCCTCAAACCATCACTCTACCACCACCATGCTTGACCGTTGGTATGAGGTTTTTGGACGACGTGGGTCCCATTTATGCCTGACGATAACCAAACACTGCATTCCACAGTAAGAACCTCATACCAACAGTCAAGCATGGTGGTGGTAGTGTGATGGTTTGAGGAATCTTTGCTGCCTCAGGACCTGGACGACTTGCCTTAATAGAAGGAAACATGAATTCTGCTCTGTATCAGAGAATTCTACAGGAGAATGTCAGACCATCCGTCTGTCAGCTGAAGCTGAAGTGCAGCTGAATCATGCAGCAAAACAATGATCCAAAACACACAATCAAGTCTACATGAAAATGGCTAAAAAGCAACAAATTTAAAGTTTTGAAATGGCCTAGTCAAAGTCCAAACCTAATCCCAAATTAGATGTTATGGCAGGACTTGAAACGAGTAGTTCATGCTTGAAAACCCACAAATGTCGCTGAGTTAAAGCAGTTCTGCATGGAAGAGTGGGCCATAATTCCTCCACAGCGATGTGAGAGACTGATCAACAACTACAGGAAGCATTTGGTGGCAGCCATTGCAGCTAAAGGTGGCACAACCTATTATTGAGTGTAAGGAGGCATTTACTTTTTCACACAGGGGAATTGGGTGTTGCATAACTTTGTTAATTAAAGAAATAAAATAAACGTAGGTTCCCTTTAATATTAGGTTTTGGTTGAAGATCTAACATTCAGTATCAAAAATACGCAAAAATAGAGAAAATCAGAAAGGAGGCAAATACTTTTTCACAGCCCTGTATGTGATGTAGTGTGCCCTCTGCACAGGATGAGGTTGATTCATGTGTCAATTTAGGGGAGACGTTCTTTGTTGTGTTGAGTGACACTGAGCAACTAGGTTCTCTTGGTGGTCTGAGAAAGGATTTGGTTCCCCTGAGTGATCTGTTGGATTCAGAGTTTGTCAGTGATTCATTTGTTCTTTTAGCTGACATGTTCTGTGAGGTTAGTGAGGGTCCGCTGGGAGACCCGGTCTGGATTTTGCGGGATGACACGGCTGTGTCTTGGGAGAAGAATAGGGCATTAAAGAAGTGAGTTTGGTGGAAAAGCCAGATACACTTCAGAGTGAGTTTTGTGAAGTTAAGTGTGAGGAGATGAAGATGTTGGTCGATGTTCACTTGTCCCTGTTGGTGGTTGCTCCAGGTCTCTAGTCACTGGCCACCTATCAGATGGAGCTTGGTGCATGTGATCATGGGCGCTGTGAATGGAGTTGGTCTCTCAGGGGGTGGAGTCTCTCAAGGAGAGTTTTGAGCAATCCCCAGTTTGTGAAGCTACTCATGTTCAGAAGAGTGCTGATGGCAAACCAGATGGGGAGAAGGATGCTTTGTGTGGGGACTCTGTGTCTCTGTCCCTCTCCCTCAAGTTCGAGTTCTGCAGTCCCTTCCTCTCATGCGGTCTGTGTGTGTCAATAACAGGCAGCAGTAGGCGCAATGCATTATGGTCATTGTAGCTAATTACCACGTTTTCTGCGCTAAACTATGTTTAGTTTTTGCCTGTTGAAAACGACAACTTCCTACTAAGTCCCACAGTTTGTGCTTCTTGATTTGATTTCTTTCTAAAAACAGTGCTTTGAGCTCACAAAAAAATGAACTAAATGGAATTCAAATAATTGAAGACGTTGGTCAATTCAGAGGGGGGACCTCTGGAATGTCGGCTAATCGTCGGCTAATCGCTCAGCACTAGTGTACATATTGGTCTCTTCAGTTAAGGAACTTTTATGAAAAAAATTAAAATAAAAAAAAAGGTTACAAGTTTAGAAAAATTCAGGAAAATAGATTGTGGTGACTGTGAGGTTTTTTCTTGTTGGGGGGAGAAGATATAGAATAGGTTTGGTAGTTAAGTAAGTAGGCTTAGGACCCCTAGACATAACGAGTGTAGCAAAATCAGTAGGCTAGTTAATTGGTTTCATAAGTGTTTTTGCCTTTCAGATCATAATAAATAAGATAAAGAGGACCTGATCCTAGATCAGCACTCATACTCTGAGAATCTTTAGAACCTTTAGAATCTAGGACCCTGATTGGAAGGCAAATGGAGCACCAACATGTTGCTGTAACGGAGTGTGTTCCATCCCACCCTCTGTACACAACACTTGGCACTGAAGTCAACTGTACTGACAGACAGAGCTTGTGACTCGGTGAGAAACAGTTCACTTAAGATCTTGGTGAGGGTGACTTCACCACATGATGGCTACTAGTTCTAGCCTGCTAGTTTCACATCCACTACACTCACCCCCTAGTAGTCTGCTACAGCAGTCTGTGATCCGGGTTACGGCACCATTGTAACAGAGTGAGTTCTGTCCCCACCTGGGATACAAACTCTGGGGGTTGCTTCTGGACCGGCTAAGTGACATTCCTTTTTATAAATTGTGTTACACTATGTCAAAATGTGACAACTAAACTCAGCAAAAAAAGAAACGTCCCTTTTTCAGGACCCTGTCTTTCAAAGATAATTCATAAAAATCTAAATAACTTCACAGATCTTCATTGTAAAGGGTTTGAACACTGTTTCCCATGCTTGTTCAATGAACCATAAACAATTAATGAACATGCACCTGTGGAACGGTCATTAAGACACTAACAGCTTACAGACGGTAGGCAATTAAGGTCACAGTTATGAAAACTTAGGACACTAAAGAGGCCTTTCTACTGACTCTGAAAAACACCAAAAGAAAGATGCCCAGGGTCCCTGCTCATCTGCGTGAACGTGCCTTAGGCATGCTGCAAGGAGGCATGAGGACTGCAGATGTGGCCAGGGCAATAAATTGCAATGTCCGTACTGTGAGACGCCTAAGACAGCGCTACAGGGAGACAGGACGGACAGCTGATCGTCCTCGCAGTGGCAGACCACGTGTAACAACACTTGCACAGGATCGGTACATCCGAACATCACACCTGTACAGGTACAGGATGGCAACAACAACTGCCCGAGTTACACCAGGAACGCACAATCCCTCCATCAGTGCTCAGACTGTCCGCAATAGGCTGAGAGAGGCTGGACTGAGGGCTTGTAGGCCTGTTGTAAGGCAGGTCCTCACCAGACATCACCGGCAACAACGTCGCCTATGGGCACAAACCCACCGTCGCTGGACCAGACAGGACTGGCAAAAAGTGCTCTTCACTGACGAGTCACGGTTTTGTCTCACCAGGGGTGATGGTCGGATTCGCGTTTATCATCGAATGAATGAGTGTTACACAGAGGCCTGTACTCTGGAGCAGGATTGATTTGGAGGTGGAGGGTCCGTCATGGTCTGGGGCGGTGTGTCACAGCATCATCGGACTGAGCTTGTTGTCATTGCAGGCAATCTCAACGCTGTGCGTTACAGGGAAGACATCCTCCTTCCTCATGTGGTACCCTTCCTGCAGGCTCATCCTGACATGACCCTCCAGCATGATAATGCTACCAGCCATACTGCTCGTTCTGTGCGTGATTTCCTGCAAGACAGGAATGTCAGTGTTCTGCCATGGCCAGCGAAGAGCCCGGATCTCAATCCCATTGAGCACGTCTGGGACCTGTTGGATCGGAGGGTGAGGGCTAGGGCCATTCCCCCCAGAAATGTCAGGGAACTTGCAGGTGCCTTTGTGGAAGAGTGGGGTAACATCTCACAGCAAGAACTGGGAAATCTGGTGCAGTCCATGAGGAGGAGATGCACTGCAGTACTTAATGCAGCTGGTGGCCACACCAGATACTGACTGTTACTTTTGATTTTGATCCTCCCTTTGTTCAGGGACACATTATTCCATTTCTGTTAGTCACATGTCTGTGGAACTTGTTCAGTTTATGTCTCAGTTGTTAAATCTTGTTATGTTCATACAAATATTTACACATGTTAAGTTTGCTGAAAATAAACGCAGTTGACAGTGAAAGGACGTTTCTTTTTTTGCGGAGTTTATATATCTCTTCTTTCCCCTTTCTCCCCGTCTTTATCATTATCCACCTTTTTAACACGTCTATAACACTTAACTATCATGTAATGTAACTGTATACTGTAAGTCACTTTGGATAAAAGTTATGGGTTGCCTATCGACCGAGCTGAAGTGACATTTTTCTATGTGCACGTTTTTGTTTTTACTTTATGTCAAAATGTGACAACTGTATATTCTTTCCCCTTTCTCTCTCTCTCTCTCTCTCTCTCTCTCTATATATAATTAATTACCCACTTTTATAACATTTTTATAATGCTTAAATGTCATGTCACTGTATACTGTAAGTCACTTTGGATAAAAGCATCTATGAGGCTTTGTATTTACATGTTTATCCATCTGTTTTTTAAAGTTGACATTGGTGTGATACATTTCAATATATTAAAGAAGAAAAATGAAAAGGCATGTCTGAGTCTGAGTGCATTTTTATGACTATAATATACTGAACAAAAACAAACGCAACATGTAAAGTGTTGGTCTCATGTTTCATGAGATGAAATAAAAGATCCCAGAAATGTTAAATATTCCATACGCACAGAAAGGTTATTTCTCTCAAATGTTGTGCACAAATTTGTTTACATCCCTGTTAGTGAGCATTTCTTCTTTGCCAAGATAATCCATCCACCTGACAGGTGTGGCATATCAAGAAGCTGATTAAACAGCATGATCATTACACAGGTGCACCTTGTGCTTGGGGACAATAAAAGGCCACTAAAATGTTTTGTTATAAAACACAGTACCACAGATGTTTGGAGGTAGCGTGCAATTGGCATGCTGTCGGCAGGAATGTCCACCAGAGTTGTTACCAGAGAATTTCTCTACCATAAGCCGCCTTCAACGTTGTTTTAGAGAATTTGGCAGTACATTCAACTGGCCTCACAACCGCAGAGCACGTGTAACCATGCCAGCCCAGGCCTATGCCCACCCATGGCTGCACCCCTGCCCAGTCGTGAAATCTATAGATTAGGGCATTATTTATTTATTTCAATTGACTGATTTCCTTCTATGAACTGTAAAATCTTTGAAATTGTTGCATGTTGCATTTATATTTTTGTTCACTGAGTGTACAAAACATTAGGGACACGAGCTCTTTCCATGACATAGACTGACCAGGGGAATCCAGTTGAACGCTATGATCCCTTATTGATGTCACCTGTTAAATCCACTTCAATCAGTGTAGATGAACAGGAGGAGACAGGTTAAATAAATGTTTTTAAGCCTTGAGACAATTGAGACTTGGATTGTGTATTTGTGCCATTCAGAGGGTGAATGGGCAAGACAAAAGATTTAAGTGCCTGTGAATGGGGTATGGTAGTAGGTGCCAGGCTCTCCGGTTTGAGTGTGTCAAGAACTGTAACACTGCTGGGTTTTTCACGCTCAACAGTTTCCTGTGTGTATCAAGAATGGTCCACCACCCAAAGGACCTCAAGCTAACTTGACACAACTGTCGGAAAGAATTGGAGCCAACATGGACCAGCATCCCTGTGGAATGCTTTCGACACATTGTAGAGTCCATGCCCCGATGAATTGAGGCTGTTCTGAGGGCAAAAGGGGGTGTAACTCAATATTAAGAAGGTGTTCCTAATGTTTTGTGCACTCTGTGTATATAGATATACACTGAATGTACAAATACACAGAGTGTACAAAACATTAGGAGCACCTTCCTAATATTGAGTTGCACCCCCTCGGGTACTCAACCCAGCGACCTTTCGGTTAGTGGTCTAACTGTCTCAAATTTTAAAGATGCTGGGAAGTCACGTGCATCACACTTATATTAGTACACACGTAACAACCTCAGCATTATGAACCCTCAAAGTTCCAGAATGGGATGAAAATGACAGCCATAGATGCGTTAAAGACAAGGGGCCAGGGTTCTGGTCTAGAAGCACGGTTTCTACTGCTCCTACAGTTTTGCTTCGGTACTGCAGTTTAACTGACGCCCAGCCCAGAAAGACAATTTCCATAGACGGCCACATAGAGAAGTCAGATTAGAAAATTCCTAATAAGCAGTTGTGGAAAAAGTACCCAATTGTCATACTTGAGTAAAAGTAAAGATAGATACTCAAGTAAAAGTGAAAATACTACTTGAGTGAAAGTCAAAGTCTTTGGTTTTAAATGTACTTAAGTAATTGCTGAAATATACTTAAGTATTAAAAGTACAATTTCAAATTCCTTATATTAAGCAAACCAGACGGTTTGTTTCTGGGTTTTTTTTATTTACGGCTAGCCAGGGGCACACTCCAGCACATAATTTACAAACGAAGCATTTGTGTTTAGTGAGTCCGCCAGATCAGAGGCAGTTGGGATGACCAGGGATGTTCTCTTGATAAGTCCGGAATTGGACAATTTTCCTGTCCTGCTAAGCGTTCAAAATGTAATGACTACTTTTGGGTGTCAGGGAAATGTATGGAGTAAAAAGTACATTATTTTCTTTAGGAATGTATTGGAGTAAAAGTAGTCAAAGATATAAATAGTAAAGTACAGATTACCCCCCAAAATACTTAAGTAGTACTTTAAAGTATTTTTACTTAAGTACTTTAAACCAGGGGTGCAACTTTCACTGGGGACGGGGGGGGGGACATGTCTGTCTCCCTCCAGCAGGTGGCGTTTTTCTTTTGTTTTCCTCCACCAAGCTTTTTGCATGGAGGTCAATGAGAGGGTGTCGAATTTGGTCAACAAAAAAAATTTATGGCTTATTTGCTACGTGAGGTTTATTTGATTTAATAGAATTTTCGTAATGCTTAAGTTGTTATGAGTGTACTGATATAAGTAGGACATGTGACATCCCGGCAACTTTGAGAAAAAACACTATATCAGAGTTGTCTAGAGATGGCTATGCATATTCATGGCATAAGGCTAGTAGCATAGCATCTCTCTCCATTGAATACAGGTGGTTGACGTCAACAACCCTCATCGGATATTCAAAAAAGTATTACAATAATGAGATATATCCACCAATCCAAAGAAAGGACAGGCAGGAGCTTGACAACCCACCTTGCCACTTTGTGGACAACAACTCCCATTGTTAGGGCGGAGAGACATGTATCTTGTCAGTATATCCATAATATTTGTGGCTAGTGCACATGTGATGTTGGTCTGTATAAACCAGATGCTACCTGAATGTAGACGGTTCATGTATCAGCGTATGCAAACGTGAGTAGATTACCAAAGACAATACAGTATGAAGATAGGCTAAAACTGCTTCTCCAATAGAAACCCCGATCACGCTTGTAGGCGATTTCATGGCGATTTTGGCTAGCTAAGCTCATGCGCAGAAACACGTCATCGGGTCTAACGGTCGTCTCGTGCCAAAATGTGCATGTGCAGGCCGTCAAATCAAAGGCACTCTTTCGATACATGAGGTTGGAGTAATAACATTTTTAACTACTTAAGACATTGTCTCGAATCTAGGTTGTGCCTATAGATTTCAAGAAAATGAACAACTAGGGAATAATTTTTCACTTCTCTCATTGACTTCTCAAACCCCAAACCCCAGACTGGTCTGCTTGGTTTGTTTCGCAAGCCTTCCCGGAAGTCTCGCGATGTTGCGTCTCTGGGTTTAGAAACTCTGTGAGATTACTTTGAAAACAACGGGCGAATATCTTGTATGTATACAGTGGCTTGCAAAAGTATTCACCCCCCTTGGCATTTTTCCTATTTTGTTGCCTTACAACCTGGAGTTAAAGTTGATTTTTTGGGAGGTTTGTTTCATTTGATTTACACAACATGCCTACCACCTTGAAGATGCAACATATTTTTTCTTGTGAAACAAACAAGAAGAAAGACACAAAAACAGAAAACTTGAGCGTGAATAACTATTCACCCCCCCAAAGTCAATACTTTGTAGAGCCACCTTTTGCAGAAATTACAGCTGCAAGTCTCTTGGGGTATGTCTCTATAAGCTTGGCACATCTAGCTACTGGGATTTTTACCCATTCTTCAAAGCAAAACTGCTCCAGCTCCTTCAAGTTGGATGGGTTCCGCTGGTGTACAGCAATCTTTAAGTCATACCACAGATTCTCAATTGGATTGAGGTCTGGGCTTTGACTAGGCCAATCCAAGACATTTAAATGTTTCCCCTTAAACCCCTTGAGTGTTGCTTTAGCAGAATGCTTAGGGTCATTGTCCTGCTGGAAGGTGAACCTCCGTCCGAGTCTCAAATCTATGGAAGACTGAAACAGGTTTCCCTAAAGAATTTCCCTGTATTTAGCGCCATCCATCATTCCTTCAATTCTGACCAGTTTCCCAGTCCCTGCCGATGATAAACATCCCCACATCATGATGCTGCCACCACCATGCTTCACCGTGGGGATGGTGTTCTCGGGGTGATGAGAGGTGTTGGGTTTGCGCCAGACATAGTATTTTCCTTGATGGCCAAAAAGCTCAATTTTAGTCTAATCTGACCAGAGTACCTTATTCCATATGTTTGGGGAGTCTCCCACATGGCTTTTGAAGAACACCAAACGTGTTTGCTTATTTTTTTCTTTAAGCAATGGCTTTTTTCAGGCCACTCTTCCGTAAAGCCCAGCTCTGTGGAGTGTACGGCTTAAACTGGTCCTATGGACAGATACTCCAATCTCCGCTGTGGAGCTTTGCAGCTCCTTCAGGGTTATCTTTGGTCTCTTTGTTGCCTCTCTGATTAATGCCCTCCTTGCCTGGTCCGTGAGTTTTGGTGGGCGGCCCTCTCTTGGCAGGTTTGTTGTGGTGCTATATTCTTTCCATTTTTTAATAATGGATTTAATGGTGCTCCGTGGGATGTTCAAAGTTTCTGATATTTGTTTATAACCCAACCCTGATCTGTACTTCTCCACAACTTTGTCCCTGACCTGTTTGGAGACCTCCTTGGTCTTCATGGTGCCGCTTGCTTGGTGATGCCCCTTGCCTAGTGGTGTTGCAGACTCTGGGGCCTTTCAGAACAGGTGTATATATTCTGAGATCATGTGACAGATCATGTGACACTTAGATTGCACACAGGTGGACTTTATTTAACTAATTATGTGACTTCTGAAGGTAATTAATAATAATAATAATAATATGCCATTTAGCAGACGCTTTTATCCAAAGCGACTTACAGTCATGCGTGCATACATTTTTGTGTATGGGTGGTCCCGGGAATCGAACCCACTACCTTGGCGTTACAAGCGCCGTGCTCTAACAGCTGAGCTACAGAGGAACAGATCTTATTTAGGGGCTTCATAGCAAAGGGGGTGAATATACACTGCTAAAAAAAATAAAGGGAACACTTAAACAACACAATGTAACTCCAAGTCAATCACACTTCTGTGAAATCAAACGGTCCACTTAGGAAGCAACACTGATTGACAATAAATTTCACATGCTGTTGTGCAAATGGAATAGACAACAGGTGGAAATTATAGGCAATTAGCAAGACACCCCCAATAAAGAAGTGGTTCTGCAGGTGGTGACCACAGACCACTTCTCAGTTCATATGCTTCCTGGCTGATGTTTTGGTCACTTTTGAATGCTGGCGGTGCTTTCACTCTAGTGGTAGCATGAGACGGAGTCTACAATCTACACAAGTGGCTCAGGTAGTGCAGCTCATCCAGGATGGCACATCAATGCGAGCTGTGGCAAGAAGGTTTGCTGTGTCTGTCAGCGTAGTGTCCAGAGCATGGAGGCGCTACCAGTAGACAGGCCAGTACATCAGGAGACGTGGAGGAGGCCGTAGGAGGGCAACAACCCAGCAGCAGGACCGCTACCTCCGCCTTTGTGCAAGGAGGTGCAGGAGGAGCACTGCCAGAGCAAAATGACCTCCAGCAGGCCACAAATGTGCATGTGTCTGCTCAAACGGTCAGAAACAGACTCCATGAGGGTGGTATGAGGGCCCGACGTCCACAGGTGGGGGTTGGGCTTACAGCCCAACCCCGTGCAGGACGTTTGGCATTTGCCAGAGAACACCAAGATTGGCAAATTCGCCACTGGCGCACTGTGCTCTTCACAGATGAAAGCAGGTTCACGCTGAGCACATGTGACAGACGTGACAGAGTCTGGAGACACCGTGGAGAACGTTCTGCTGCCTGCAACATCCTCCAGCATGACCGGTTTGGCGGTGGGTGAGTCATGGTGTGGGGGTGGCATTTCTTTGGGGGGCCGCACAGCCCTCCATGTGCTCGCCAGAGGTAGCCTGACTGCCATTAGGTACCGAGATGAGATCCTCAGACCCCTTGTGAGACCATATGCTGGTGCGGTTGGCCCTGGGTTCCTCCTAATGCAAGACAATGATAGACCTCATGTGGCTGGAGTGTGTCAGCAGTTCCTGCAAGAGGAAGGCATTGATGCAATGGACTGGCCCGCCCGTTCCCCAGACCTGAATCCAATTGAGCACATCTGGGACATCATGTCTCGCTCCATCCACCAACGCCACGTTGCACCACAGACTGTCCAGGAGTTGGCGGATGCTTTAGTCCAGGTCTGGGAGGAGATCCCTCAGGAGACCATCCACCACCTCATCAGGAGCATGCCCAGGCGTTGTAGGGAGGTCATACAGGCATGTGGAGGCCACACACACTACTGAGCCTCATTTTGACTTGTTTTAAGGACATTACATCAAAGTTGGATCAGCCTGTAGTGTGGTTTTCCACATTAATTTTGAGGGTGACTCCAAATCCAGACCTCCATGGGTTGATACATTTTTTTGATTTCCATTGATAATTTTTTTGTGATTTTGTTGTCAGCACATTCAACTATGTAAAGAAAAAAGTATATTTAATAAGATTATTTCATTCATTCAGATCTAGGATGTGTTGTTTAAGTGTTCCCTTTATTTTTTTGAGCAGTGTATATGCACGCACCACTTTTCCGTTATTTATTTTTTAGAATTTTTTTTAATACGTTTTTTTTCAAGGCATATTGATACAACAGTAGAGAAGTATGTCCATAATTAAGCGCTGCTCTGCCTTCTTAACAACACTATCAACAAGGGAGGTCCTACAATCCCTAGTTTTGTCGCACCTAGACTACTGTTCAGTAGTGTGGTCAGGTGCCACAAGGAGGGACTTGGGAAAATTACAGTTGGCTCAGAACAGGGCAGCACGGCTGGCCCTTAAAAGTACACGGAGAGCTAACATTAATGACATGCATGTTAGTCGCTCCTGGCTTAGAGTGGAAGAGAGATTGACTTCATCACTGCTTGTTTTTTAAAGAGGTGTAGACAAGCTGAATGTACTGAGCTGTCTGTTTGAAATGCTGACACCCATGCATACCCCACAAGACATGCCACCAGAGGTCTCTTCACAGTCCCCAAGTCCAGAACAGACTACGGAAAACGCACAGTACTACATAGAGCCATGAATACATGGAACTCTATTCCACATCATGTAACTCAGTCAAGCAGTAAAATCAGATTTAAAAAACAGATAAAACTACACTTTATGGAACAGCGCGGACTTTGAAGAGACACACACACACATGCACACACACAGCATTCACAAACACATGCTAACACGCACTCTACACACACACATTTTAATAATGTTATTTTGCTGTATTATTGATTTTGTATTGTACATTTGTTATGGTAGAGTAGTGTGTAATAAGGTGTTGTGTTATGTATTGTTTTATTGTATGTAAATTGTGGTTGGACCCCAGGAAGAGTAGCTGCTGCCTTGGCAGCCGCTAATGGGGATCAGGAAATAAATACAAATACAAATACCTCAGTGGTTAAAGAGGTAAATCGAACTCGAACAAAGTAATGGAATTGCAATGGAAACACGAAGGGGAAAGATCCCTAATCTCTTCATCGCCTCCAAGCAAAGATAGACTACATTTAGGCTGTTGTTTATATGTGTATTTCACACAATGTTGAGGTAAGATTTGAAGTATAATGCTTGTAAGGGTGTCAACCCAAACACATGTTCATGTCATAATGATGTGAGTCCAAGACGGCATAGCAGTGCGGTCTATTTTGTATATATTTCTAAATTTTACTTTTCATTCTTTAACTAAATATACTATCCTGCAACCCGCCTCACCCAACGTGGGAAGAATTCTATTATTTCTTTTATCAAGAACCTTAAGCTGAAACTAGTCTAGCTGCAACTGAATGGCTACTTGCTATTAGCCACCGTTAGCGGCTTCACCATTGTCCGTGGCCTGCACTACCCACCAGCCAGCTCTAGCTCTAGCCTGGACAATTTGTCGGCCAGTCTGCACAGCGTGCTATCGACCCAGAGCATATCGGATTTTCTGCCGGAATCACTGGACCTTAGCGCCGGATCATCGCAACCAGCTAGTTGCAACCAAATGGCTGTTAGCACCAGTTAGCCTTGAGCTAGCCTCGAGCCAGGCCCATCTCCTGGCTATCTACCTCTCTGTCAACCGGACGGGACCTCCTAGTGTTGACACGGAGCCCCGCCGATCCAACACGACTGGTTTGCCGACAAAATCGTCTGATGTGGTTTCAACAGGCTTCCCATTACGACATCGACCACGAACATCCATCAGCTAGCCCCGGCCCGCTAGCACACGCAAGCCGGGCCTCTTGCTCGCCAGTGCTGTAGCAGCCCCCGAACTACATCCGAACTCTCCTATTGCTGTTCACTGGACCTTATGATAACTCAGCTATACAGCTGATGCCTGCTGGACTGTTCCTTTATACGGTACCGCATCCTGTTTATGTTTAGCCTCAGCCCAAACTTTGTCGTCATTACCAGCTGTTGTCTTAGCTCTCTCGAATAAAACCTGTGATTGCTTTATGCCTCTCTCCCATGTCAATATGCCTTGCTTATTGCTGTTTCGGTTATTTCTTATTGTACAATTTCACTGTAGAGCCTCCAGCCCAGCTCAACCTGCCTTAGACAGCTCCTTTGTCCCACCCCCCATACACGTGGAGACCAACTCAATCGGTGCCTCCAGTGATGCTATCTCTTTCATCGTTACCCAACGCTTAGGTTTACCTCCACTGTACTCATATCCTTCCATATCCTTGTCTGTACATAATGCCCTGAATCTATTCTACAACGCCCGGAAATCTGCCCCTTTTTTTCTCTGTACCCAATGCACTAGAAGACCAGTTCTTAAAGCCTTTAGCCGTATCCTTATTCTACTCCTCCTCTGTTCCTCTGGTGATGTAGAGGTTAACCCAGGCCCTGTAGCCCCCAGTATCACTCCTACTCCCCAGGTGTTATCATTTGTTGACTTCTGTAACCGTAAAAGCCTTGGTTTATTGCACGTTAACATCCGAAGCCTCCTCCCTAAGTTTGAGTTGTTCACTGCGTTAGCACACTCCGCCAACCCTGATGTTCTAGCAGTGTCTGAATCCTGGCTTAGGAAATCCACCAAAAATTCTGACATTTCCATCCCCAACTACAACATTTTCCGTCTCGATAGAACTGCCAAAGGGGGTGGGGTTGCAATCTACTGTAGAGATAGCCTGCAGAGCTCTATCATACTACCCAGGTCTGTGCCCAAACAGTTTGAGCTTCTACTTCTAAAAATCCACCTTTCCAGAAATAAGTCTCTCACTGTTACCGTTTGCTACAGACCCCCCTCAGCCCAAAGCTGTGCCCTGGACACCATATGTGAACTGATTGCCCCCCATCTATCCTCAGAGTTCGTACTGCTTGGTGACCTAAACTGGGATATGCTTAACACCCCGGCCAACCTACAATCTAAACTAGATGCCCTCAATCTCACACAAATTATCAACGAACCTACCAGGTACAACCAAAAATCTGTAAACATGGGCACCCTCATAGATATCATCCTGAAAAATATACCCTCTAAATACACCTCCGCTGTCTTCAACCAGGATCTCAGCGATCACTGCCTTATTGCCTGCGTCCGTAATGGGTCCGCGGTCAAACGACCACCCCTCATCACTGTCAAACGCTCCCTAAAACACTTTAGCGAGCAGGCCTTTCTAATTGACCTGGCCCGGGTATCCTGGATGGATATTGACCTCATTCCGTCAGTAGAGGATGCCTGGTTGTTCTTTAAAAGTGCTTTCCTCTCAATCTTAAATAAGCATGCCCCATTCAAGAAATTCAGAACTAAGAACAGATATAGCCCCTGGTTCTCCTCAGACTTGACTGCCCTTGACCAGCACAAAAACATCCTGTGGTGTACTGCATTAGCATCGAACAGCCCCTGCGATATGCAACTTTTCAGGGAAGTCAGGAACCAATATACACAATCAGTTAGGAAAGCAAAGGCTAGCTTTTTCAAACAGAAATTTGCATCCTGTAGCACTAACTCCAAAAAGTTTTGGGACACTGTAAAGTCCATGGAGAATGAGAGCACCTCCTCCCAACTGCCCACTGCACTGAGGCTAGGAAACACTGTCACCACCGATAAATCTACAATAATCGAGAATTTCAACAAGCATTTTGCTACGGCTGGCCATGCTTTCCACCTGGCTACCACTACCCCGGCAACCAGCTCTGCACCCTCCGCTGCAACTTGCCCATGCACCTCCCGCTTCTCCTTTACACAAATTCAGACAGCTGATGTTCTGAAAGAGCTGAAAAATCTGGACCCTCTACAAATCAGCTGGGCTAGACAATCTGGATCCTTTCTGTCTAAAATTAGCCGCCGAAATTGTCGCAACCCCATTACTAGCCTGTTCAACCTCTCTTTTATAACGTCTGAGATCCCCAGAGATTGGAAAGCTGCCGCGGTCATCGCCCTAATTCAAAGGGGGTGACACTCTAGATCCAAACTGTTACAGAGCTATATCCATCCTGCCCTGCCTTTCGAAAGTTTTTGAAAGCCAAGTTAACAAACAGATCACCGACCATTTAGAATCCTACTGTACCTTCTCCGCTATGCAATCCGGTTTCCGAGCTGGTCATGGGTGCACCTCAGCCACGCTCAACGTCCTAAACGATATTATAACCGCGATCAATAAAAGACAGTACTGCGCAGCCGTCTTCATCGACCTGGCCAAGGCTTTCGACTCTGTCAACCACCGCATTCTTATTGGCAGACTAAATAGCCTTGGTTTCTCAAATGACTGCCTCGCCTGGTTCACCAACTACTTCTCAGATAGAGTTCAATTTGTCATATCGGAGGGCCTGTTGTCTGGACCTCAGGCAGTCTCTATGGGGGTGCCACAGGGTTCAATCTCGGGCCGACTCTATTCTCTGTGTATATCAATGATGTTGCTCTTGCTGCTGGTGTCGCTCGGCTCCACCTCTATTCGGACGACACCATTTTGTATACATCTGGCCCTTCATTGGACACTGTGTTAACAAACCTCCAAACGAGCTTCAACGCCATACAACACTCCTTCCGTAGCCTCCAACTGCTCTTAAACACTAGTAAAACTAAATGCATGCTCTTCAACCAAACGCTGCTTGCACCCGCCCACCCGACTAGAATCACTACTCTCGGTGGGTCTGACCTAGAGTATGTGGACAACTACAAATTCCTAGGTGTCTGGTTAGACTGTAAACTCTCCTTCCAGACTCACATTAAGCATCTCCAATCAAAAGTTAAATCTAGAATCGGCTTCCTATTTCGCAACAAAGCCTCCTTCACTCATGCTGCCAAACATGCCCTCGTAAAACTGACTATCCTACCGATCCTTGACTTCAGGGATGTCATTTACAAAATAGCCTCCAACACTCTACTCTGCAAATTGGATATAGTCTATCACAGTGCCATCCGTTTTGTCACCAAAGCCCCATATACTACCCACTATTTTGACCTGTACGCTCTTGTTGGCTGGCCCTCACTACATATTCGTCGCCAAACACACTGGATCCAGGTCATCTATAAATCACTGCTAGGCAAATCCCCGCCTTATCTTAGCTCACTGGTCACCATAGCAACACCCAACCGTAGTCTGCACTCCAGCAGGTATATCTCACTGGTCATCCCCAAAGCCAACACCTCCTTTGGCCGCCATTCCTTCCAGTTCTCTGCTGCCAATGACTGGAACGAACTGCAAAAATCTCTGAAGCTGTAGACTCTTATCTCCCTCACTAACTTTAGGCGTCAGTTGTCAGAGCAGCTTACCGATCACTGCACCTGTACACAGCCCATCTGTAATTAGCCCATCCAACTACCTCATCCCCATATTGTTATTTATTTTGCTAATTTGCACCCCAGTATCTCTATTTGCACATCATCTTTTGCACATCTATCATTCCAGTGTTAATACGAAATTGTAACTATTTTGCACCATGGCCTATTTATTGCCTTACCTCCATAATTTACTACATTCGCACACACTGTATATATATTTTCTGTTGTATTTTTGACTTTATGTTTTGTTTACCCCATATGTAACTCTGTGTTGTTGTTTTTATCGCACTGCTTTGCTTTATCTTGGCCAGGTCGCAGTTGTAAATGAGAACTTGTTCTCAACTGGCTTACCTGGTAAATAAAGATTTAAAAAATTCACCAATCAACTGCATTACAGTTAAAAACGACTGACTACCACCACCAACTTCTGTATGTTAGCTATGCTAACCAGTTTATACGAACGGGAGTAGCATTTAGCAGTCACTTCTAAACCTGAAAAGGGACAACTTCTAAATGTTATGCAGTGAAAACAGCTAAATATATCAAAATCGGACATAAGTAACCACATTGTGGCCCTGTTACAATACATAATACATTCCCCTGTAGCTCAGTTGGTAGAGCATGGCGCTTGCAATGCCAGGGTTGTGGGTTCGTTTCCCACGGGGGGCCAGTATAAAAATGTATGCACTCACTAACTGTAAATCGCTCTGGATAAGAGCGTCTGCTAAATGACTTAAATGTAAAAATAAATCATGACTGATTTGATGAATATCCACTTTGTTGAATGTGCGCCAATCCATTGTGGTCAGGGAGAAATCCAAACCAGTCTAATTGGAATGAATGGCAGTAGAGGCATACAGTTGAAGTCAGAAGTTTACATACACTTAGGTTGGAGTCATTAAAACTCGTTTTTCAACCACTCCACAGATATCTTGTTAACAAACTATAGTTTTGGCAAGTCGGTTAGGACATCTACTTTGTACATGACACAAGTAATTTTTCCAACAATTGTTTACAGACAGATTATTTCACTTATAATTCACTGTATCACAATTCCAGTGGGTCAGAAGTTTACATACTCTATGTTGACTGTGCCTTTAAACAGCTCGTATAATTCCAGAAAATGATGTCATGGCTTTAGAAGCTTCTGATAGGCTAATTGACATCATTTGAGTCAATTGGAGGTGTACCTGTGGATGTATTTCAAGGCCTACCTTCAAACTCTGTGCCTCTTTGCTTGACATCATGGGAAAATCTAAAGAAATCAGCCATGAAAAATTGTAGACCTCCACAAGTCTGGTTCATCCTTGGGAGCAATTTCCAAACGCCTGAAGGTACCACGTTCATCTGTGCAAACAATAGTACGCAAGTATAAACACCATGGGACCACGCAGCCATCATACCGCTCAGGAAGGAGACGCGTTCTGTCTCCTAGAGATGAACGTACTTTGGTGCGAAAAGTGCAAATCAATCCCAGAACAACAGCAAAGGACCTTGTGAAGATGCTGGAGGAAACAGGTACAAAAGTATCTATATCCACAGTAAAACGAGTCCTATATCGACATAACCTGAAAGGCTGCACAGCAAGGAAGAAGCCACTGCTCCAAAACCGCCATAGAAAAGACAGACTACGGTTTGCAACTGCACATGGGGACAAAGATCGTACTTTTAGGAGAAATGTCCTCTGGTCTGATGAAACAAAAATATAACTGTTTGGCCTTCGTTATGTTTGCAGGAAAAAGGGGGTGGCTTGCAAAACAAAGAACACCATCCCAACCGTGAAGCACGGGGGTGGCAGCATCATGTTGTGGGGGTGCTTTGCTGCAGGAGGGACTGGTGCACTTCATAAAATAGATGGCTTCATGAGGAAGGAAAATTATGTGGATATATTGAAGCAACATCTCAAGACATCAGTCAGGAAGTTAAAGCTTGGTCGCAAATGGGTCTTCCAAATGGACATTGACCCCAAGCATACTTCCAAAGTTGTGGCAAAATGGCTTAAGGACAACAAAATCAAGGTATTGGAGTGGCCATCACAAAGCCCTGACCTCAATACTATAGAAAATGTGTGGGCAGAACTGAAAAAGCGTGTGCGAGCAAGGAGGCCTACAAACCTGACTCAGGTACACCAGCTCTGTCATGAGGAATGGGCCAAAATTCACCCAACTTATTGTGGGAAGCTTGTGGAAGGCTACCCGAAACGTTTGACCCAAGTTAAACAATTTGGCAATGCTACCAAATACTAATTGAGTGTATGTAAACTTCTGATCCACTGGGAATGTGATGAAAGAAATAAAAGCTGAAATAAATCATTCTCTCTACTATTTTTCTGACATTTCACATTCCTAAAATAAAATGGTGATCCTAACTGACCTAAGACAGGAAATTTGTACTAGGATTAAATGTCAGGAATTGTGAAAAACTGAGTTTAAATGTATTTGGCTAAGGTGTATGTAAACTTCCGACTTCAGCTGTAGGTGATACATTCCCTGCTTTTACTTATGCAGGAAAATAAAAAGGCACGTGATATCATGAATTGTGTAATCTAATTGTCAACTTAAAATATTGTAATATAAATATAAATACAGTTTATACAGGTTTTTTGTTTGAATATTTTTACTTAATTTTTTTAATTTGAATAGCCAAATTTGCATAGATCTGGTCTGGATTAAATATATTTGTTTAATTCTCGAGAATGAATGACAAATCAGCTTTCTCAATATAGCTAGCTAGCAATGCAATATAGCTAGCTAGTGATACTATGCTATCAATCATTTAGATTTTAATACACCAGACAATTTTTTGTTGTTTTTACGATCTCCTGAACCAATGAGAAGGACTACAATGCATGGCGAGCTGGCAGTGACGATTTCATAGGTCAGGAGGTTTCTTCCAAAGTTGAGCGGGCTGTCATCATAATCCTGAGTGAGTGGAGAGCTCAAAAACGAAATGAATCTCATTCTACAAGACCAGAGAGTTAACGTCTATGGAGAAGTCACAGACAGACGGCGGGGACGCAGCGGTGCCGGTGAGACACCTTCAATGGAGGGTGAACTGTACTGCCTGCCTGCCTCCGGAGGACCTGCTCATCTCCCCGTTGAACTCCTCCCTTTGCTCAAGCCATGTGGTTCCCTATTGACTATCTCTCCATCTGTTGGAAGCTTGAAACATTCAAAACTTTCAACTCAGGCTGAAAATCATAGTCCAGACCTACTCTTATCATATACTGTAGCTGTTTTATTTGATTCTTCATAATTTTGCTTTTGCAAGCACTTTGAGATTATTTTTGTAATTAAAAGTGCTATAGAAGTTGAATAAATTATTCTTATTATTAAAATATATACTGAACAAAAATATAAGTGCAACATGCAACAATTTCAAAGATTTTACTGAGTTACAGTTCATATAAGGAAATCAGTCAATTGAAATAAATTCATTAGGCCCTAATCTATGGATTATTGGGAATCCAGATATTCATTTTGCAGTGTCGAGTCAAATGTTGCTAATAATGCTGTAACAAAGGAGTCCGCTTATACTGAACTTTGATCATAAGTTTTATTCATATCACAAGATTTCAGCATAAGTGTACAGATGTATATATCATCCGGAGAGCAGTGTTTCCCAAATTGCAATGTCTGCTCTAACGTTCTTTGTTCAAACCCAGTATTTATAATATTCCCCAAAATATGGGTTGCTCCCTCTACTGTCCAATCCCCTGTCTTCTATGGGGCGTCACCCTAAAAACGGCTCTCTTTGAAACTAAATAAACATCCTCTCAGGTTCCACTTAAAACCTTATCAAAGTCATAATCTTAATACACTACATATTTCCCCCCTTCGAGACTAACTAAAAGTCTCGAAAACAAAAAGAATAGGATTATGACAAGTAACAATTTCTCTTATTGAGTATCTTTAACAATAAACCCAAAACACTTTTCTCTGGAGTGTAAATACCTTTCTATGAAATATGAACAAATCTTTATGAAGTGTGAATACATTACTATGAAATATGAACAAATCTTTATGGAGTGTGAGAGCGAAAAACCTGTCTGGCAGCCTTCTTTCCAAATATCCATTCATCAATCAAGACAGTAAAATTCTCTCACGGCCCCTCTGCCCCAGGCAACCACCTAGGTACTCCAGATCAATTCATAAATCTTTATCAATGCATTTGAAACTATGATGCAATTAAATACACATGAAAGCCCCAGCAAACAAAATACTATCCAAAAAATTTCCACACTAAGGCAGGTCGACCCATCGGACCCTACAGTGGATCATCTCTATCCCTGCCTAGACTCCATGTCCCTAAGCATTCACGAAACAAACAAAAACATCTAAGATCCCCACATGTATTCAATAACATCAAATATCATTCTACAAAAAGCAATACCTAAGAATATGACACAAATTATGTATTACACATGCAAATATGTCTATATTTCATTGCAGACACTGGAATGTAGTCCACTACACTTCATCTCCTCAGCAGTCTCGACTTCCAATGTATCTTTGATGATGGAATTGGAACATTTCCACACCTTCCTTGTTCCATCTCCTCCAGTCCCTTCATATTCTCCTTTCATATTGTCCTTTCATATTGTCCTTTCATATTGTCCTTGTTTGA
Organism: Coregonus lavaretus; assembly: GCF_964263955.1. Taxonomy (NCBI): domain Eukaryota; kingdom Metazoa; phylum Chordata; class Actinopteri; order Salmoniformes; family Salmonidae; genus Coregonus; species Coregonus lavaretus. The sequence continues at coordinate 9,525,606 of NC_140010.1, read as the reverse complement.
GTATTTCAATCTCTACATATTCCCCCAAATGCTTCTGGAAGAAAAGAAAAGACCAAACAGTATCTTTTGCAAAACAACACTTTCAAATTAAAACATCAATATCAACTAAGAATATAAAAAATGATATATAAATGATATATGAATCACATTATCCTATTTCCCCCCTTTGATTCATAACAAAATATTAAAATCACACTAATATTGAAAAACGTTTAAAAAATAATCAAATAATCAAAAAGGATATTTATCCATCAATACTCCATCCAGTCCCACTTGTCCCTCTTCATCCAGATCAGGAACAGTCAACAACGGCATCTGAGTGTTGTCTCCAGGCATCACAACTCCAACCCATCTCAATATCATAGCTTTCGCAAAGGTCAGTAACAAGTTACAAAAGCAAAACATCACACACAGTGCTATCAAAGCTGCTATTAAAATCTGAACCATCACTGCTCCCACTGGGCCTAACTGATCTTGCAACCAAGACTTCACTGACCATCCAGCTCCTTCAGATCTACCAAATGCATCCCTTATATTCTTCAATGCATCTATAACACTAGTGATATTATCTGAACTATCTGGAATCAAAGTATAGCTAATATTATCAATATGATCTTCCCAAATTTTACACCATACCATGGAAAAATCCCCACTTCTCTCTTAGACTTATCCTCCAATGATAGGCTTCCCAGATTATGAAATTCCTCTAAAATTGGTGCTGGAGCTATCTACTCCCTTGTAATCAAATGCGATATATTTATGGCTTTAATAACTATCAATGTTGAAAGAGTTAAATTGCTTCTCACTGTTGTTATAATAGACTGAAGTGTTGATGTCCTTGTTGTTTGTCACACCCTGGCTCTGGGACTCATTATGTTGAGCCAGGGTGTGTGCATTCTATGTGTTCATGTTCTATGTTGGGTGTCTAGGTTGTCGATGTCTATGTTTGTATTGAGTGACTCCCAATCGGAGGTAACGAGTGTCAGCTGTCGGCTCGTTATCTCTGATTGGGAGCCATATTTAAACTGTGTGTCTTCACCTTGTGTTTGTGGGTTTTTGTTCCGTGACGGTATGTTTAACCGTGGACTTCACGAGTCGTGTTTTGTTTTGGTTTTCGTGCTTTAATTAAATAAAGTCATGTTTATTTCACACGCTGCGCCTTGGTCTACTACTCCTTACCCAGACGATCGTGACATTGTTACTTCATCCATTCTCCCTAAGACTTTTAACTCCTTACTTGTATTTCCATCTATCACCACTAGTGTCACTCTCTCTTCCTACTAACATTGAAACTTAGCTTACTGTCCTAGAGTTCCTTCAACCCTAGTTTCCCTAACTTTTTTAATCTAATCTTTTCTCCTAACTTTTAAAAACCTATTTCCACTGATTTATTCACAAAATCATTTTACCACCAATTTTTAGAATATGTGATTGGGTAATCCCCTGTCTAGACTTCTTTACACACAGACTTGGCAAACGATCGAACATCTTTTAGCCTAGTTTGAAATCTCTTGCACCTCTTGGTGTAGGAATGTAACCAAGAATAACAGTCACCCCTTTTAACTTTATTTTTCAGACAGATTGTCACGGTTCAGACAGACGACCAGAGGACCACAATTGCGTCACACCAGAAAGTTTATTAAACTTAAGGGAAAAGGGAAGTAGGGAGTGAATGAAGGCTCCAGGGGTAACAGGGGTCCCGTCCAATGCGCTGGGTCTGTGCCCCCCCCAGTGGCAGCGATGCGTCCTATGAAGCCGGTGGTGGGTGGTCCAGAAGTCCTGGGGGGGGGAGACACAGACACAACAGGGCGGAATGAAACCAGGCAGCAGTACAGTTCAAGGGAAATCCAAAATACGTAGTAGCAAGGCAGAAGGCTGGTCAGAGTTACCGGGATTGAAGAGTAGTCAGGAGTCGTAATGGCAGAAGCAGGTCTGGATCTCCTGAGGCAGAAGAGTATCCAAAAAACAGGCAGGTCCGGGGTCACAAAACCAGGGTGAGCCAGAAGCGCGAGCAAACAGGTTCCGGGTGTGAGCTTTGCAGACGATCTGACACCGGAGAGCTGAAAGACAGGGCCTTAAATACTGGGAGAGGTAGTGGGTAATGCAGCGCAGCTGGCAGAGTAATTAGAGCAGAGCAGAGCAGGGACAGGTGGAGCTAGTTAGGCTGAGTAGAGAGAGTAGTGAGCAGAGTGGAAGAAAATTAAGGTGGTAACCCGGTGGAGTGAGAGGCCCATGACAGAACCCCCCCCCCAAGGGACGGCCCCAGAAGTCCCAAGAGCAACACCACGCCGGGCGGGAGGAGGGGAGCCGGAGGAGGGCTAGAACTCCTCCGAACGGTCCGAGTGAACGTCCTCATCCTCGGAGGAAGCCGGAGGGCCGTGGTCGGGAGATGGGACAGGTCCCGAGACAGGATCAGGCACAGGACAGGAAGCCGAGCGGGCCGGACGGTTAGGGACCCCTCTGGGGCGGCCCCTACGGATTGCCGGTTGATCAGGATGCCGTTGGTGGAAAGCGGTGATGAGAGTCCTATCCACAATCCGACTAGCTGGCACCCAGGTCCTCTCCTCAGGTCCATAGCCCTCCCAGTCAATGAGGTACTGGAGACCCCTACCCCTCCGTCTGGACCGAAGCAGGCGGCGGACGGTGTAAACCAGACCACCATCGACGAGCCGTGGAGGAGGAGGACCAGGCGCAGCAGGGACCAGCGGACTCTCATGGATGGGCTTAATCTTAGACACATGGAAAGTGGGGTGCACCCTCAGGGAATTAGGCAGTTGGAGCCGGACAGCAGTTGGGCTAATCACTCTTATGATAGGGAATGGGCCAATGAACCGAGGTGCCAGCTTCTGCGACTCCACCCTGAGTGGCAGGTTCTTCGATGACAACCACACCCTTTGACCAACATGGTAGGTGGGAGCAGGAATTCTCCGACGGTTGGCCCCGGTAGTGTAGCTGGCAACGGATCTGAGGAGTGTGGCTCGGGCTTGTGACCAGGTGCGGCGACATCGACGGGCAAAAGCAAGTGCAGATGGGCAAGTAACCTCCTCTTCCTGGCTGGCAAATAGAGGAGGCTGGTATCCATAAACACATTGGAAAGGGGACATACCGATGGCAGAGCAGGTCAGAGAATTGTGTGCGTACTCCACCCATGTCAATTGCTGCGACCAGGAGTGGGGGTTGCGTGAAGTCATGCATCGCAGTGCCTTCTCGAGCTCCTGATTAGCCCGCTCTGACTGCCCATTGGATTGGGGATGGAATCCGGAAGTCAGACTGACTGTGGCTCCCAGCAGGTGACAGAACTCCTTCCAAAAAGCGGAGGAGAATTGTGGACCACGGTCAGAAACTACATCCCTTGGCAGTCCGTGGATCCGGAAGACGTGTTCCAGGACCACCTGGGCGGTCTCCTTGGCGGTTGGGAGCTTGGGGAGGGGAATGAAGTGTGCCATCTTGCTGAAACGGTCAACGATGGTGAGAATGACGGTCATGCCACTTGAAGGGGGCAGCCCCGTGACAAAGTCAAGGGCGATGTGAGACCAGGGACGTCTGGGCACAGGCAGGGGCTGCAGCAATCCGGCTGGGGGCTGGCAGGACGACTTGTGTTGGTTGCAGATGGGGCAGGCTTGGACGAATTCCCGTACATCCTTCCTCAGAGAGGGCCACCAGAACCTCTGGGCGAGCAGGTTGTAAGTGCGGGTGGAGCCAGGGTGACAAGCTAGGCGGGAGTCATGTCCCCACTGAACGACCTGGGACCTCAGGTCTTCGGGGACAAAAAGGCGGTCAGCTGGGCAAGTGCTGGGACCTGGCTGGTTACGGAGAGCCTCCAGCACCTGTTCCTCAACAGCCCAGGTCAGAGCTGCAACGATGCAGGGACTTGGCAGAATCGACACAGGGTCCTTGGAGGGGGTGTCATCCTTCTGGAATTGACGGGAGAGGGCGTCTGGCTTGGTGTTGCGTGATCCAGGCCGGTATGACAGAGTGAAATTAAACCTGGTGAAGAACAGGGCCCAGCGGGACTGCCTGGAGTTCAACCGTTTGGCCGTGCGGATGTACTCCAAGTTCTTATGATCGGTCCAAACGAGAAATGGAATGGTGGACCCCTCCAGCCAGTGACGCCACTCCTCCAAGGCAAGCTTCACAGCCAGCAGCTCACGGTTCCCTATGTCGTAATTGCACTCAGAGGGGGACAACCGACGTGAGAAAAAGGCACAGGGATGGAGCTTCCTATCCTCCGCAGCCCACTGAGAAATCACAGCACCAACTCCCACATCCGAGGCGTCCACCTCCACAATGAATTGCCGGTCCACATCAGGCATCTGGAGGATGGGAGCGGAGGTGAACCTCACCTTGAGGGTACTGAAGGCTTTGTCGGCTGCTGGGGTCCAGGTGAAGGGTTGCTTGGTGCTGGTTAGAGCAGTGAGAGGGGCAGCAACGGTACTGTAGTTCCGGATAAACTTCCTATAGAAGTTAGCAAACCCCAGAAACTGTTGCAGCTTCTTTCTGTTCTCCGGAACAGGCCATGAAGTGACTGCTGATACTTTGGCAGGATCCATTTGGATACTTCCCTCTGCCACTATGTACCCCAGGAAGGCCACTGTCTTGACGTGAAACTCACATTTCTCTGCCTTGGCGTAGAGGGAATTCTCCAGAAGACGATGAAGGACTTGCTGGACATGGCGGGTGTGTTCAGACAGGTTTCTGGAGTAGATTAAAATGTCATCCAGGTAAACGAAGACAAACTTGTTTAACATGTCCCGCAGTACATCATTCACTAGAGCCTGGAACACAGCAGGAGCATTGGTGAGGCCAAAAGGCATAACCAGATACTCGTAGTGGCCTGTTGGTGTATTGAATGCGGTTTTCCATTCATCTCCCTCCCGGATCCGCACTAGGTGGTAAGCGTTTCTGAGATCCAACTTGGTAAAAACAGTGGCTCCCTGGAGCAACTCAAAAGCAGAGGTGAGCAGAGGCAGAGGGTAACGGTTTTTCACTGTGATGTCGTTGAGTCCCCTGTAGTCGATGCAGGGGCGAAGAGATCCGTCCTTCTTCCCCACAAAGAAGAAGCCAGCACCAGCAGGAGATGAAGATGAACGGATTAATCCTGCGGACAGAGAGCCATTGATGTAGTCCTCCATGGACTTTCTTTCAGGAGCAGACAACGAATAAAGACGACCCTTTGGAGGAGCTGTTCCAGGGAGGAGGTCGATGGCACAGTCGTACGGACGGTGAGGGGGCAGAGATGTGGCTCTTGCTTTGTTAAACACCTCTCTGAGACCATGGTAGCATTCTGGGACATTGGAGAGGTCAGGAGCGGAGTTAGTAGGTACTGGCCGAGGGGGTAGTGCGGCAGCAAGCAGGCAGGTTCGGTGGCAGTCCTCTCCCCACTCCCTGATCACCCCGGTCACCCAGTCGAGCTGAGGGTTGTGCCGGCGGAGCCATGGGTAACCCAGGATGAGGGGTTGGCCTGGAGAGGGGAGCAGGTGAAACTGGATAGTTTCTTGATGGTTTCCGGACAGACCCATCGAGACCGGGGCCGTGACATGAGTGACCGATCCGAGTAAGTGTCCGTCCAGTGCCCGGGCAGGAATAGGAGGTGTCAAACGGAGGTTCTCCAGTCCCAGTTGGCGTGCCAGCTTGATGTCCATTATGTTGGCTTCGGCGCCAGAATCCACCAGAGCAGCCAGGGTGTGAGTTGAGTCAGAGAGGCGGAGGTGAACTTGCAGCAGGGGTTTGCGGTCGGAGGACTGGATGGTCATTGAACTCAACCGGACTCCCCCTATGCCCGGTGAGCTTCGGCCCTTTAAAGGGCAGGTTACCACACGATGTCCCTCACCTCCACAATAGAGGCAGAGGTTTGAGGTGAAGCGGCGCTGGCGCTCTGCAGGAGTGAGGGAGGCTCGCCCAATCTCCATAGGCTCAGACTGATCAAGCTGACCTGGGTGAGTGGCAGTAGATGACAGGAGCCCAGTCGGATCTCTCCGAATGCCGGTAGTAGGTGGACCTTGGCGCCCCCTCTCACGACGACGGGTCTGTATCCTTCTGTCGATCCTGACAGTCAGTGCGATGGCTTCATCAAGAGTGGAAGGCAGTTCATGGGAGACCAACTCGTCCTTGATATAGTCAGCCAAACTATGGAAGAACGCGTCCACCAACGATGGTGTGTTCCAAGAACTTCGTCTAGCCAGGGTTCGGAAGTCGATGGAATGGTCTGCGACTGTACGTCTGCCTTGTCGAATACTGAACAGTTCACGAGACGCCTCTGCGGTGGGTGAATCCAGGTCAAACACCTTCAGCATCTCCTCAGCAAACAGGTCGAAGGTTGCACATGCGGGGGTTTGACGTTCGAACTCTGCTGTTCCCCAGAGTCGAGCTCGGCCCGTCAGGTGAGTGATGGCATACCCAACTTTAGCCCCCTCCGTGGCGAAGGTCCTTGGCTGCAAGGAGAACTGAAGTCGGCAGCTAGTCAGGAATGGCCGGACCTGGGTTGAATCGCCGTTGAACCGCTCGGGGTTTCCAATCTTGGGTTCCGGAGCAGCGGCTGCAATGACCGGGGCAGGTAACTCGGGGGCTGGGCTGGTGGGCAGACTGGCTGGGGTAAGGTTGGTGAGGAGTTGAATGATCATGGCGAGTTGTTGTTGCTGCTGCTGGAACTGCTGCTCATGCTCATCGGTTTCCATGTCGGGGAAAGTGTGCGCTGAGTCCATAATGGTCAGATCGTACTGTCACGGTTCAGACAGACGACCAGAGGACCACAATTGCGTCACACCAGAAAGTTTATTAAACTTAAGGGAAAAGGGAAGTAGGGAGTGAATGAAGGCTCCAGGGGTAACAGGGGTCCCGTCCAATGCGCTGGGTCTGTGCCCCCCCCAGTGGCAGCGATGCGTCCTATGAAGCCGGTGGTGGGTGGTCCAGAAGTCCTGGGGGGGGGAGACACAGACACAACAGGGCGGAATGAAACCAGGCAGCAGTACAGTTCAAGGGAAATCCAAAATACGTAGTAGCAAGGCAGAAGGCTGGTCAGAGTTACCGGGATTGAAGAGTAGTCAGGAGTCGTAATGGCAGAAGCAGGTCTGGATCTCCTGAGGCAGAAGAGTATCCAAAAAACAGGCAGGTCCGGGGTCACAAAACCAGGGTGAGCCAGAAGCGCGAGCAAACAGGTTCCGGGTGTGAGCTTTGCAGACGATCTGACACCGGAGAGCTGAAAGACAGGGCCTTAAATACTGGGAGAGGTAGTGGGTAATGCAGCGCAGCTGGCAGAGTAATTAGAGCAGAGCAGAGCAGGGACAGGTGGAGCTAGTTAGGCTGAGTAGAGAGAGTAGTGAGCAGAGTGGAAGAAAATTAAGGTGGTAACCCGGTGGAGTGAGAGGCCCATGACACAGATTGTCTAATAGGCAGTCTAATAGATTATCATAGGAAGGAGGACATTATCTTTTCAAGCAAATATGATTCCCAAAAACCCTACTCTTTTAAAATCTTCTACCAGACAGCCGTCTAGTGTACATCTTATTGTACAGTTCAATTTACACAATGCATCTCTTCCCAACAATGCAATAGGTATATGTTCTAATACCAGTATGTGTATTTTAATTTCTCTCTGATTTTTTATAGCAGAGCTCAATTGGTTCCTTAAGAGTAATCAGCTGTTTTACTCCCTCAAATCCCTATCCTAATTAGTTAATTTTACATAGTGAGATGTTTAACCTCTTTAGGCTCAACACAGATAAAAGCTTTTCCACTATTCACCTTTCCTCGTCTTTTGTTTTCACTTCAATTGTTAGATATTTTTTCTCCCTAATCGGTGCTATCATCTGACACCCCCCTTCGGATCTTCTAGGCACTCTAGAATCCTTGCTCCTTTAAGGGTTCACCTGGAGAACAGGTGATCTTCACTTGCTCCTTTATCTCCCTCAGAAATTTCCTCTGTTGTTTCCTCCTGGCGCATTGCACTCACAGGTAAAGTTACCAACCTGTCCACAATTATAACACACTTCTGAAAGTTGCTGGAAGTGTGGCTGAAACCGTCCTCCTCCTTCTAAGCCTTCTCGTCCTCTTCCTCTCCAATTCTGTGTCTGTCCAGAAACTGGCTGTGGATATGGAACAACTGGAACCGCTATTGGTGGCTGATACAATTGCGATTGGAACTGGTCCTGTTGAAGCTGTGGCAGTGATTGTTGATTCGGTGCACCCTGATTCTTCATAACCAAAGCTTGTTTCTTCTCCTTCTTATTCTCCCCCAGCTGTATTTGATTGAGTTTTCTGAGAGTTTCTTGGTCCTGTTCTTTCTGGTTGTGTTCCTTTTTTCTGTACAAATCCACTTGATGGGCTATATGATCTGTATAGACACCTTTTGTCATGCTTCCAAGTCCAACCACCTCTGCCAGTTTACTCCTTACTGGTGAGGGCAGTCCCATCTGCAATTTAGCTCTCAAAATTGACTGCTCAATTTGACTCACATCTGGATCATTTCCAGTAATATTTCTCCACACTTGATGAACTCTTGACACATAGGCTCTCGGATTTTCTTGTTGTCCTAGTGGGTCAATCAGAATATTATCAGGATGCACATTTGTTGGAAATGTATCTTTCAATCCTCTCCCCAGACGATTCCTACTTGCAGCCAACAATTCAGGGTCGTTCACTGCAGTCCCCACATATCTATTCAGTCCCGCTCTCTGAAAAATGTCTTCCATACCTGGAATTCCCAGGAGATTAGCAAAAAGTCTCTTAATGTCTCCTATAGCAGACTGTGTTCCCACTGTAATTTCTTCCAATTTTGAAATCCAAGGATAGGCTCCATCTTGAAGAGTAGGCAGCTTCTCAAGTATATCTGACATATTGGTACTTTGCAAAGGCTTATATTCTAAGTTTTGACCTCGAATGATCACCGGCATAATTTTCTTGCTAGTGCCCTCTTTCCTTGGCCTCAATGTATATTTATTCTCAGATTCTTGGGATTCTTTTCTCAGCAGCTTCTTCTTCTGTATCTTCAGCTTCTTGAGTTGTTCCTCCAGTTCTTTTACTTCTTCTAAACTATTCGCTTTATCCAGGCATGATACGCATCGGTCTATATCTCTTTCTATTTCTTCTGTGCTAGTCATTGCTGGATAAAATCCTCTTGAATATGAAGCACCTTTAATCTCCAAGTCTTCATCTTTGTCTTCATCTTCGCTTTTATCAGAACTCGAATCTCTTGTTGTCTTCTTCTTCAAACATCCATCACCCCTTCTTTCCTCTCTTGCCAACCTCCGTCTGATCACAGGGTCATATCCACCCATGATTTCTTCTGAATCACTCTGATCATCATCATCATCATCGTCGTTGTCTTCATCAAGTTCCATTCTCCTGAACCTCATTCTACCCTTAGTTTCCAGACATCTCGGTTTTTTCTTACTTCTGGAGTTTGGATTCATTTTTATGGTAGTTTTTGCTTGTCCTCTCTCTATTATTCGTTCATCTTCATCTCTGATGCAATAATCACCCTCCTGGATGATCACCGGAAGCTGAGGATAGACGTCCTTAAGCTCTACTTCTTTCTCATAAGGTGGGGGTCTTTTTGCTGAATCCGTATGTGAGAAAGGTGTACTAACTTCTGCCATTAGTTTTTCTGTCGCCTTTCCTTGTTTCACCATTTTCTTTATCAGTTTTTTTCCTTCATTCTCAAACAGCTTAAGAACACCCAGCTCTCTTTGTCTCTTTTCTTTACGTTGTTCCCTTTTTTCCCTTTCTTTTGATCTGCTTTATGAATTGACAGAAGCACTTACATTATGTTGATTACATCAGGGTTAAGAGTCCCTTCCACTGGCCATGGTTGTTCAATGTCAGGCCAACGTTTGTTCCATTTGCCGGATAACTTAGCAATACCATTAACTAAAGGATTACTATTTTGTACTATATCAACAGGTGTAATTACCTTCATAGCCTTGATGTCCTTTTTCCCCATTGTAACAACTGTTTTATATTCCTTTATTGTGAATTATTTTTATTATTTTTAGAATATATAGCCTATAGTGTCCTCCCTTTAATTCTTAATATAAACTAAAAATGTTTTTTTTCCTAAATAATAAAAACTAATCAATAAAAAATATGAATATTCAAAAATAATTAATTAATATTTTGTTTCCTTCCAATTAAACAATTAATCAATACATTTATGAATAATCAAAAATAATTCTTTATTTCTATTTTCTATTTTACTAATTTATCAATTAGTGGCTATCTTACCACCTTCAATCAGGAAAAGTACAGGAAAGTAGACAACTTCAGAGCAATCCAAAAAGAAAACACCTATAATCCAGCAACACTACAGTACTCATAAACCAATTATTTAATAAGCACCCAATTATCTTAATTTTACAGAATAATGTCAGTACTCGATTACCAACACAACTCTAATCAAACCCACTCATGCACAAAAACTCCAATACGCAATTTTTTATTTTAATCAATTGATCAGTCTTTTGCCAAGTATTTGTCAAATTGTCATAACATCAAATATCCTGTAGGGGAAGACTTTGTAAACAGAACAGCACTAGCCTGATTCTCTTTTGACTCGATCCTCTGTCGCGTCACACCTGTCGCGTGATGTACACGTCAGCACTTCCTGTCTCTCTCTCTCCTCCTTCTCGTCTCTCATATGACCGAAGAACAAAGAAACAGACAAGAATTTAGTAGTTTATGCAGTCACTGAGCTACTTCAACCATTCAATATTCCTCCAGTCACATTTACTCTAAGAATTAACTCAGGAATCGCACAAATAGCTCAATAACATTTTTATTTTATTTACTTATTTAATTATTTTTATTTTTAATCCGTCAACATCTCGCTCTCATTTATCAATTCAATAGGTCTCAAGAAAACAGTTTCATCTTCAAACAACAGTCGATGTAACAACCAGAATACACCATTAGACTCTAAATCTCTACGTTCGTCTGCGTCTGTGTCTCCCCGCAGCACCGTGTAGCAGAGGAGTGACTGTTATGATTTAACTGGATTAGAACCCAAATGCAGACAAGTACACCAAGCCAGAGAAGATTTAACAGGTTTATTACAATGTTCAATAGTCCAGGTTTCCAATAATAGGGAAAGAGCAAGTCCAGGTACAGGGAAGGTAGCAGATCCAGGTCAGGGCAGGTGTGGTACCGTAATGTCCTAGTGTCCGTGGTGAGTCCAAAAGAGAGGTCCGGTAGTGGAGAGCAGGATGGTGGTGGCAGGAGTGAAGCGGAGGCAGGAGTCAGGTTCCAAATATCTGTGGCACAGGAGAAAAAGTAAATAGACAGGCCAAAAACACAAAGACCGAAAACAGACAGGTTGAGTCGGCAGTGAGACTAACATGGTCGTCTTGACTATGATCTGACGATGAGTGGTAAGTTTGACCGGGTCTTAAAGGCTGAGGTGATTATGGTGAATGAGCTGCAGCTGGAACCCTGACTCCCGCACACCAGACTTCACTCCTGCAATCAAGGACAGACAGAGGGGAGGGAGAGAGCAGAGAGAGAGCTACCTAGCAGCAGTAGGCCTAACAGTGACCTATTTACCCCTACGTCACTCTAGTGTCGTAAAATCACACGTGTCGTAATCTAGTGTCGTAAAATCACACGCATGCGCAGTACATTCATCACTACGATTTCACCGTGGAAGGGAGCCCTCTCAGCTCCAGACAACAGAACGTTAGCATTCTGCTATAGCTCCTCTCCTTTACCCCTTATAGTCAAACAATAACACTTAACAGAGCTCACAAAACACCAGGCACCAAGCCCAAGCTAACTAAACACATTTCTGGTGGCTCGTCCCATTCCTATGGACCACCAAGGAACAAATATTAATCATAACCCCGCATCAAAAAATTGGCATGTAGCATGAATTAGCATTTAGCATTAGCATTAGCATGTAGCATGAAGCATAATTAGCAGGCCACGTTAGCATTTCTCCCTCCGCCGTGCCGTAAAATTCCATTTGTTAGCTAAATTTGTGCTACCACGAGAACCCAGTGGAATCGGTACGAGAGATCACATCAAACAAACAATTCGTCAACCGCCAGCTAAGCGGTAATATGCATTATCAATATACCACGGTCGCCAGTCCTCAGGACTCACCTAAAACACATCTAACGCGTTATAGGATTTCTGGCCCACCTTAAAGAGGTCGCCTGTATCAGGGCTTGTCCATGATCCACAGCGGCTCTAAGTTACATACATCTGCCTAGGCCTCATTCCTTATTCCTCTCTCAATCGATTGTTCTTGAACTCTTATTCAAGCAAAATATCTCTATAGACACTCTATAGGCTCTCTCCCCCCTTTTGCGCTGTTTACCAGTGCAAACAAATTTTGAATGGTTAGGCCAGACCCCTAGTTCTCAGCAATAAAGCAACACAGCACACATCGGTCCTTTACGGTACATCTCTCCAGCGCACACTCAAATAGCCTCCGAACTAACAAATGCCCAAAGTGGTGAGGAAACTCACCCTTATCTGGCCATGACTTCGGAACGAGAGTCAGCTCGGCGCCCATGAATGGAACACAGGAGAGACGCAGACCGTCCCTTTTCGTGACGCCATTTTGTAGTGTCGAGTCAAATGTTGCTAATAATGCTGTAACAAAGGAGTCCGCTTATACTGAACTTTGATCATAAGTTTTATTCATATCACAAGATTTCAGCATAAGTGTACAGATGTATATATCATCCGGAGAGCAGTGTTTCCCAAATTGCAATGTCTGCTCTAACGTTCTTTGTTCAAACCCAGTATTTATAATATTCCCCAAAATATGGGTTGCTCCCTCTACTGTCCAATCCCCTGTCTTCTATGGGGCGTCACCCTAAAAACGGCTCTCTTTGAAACTAAATAAACATCCTCTCAGGTTCCACTTAAAACCTTATCAAAGTCATAATCTTAATACACTACATATTTGTTGGTCACAGATACTTTTTTTTTAAAGGTAGGGGCATGGATTGTGGCCTCCTCTTCAATGGCTGTGCGAAGTTGCTGGATATTGGCTGGAACTGGAACACGCTGTCGTACACGTCGATCCAGAGCATCCCAAATATGCTCAATGGGTGAAATGTCTGGTGAGTATGCAGGTCATGGAAGAACTGAGACATTTTCAGCTTCCAGGAATTGTGTACAGATCCTTGCGACATGGGGCTGTGCATTATCATGCTGAAACATGAGGTGATGGCGGCGGATGAATGGCACGACAATGGGCCTCAGGATCTTGTCACGGTATCTCTGTGCATTCAAATTGCCTTTTATAAAATGCAATTGTGTTCGTTGTCCGTAGCTTATGCCTGCCCATACCATAACCCCACCACCATCAGCAAACTGCTCGCCCACACGACGCTATACACGTGGTCTGCGGTTGTGAGGCCGGTTGGACGTACTGACAAATTCTCTAAAACGACGTTGGAGGCGGCTTATGGTAGAGAAATGAACATTAAATTCTTTGGCAACAGCTCTGGTGGACATGCCAATTGCACGCTCCCTCAAAACATGAGTAATCTGTGGCATTGTGTTGTGTGACAAAACTGCACATTTTAGAGTGTCCTTTTATTGTCCCCCAGCACAAGGTACACCTGTAACTAGATTGACTGTCTTGTTTGAATGGAATATGTAAGGAATAATCAACAAGAGAGACTGGAACTAATCTTCCACAGAGTTGCATTATTTTCCAGAGAACGCATAGAGCCACGAGTTGATTATCCCTTTCATACCATGGCTATAATTGAACACATTGCCTCTAGAAATGTGTTCAACATCCACTGAAGTAGCTAGCAAGTTTACTAGATAGCAACAGTAGTTGCCTTGGTAACCAAACAAACAGATTTGCTAGTTGCTGATGTCAACATTGTGGCCTCCCGAGTGGCACAGTGGTCTAAGGCACTGCATCGCAGTGCTAGCTGTGCCACTAGAGATCCTGGTTCGAATCCAGGCTCTGTCGTAGCCGGCCGCGACCGGGAGACCCATGGGGTGGCGTCGTCCAGGATAGGGGAGGGAATGGCCGGCAGGGATGTAGCTCAGTTGGTAGAGCATGGCGTTTGCAACGCCAGGGTTGTGGGTTCGATTCCCACGGGGGGTATGAAAAAAATAAAATAATAATAATGTATGCACTCACTAACTGTAAGTTGCTCTGGATAAGAGCGTCTGCTAAATGACTAAAATGTAGTTTAGCTAACCAAACCATCAGTCTTAGGGTGCGTTCGTAAATTCACTACTCCGATTTCACTCTCGTCTGAGTGTGCCAGAGCGCAGAATAACTGATGAATTTACTAACGCTCAACACCCGTTGAATATGGCCGGTGTCGGCAAAAAAGCGTAATTAAATTGTTACAGTCACCAATGCTCTGGATAACATGAAAACAGCCTAACCAGCTCTGCTAGGGTGAGAAAAATGGTCAGAGTGAGGTGTTCTCTCGTTTATGTCTGAAGTAGCTAGCAAGCTAGCTAACTTTAGCCAGTTAGCTTGGGTGCTTGACTGCCGTTGTGAGGTCAGAACGCTCGGATCAAAACTACTTCTCGGCCAGAGCGTCCAGTGTGCGTTTTGAACGCTCAGAGAGTGAAACGCTCAGAATTTACGAATGGACAATCTGACAACGCTCAGAATTTACTAACACCCAGAGCACACTCTGAGCGCTCTCTGGCACTCCTGAGTGAATTTACGAACACACCCTTTGGTTGCTATTATAAAAATCCAATACAACAATGCCAATAATGTTTTCAATTCTACTTTTTTTTTCAAAAGCAGCTCAAACTTAGAACATGTAAGAATTAACTATAGCCATTGATTTCTACCGTGCAATTATACTGTGTGTTATTTAAGCAATAAGACACAAGGGGGTGTGGTATATGGCCAATATAAGGGCTGTTCTTGCGCACAACGCAGCACAGAGTGCATGGATTCAACCCTTAGCCGTGTTATATTGGCCATATACCACAAACCCCCGAAGTGCCTTATTGCTATTATAAACTGGTTACCAATGTAATTAGAGAAGTAAAAATGTATGTTTTGCCATACTCGTGGTATATGGTCTGATATACCATGGCTGTCAGCCAATCAGCATTCAGGGCTCGAACCACCCAGTTTATAAAGGGAAATCAATTCATGCTCAAGAATGCCCTTCAAGCCAATCAGAAACGAGTATTCAACAATGACATGGTATAATTAAGCAATAAGGCCCAAGGGGGTGTGGTATATGGCCAATATACCACGGCTAAGGGCTGTTCTTAGACACTACGCAGCGCGGAGTGCTAGGACACAGCGCTTAGCCGTTGTATATTGGCCATATATCACAAACCCCAGAGGTTCCGTATTGCTATTATAAACTGGTTACCAACGTAACTGGAGCAGTAAAAATAAATGTTTTGTCAAACCCATGGTATATGGTCTGATATACCACAGATTTCAGCCAATCAGTATTCAGGGCTCGAACCACCCAGTT
The DNA here is from genome assembly GCF_964263955.1 of Coregonus lavaretus. Lineage (NCBI taxonomy): Eukaryota > Metazoa > Chordata > Actinopteri > Salmoniformes > Salmonidae > Coregonus > Coregonus lavaretus. The sequence continues at coordinate 9,510,178 of NC_140010.1, read as the reverse complement.
TATAATGGCAGTTAATTTGAAAGAATTATGGAATCATTCCCCTAAAACGTAGTGGTGCACGACTCAAGGATGTTTGGAGTCGACTCCGAATCCTGTGGTTGGAGTCGAAAGGAGTCGACTCTTGCTCGACTCCCAAAACACGCAGAAACGGATGCGCACACACATACACACCATCTCGTTATTGCAGAGTCCTACTAGGAAGACTACATTTGCGTTCTAGAGGACTGACATGAGCATGCTGCCCATAAAAGGCCTATTTTGTTTTAATATAGAAGGTGATGTGTAGGAAGTTAGCAACTACAATATTTAAGTGATATTTCTGCTGTGTGCAGCCTTGACGATATGGGATGATATGGCGCAGCCTATTCTTTTCCATTTCATAGCCCTATTTGGATGGTATTACTAGAGACGTTGGTTTTGTAATTTCTCAAATGGAATTGACTCTTATGACGGAATCCTGGAGGTTTTTATTGTAGGCGTGAAGATATTTCAACGTCATGTCTAGAGGATAATAGGCTACACTGATAATTCGTGCTTGGCTGCTAAATGTATAGGTGTGATCATAATCATTATTTTAGTGATCTATCCAAAGTAGACGTCCTTTCAAATAACAATGCCCTACATCCTGCTGATTTGAGCTGCTGAAGCGTATTTGCACTTCACTGTGTTTATGGATGAGAAAGTGAACTTTCCATTTTCAAAAAGTTTAGCGGGGATGCTGCTTTGCGATCTATTGCGTAGGACAGGGCTCTCCAACCCTTTTCGTCGAGAGTTACCATCCTGTAGGTTTTCAGTCCAACCCTAATCTAGCACATTGGATTCAATTAACTGCTTGATAAACGGAATCAGGTTAGTTACAACTGGTGTTGGAGCGAAAACCTACAGGAAGGTAGCTCTCCAGGAACAGGGTTGGAGAGCCCTGACCTAGGACATCAACAGCCAGCCAGGGTTTCATTAAATTAACTATAGGCAATACTTTTAATTGCACATTTATACCTAATTATACTGATGCATTTGGCGATGTTCAACTTCAATGTACTGGAACTATGAAGAATAGCTTAACCATACTCATTGATGGCATAATATATACTTTATATACTTCTGGTGAATTTACGAGGCATTGCTAGATGCAGATTACCAAAATATAGCATATGCGCACGTTTCTGGCTGTCTCTGCCTGCCCCAATCCTCTCTCTCCCTCGCTTGCTCTTTCTGTTCGCTATTTTAAAAAACGCTAGTGTGTGTTTGGTCTTCGGTCTGTTGCGTGTAGAATAGCTCAGACTACTCATTGATAGCCCCTGCTTTAGCGAATTTGCGCGAGACATTGCAAGACAAGAAATTGCGAAATACAGCATTGCGATAGCGTATAGCCTACATCTTTTGATTACAGATGCACGGTTGTGACTGTCTGCCTGGTGGCCGACATGCCCACCTATGCCTGGCTGTGCCCCTCCCATCTCTTTCTCTCCCTCGCTAGCTCGCTCTTTCTTTGATGTGAAAGATGCGAGTTTGTTCTCGAACTAAATAGACTACGTTGCAAAAATACAAAATCTTAGGAGTGGATTCCTAGCGGAAATGGGAGTCGACACCGGGGGTCGACATCAACCTTCGAGGAATCGATTATTTTAGAGTCGACTCTCCACCACTACTAAAACTGGCTGGCTAGCTAGCTAACATACAGTGCAGATACATTCTTCAAATTAATTGTTTTACACAATATATTTTCACTGTACTGGCAAACCATGGTTGACTAACTCCCTCACCAAAATGAATGCCTTTTATACCGTCATAAGAGGGTTAATGTCCATTCAAACTGTTTTATATTAGCTTTACTATACAGCGCCGGGATTGGCTACATAATTTTTTTTCCCTCACTGGGCGGGACTACACTACTTTAACTACTTGGTCAAACGATGTGGATCGTGACTCGTGCGCTAGTGTTTGGTTTGGTGGGCAGCCGAGGAATCAGTAGAGCAATGGTAAGGATGTTTGGTGTGCTAAACTTCTATGCTAGCTAGTTATTGTTTTGTGACATTAAACGTGTAATGAGTGTTTTAGTTATGTCAGTTAAGTGAAGGTAGGTCAAATACTGGACTGCTATTTTTACACAACGTCGGTAGGTACAACGGTAAACTCTGTCCGATGTGGAACATTTGCCAGCCAGTTTGGAAAAATTAGCTAGCCCGCCAGCTAACGGTAGCGTCAAATCGACAGCTGTCCGCAAACTAACTAATGGTCATCTCAGCAAATGATGACCGCTGTTTGATAAAGTTTCAAGTCTCAGTGTTTTCAAGTTAATGTTATAGCTTTTTCAATTAGTTTTGACTATTGTTGGTCTAAATGCTATGGTTTAGCTAACTGTAGCTTACCAGTGAACTAATGCAGTTGTCTGGCTAACTAGTAGCTTGCTAAGACTCATTTATAACAACTTTAGCAGAATGGCGATATAATAATCACGAACCTAAAATGAACATTTAGACGAAGTAGTTAGTAATGAGTAGTTTATATGGTTGTAAACATGCAAACTAGCTATGCACGTACAATGGATACTGATATAGGAAATGACTGCGCGTAATGCGGGTTTGAGCAATGAATTAGTTATTTAAGACCATCAGGCTTTTCTATGAAGATGGGAAAAGTCTAGCCCTCCCTGAAGTCATCCTAAACGTTGTGAAAGAAGAGCATTGCGGTTATAGAAGTGTTAGTTTAGCTTACTTGTGGTACCTAATCCGTGTGCCTATTGATCAGCCCAAACATTGCGGCCACATACCTCAAAATCCATTTTATACCGCGTTTACGTGCTAGTCGAAACATGGGAATTTCCTGCTTGCTTACTAGTTATTATTATACACGTGCCGCGTTCTACCAGTTAGCAAGTCGGAAATATCGAGTGTCCTAGTTCCAACTAGCACGTGAACGCGGCATTATGATGGCATGACAGCCAGTCTTGGCATACAGCTCTGAGACAGCTCGATCACGTGAAGCAGCCTGGTCTCAGACTAGACGTAACATAGTAAACTAAATGAGAGACAAATTAAGAATGTTATGTATGGTTAGGGTAAGCGTACCTATTAAGCCCACGTACCCATTAAGCCCACTTCCATCTTTAGATTCAAAGAAAACAAATAATAATAATAATCTGCTGTATAATATTTAAAGCAATTCATCTGTCTTTATCCTTAACAGTTTTTACTCTAAGCCAATCAAATGTTGTATTAATTTATTGACAGTTATGTGTAAGTTCCCAATAGTGGTCAATTTCAAAGCTTAAAAAACACTGGTGTTGAGGTGACCTTCAGAAACACATTTCCCCGATATTTTTAGTACCTTTTCCGATAAGTGATCATACTTTATATAAAATTAAGAGATTAATGTGCTAATATATGCACATGATGGCATATTTCATGGGCATTAATTACTATTTCTTGACATTTTGAAAATATGGGGTTTTCATGCTAGTAGTCGTGCCTGCATGTCACAACTTGGTGAACTACAAAAATATAATAGATTTCAGGCATTCACAGCTTACGTTTTTAATGCATTTGGTCTTATTTTACTGTTAAATGAACCTTGCTTTGTTATACATAGATGCCATTTTTTGTAAATTGTACATTTATCTCAGGTGGGCTTAAAGGGTACAGTAGCAAAAAAAACATTCCCTCTATACAGAATGTAAATGGCAATAAATATTGTTCAACATGGTCAAAACGAACTTTGCATAATATTGTAATCTATAGTGTGTATTTAGACCCCAAACCATTGGTTTCCAAATAGTGAGTAGACTTTGCTATTGTCTTTTTCACCATAAATCACTGTTCCAATTAAGCCCAGTATGTTCCTGTTAAGCCCAGTTTGCATTGGTGGTCCTCTGTAGCTCAGCTGGTAGAGCACGGCGCTTGTAACGCCAAGGTAGTGGGTTCGATCACCGGGACCACCCATACAAAAAAAATATGTATGCACGCATGACTGTAAGTCGCTTTGGATAAAAACATCTGCTAAATGGCTTATTATTATTATTATTATTGAAACACATGGGGAATACAGTGTGGATATTCGTAATAGTCAATGAACATGAGCGTAAATGTTTTTTGTTCAGATTTAAGTTGATTAACACAAACTACAGTTATGCATCTAGCCATGATTCCTTTACCAAGATTAGAAACAATTTTGGAACAATTCAAAACCTCTGTACTCTCTCCAAGATGTTTGGAGTGGATAGGTAGTCATTGATGCAGAGAGAGAAGAATATGCTCAGGGATAGAAGACCTACAAGTGGTAGACAAAAATGCAAACAAATGAGGAACATGGAGATTACTTTGACTACTCATGCTCTTTTGGGTTGGGGCATTGTCATATTGTTGTCCTTCATTCATCCAGGTGATTCAATTTTTTGGTCCACCACCTACCTGTACCTTTGTAATACAACAATAGAGGGAGATTAAAACTGTCTTCAGATAGGCTTTAGGAAGACAAGTTGAATGGCAGTACAGCAAATGTGAATCAGCTTTCAGATGATTCATTCAAAGTTGTGTGTGTGTGTTATGGTCTTTGTACATGGCTTCTTATCAACAGAAAGCCAGTGTGGGTGCAGGTTTTTGTTGTAACGAAGCTATAACACACCTGAGTCTATGATTAGTTGAATCAGGTGTGTACTGGTTGGCAAGAACAACAGCCTAAGTCCACATTGATCTCTGTGGATACGATGGGACACCCCCCTGTAATGAGTGCTATGTTCATGATGACTAGTAATGATCAGTTTCTTTTAATAACTTTGGGGGATATTAATATAATTTTACATAAGAAATGTAAGTTTTGAACATTTGGAAATGAATTATTGAAGAGGTGGGCTTATTTGGAACACCTGTCGGCTTAAAGGTTACATTTGGTACCCAATAAACCCAGTCTAGACTTTTCACATATTTTATCAAATATTGTTATGTCTTGTTAAAAAATGCTGTAAGTAAAGTCTTCAGATGAGAGATTCATCTTTCATTTTATCGTCACTTTTCTTATAAAAATTAGGGCATTGTATGTTAGAAATGTCTGAACTTACACTGAACAAAAATATAAACGCAACATGTAAAGTGTTGGTCCCATGTTTCATGAGCTGAGATAAAAGATCCCAGAAATATTCCATACGCACAAAAAGCTTATTTATCTCAAATTTTGTACACAAATTTGTTTACATCCCTGTTAGTGAGTATTTCTCCTTTGTCAAGATAATCCATCCACCTTACAGGTGTGGCATATCGAGAAGCTGATTAAATAGCATGATCATTACACAGGTGCACCTTGTGCTGGGGGCAATAAAAGGCCACTAAAATGTGTAGTTTTGTCACACAACACAATGCCACAGATGTCGAAGTTTTAAAGGAACGTGCAATTGGCATGCTGACTGCAGGAATGTCCACCAGAGCTGTTGCCAGATAACGTAATGTTAATTTCTCCACCATAATGTCATTTTAGAGAATCTGTCAGTATGTCCAACCGGCCTCACAAAAGCAGACCACGTGTATGGCGTCGTGTGGGTGAGCGGTTTGCTGACGTCAATGTTGCGAACAGAGGGCCCCATGGTGGAGTTGTGGTATGGGCAGGCATAAGCTACGGACAACGAACACTTTTGCATTTTATCGATGGCAATTTGATTGCACAGAGATACTGTGACGAGATCCTGAGGCCCATTGTACTGCCATTTATCCACCGCCATCATCTCATGGTTCAGCATGATAATGCACGGCCCCATGTCGGATCTGTACACAATTCCTGGAAGCTGAAAATGTCCCAGTTCATTAATGGCCTGCCTACTCACCAGACATGTCACCCATTGAGCGTTCCAGTTCCCGCCAATATCCAGTGGGACAACATTACACAGGCCACAATCAACAGTCAACGGCCTGATCAACTCTATGCAAAGGAGATGTGTCGCACTGCTTGAGGCAAATAGTGGTCACACCAGATACTGAATGGTTTTCCTTCTGTGACCATTATATGCATATCTGTATTCCTAGTAATGTGAGATCCATAGATTAGGGCCTAAAGAATATTTCAGTTGACTGATTTCCTTATGAACTGTAACTCAGTAAAATCTTAGAAATTGTTGCATTTTGTGTACTTTTTTGTTGTTGTTCAGTGTAGATTTTGATGGGCTTAATAGGTACACTTACCCTACATAAGACGGGTTACTTAAGGCAAAAACGAAATGATAATGCAAACGTCTAGCAACCCAACGGTTGCGTGTTCGAATCTCATCACGGACAACTTTAGCATTTTAGCTAATCGGCAACTACTTACTACTTTTTAGCTACTTTGCAACTACTTAGCATGTTAGCTAACCCTTCCCCTAACCTTTAACCTAACTCCTAGCCTAGCTAACTTTAGCCAGCTAGCTAATGTTAGCGTTAGCAACAACAAATAGGAATTTGTATCATACATATTTGTAACAAATTGTACGTTTTGCAATTCTTCACGTCATACTAAATGGAGTGTTGGATTTGCGTACAGAATAATACGCTCTGAGACCAGGTTGCGTGAAAAGACTGCAGTAGCATCATGACGCTAGCTAGATTAGTGTTTACAGGGATGGGCATCTCATCAAATAATTTCCTTAATCTTTCATACAACTGGATAAGTGACAGCAAATCACTACAGGAGCCTTGCTAATATCACTTTCACCTGACCTATCATTTAGGATCATTGCGGATGGAGGAAATGAGACAAGGAAAATAAACCTGTTTAGGCTATTGAGATGCACCGCTATGATTGAGCTGAAGTTTCCCTTTCCATTACTGACAAACTCAACTGACCGTAGATCAGTGTCTTGGGGCATCTTCAGTGTACCCATTCATTCTTCACATAGGCTAGTTCTTATAGGCCTAGCTGCATGTTAAGGTCATAAGGAACCCCGCCCTCCCTGTCCAGTTAAGTCCCGTTTTTAATTTGTTTACAATCTGCAGATTATCCCTCCTGTTGATAATGATAAAACAGTGGGCTGTTTGTCGCTGACTAGCTCCAATCTAAGCCAGTTAATTTACTAGGCCGTTATTCTGTACAACACTTCTCTAGCTACACACACAGATTTTTGTTAAGTGAAAAGTTACTCTGGTAGTTTAGATTTGGGGTCATATCCCTTCAGCATAACATCCAGTGTGTGCGACCATATCACTATTTTCACCTTAACTCCAATCTCAGTTTTATGTTCTCTTAGATTAATCTTTCTGAAGTTGTGTAAGGTTTCTCACGAAGGCTATTGCAGTGAATTTTATTTGCTTATGACTTACTCAAGGTCCAGTGGTCCACACCAACACATCAGTGGGTGGATTTCAAGTCTTAAAGGCCCATTGCCTTCAAAATCCTGTTTTTTTGTGTCATGTTGTACAATAGCTGATCTAACTTTTAAATCAGTGTTATGTCCTAATAGTTGCTGGTTGAAAATCCAGTCTACACAGGATCTTCTAATTTTGGGAAATGAGTACACAATGCAGGCCCTTATCAGAATTGAGCAATGAATGAGTCATTTTCAGGACATAAGTATTTTTTATGAAGATAGAAAAAGTCTTGCCCTCCCTGAAGTCATACTAAACGTTGCGAAAGAAGAGTTGCGGTTATGGAAATGTTAGCTTAGCTTACTTGTGGTACCTAATCTTTGTGCATACTGATCAGCCCAAACATTGCGGCCACATACCTCAAAATCAATTTTATACAACCTGGTGACGTCACCAGTCGGTAAATTAGTTAATAGACCAACAGCAAAGAGTTATTAACCTCTCTGCCAATAACAGCAGGTTCTCAGTTTTCCCCTCCCCACTCAGACCACTCCCAGACAGTCCTAGCAACATTCTTGCTTGAGAAATAGTGTTTTGCTAAAAAGCTGTTTTTGTCAATTTTAATGGAAAACTTTTACAGTAAGATACTTAATTGTTACCCAGAAATGATTTGATATTGATAGAAAAATGGCTGCATTGGACCTTTTTTTAAGTGGTCATTCCATTGTCCTGGCCTTGCTCCCTGTGGTTGTACAACATTACCCTTTGGTTCAGTTGCTGTACTGTAGACTAACATCCTCCCTCTTTCTCAGTGTGCGCAAGTGGGTGACTGGAAGACAGCCAAATCTATCTATGAGTTTGGCGCCAAGGACATAGATGGTGAAGATGTGTCCCTAGAGAAATACAGGTGAGAGAGCAGGCCCAGAAAGGTAGAAACTCACCCCAGGTATCGGTACTACTTCCTCTCTAACGTTAACCCCGCACGGTGTTCTCTCTCCTCTGCCCAGGGGGTTTGTCTGCATCATCACCAATGTCGCCTCTAAGTGAGGTAAGACCAGGGTAAACTACACTCAGCTAGAGGGAATGCACGCCTCCTACGCTGACAAAGGTTTACGCATCCTGGGCTTCCCCTGCAACCAGTTTGGAGGGCAGGTATGGTACCGGCTCAAACCACTACTGTGGCATAGCCTTTTCATTCATCCACAATGGTGTGTGTTGTGTCATGAGGGCAGTTTGACATCCTAAAGATCCAGAGTACAACCAATATGGCCACCGGACTCTGGCTTTGAATTGGAATTTCCATTCTGCCAATTCTAATTATATGGTTTGACTGCTTCTCCTTTTCCATTCTCCAGGAGCCAGGTACAGAGGTGGAAATCAAGGAGTTTGTCAAACAATTTGATGTTCAGTTCGACATGTTCAGCAAGATCGACGTGAACGGAGACAATGCCCACCCTCTCTTTAAGTGGATGAAGGAACAGCCCAAGGGCAAGGGAACTCTGGGAAAGTGAGTTCAATCCCCCTGATAGGTCTATTGGTCCGGGCCTATGCTCCATGTCCTACTTGTTTGGTTTTTCACAGATGTTATTAGATTATTTTGACTTCAGGGGCCAGTTTGCACCAGTTGCCTAGAACATTGTTGTAATGTTCTAATTCCTAATAATATGGTTGTAACAGCTGTTTCTCTCTCCACAGTAACCTTAAATGGAATTTCACAAAGGTAACTTTGTTTTTCTCACACTGACATGATTTAAGACTCAACATTGAGAGTTAAGTTGCTTACTAAACATTTTGCTATGACGTTCTATTGTACTTTATGTCATGCTGTGTTTGTTTCCTCTCTCAGTTCCTGATAGACAGAGAAGGGCAGGTGGTGAAGAGATACGGGCCAATGGACGACCCCATTGTAAGTGGACAGCAGTCATGCATCAGTCTGTAATCTGAGAAAATCATGTTTGACTATTTGTAGAGAGAGGATACCCTATAGTGGCCAGTTCAAAATATGGTTTATGGAGCACATTTGGCTACCAAAGTGGTGCCGACTGGCGCAAAGGGTAACCATATTGATATTATTCAAAGCCTAAAGTGGTGTCCCTGATTTGTAATGGGAGATCGCAGAACCCCAGGATAACCCTGTAATAGGAACCTTGCTCTGATTCATCTCTCTCCCTCACAGGTGATCGAGAAGGACCTTCCCAAATATCTGTGATGTCTCTGTGATGCCTGAGCCCCTGTCCATCCGTCTGTCTGACCTCTCCTTTGGGATTGTGGGTATAAGTGGGTGTGTCCTGGACCAGTGACGGCCTGTCTGTAAACCCGGCCTGCGGAGAGGACAGGCCTGATGAAACCTAGCGTGCAAAACCCCCAGGACCACCCACTAATACCCAGTTAGAACACAGGAGAGGACTGTCAGATATACACACAACTGCTGTAGCTACTAACACACTGCACTCCCAAGCAAAACACACCCCAACAAATGAGACCTACTGCATCCCAATAGCACTGATATGAATGTCTAACTGTCCCTGCTTCCTATCAATTGTGGACTTTGTCTGTACCAGTGTTATTGTATGACTATCTGAAGGTGTTTATTTAATTTGATAGAATAAACTGTCAAAGCTACTGAAACTGTTTATAGTCTGCAATTATAAACTACATTTCAACACATACTAATTGTATAACTCTGATTGGAGGCTATATTATTTTATAGAGCGCTATCTTTATTATTCATTTTGGAATGGAAATTATTTGTGATGTCAGGAGTCTACCCAACCTGACACCATTTAGTGGGCAAACATGTCCAATTCAATTATGAGTTGATTTCGCACAGACTGGATTTGTCATTCTATACTGAACAACAATATAAACGTAACATGTTTCATGAGCTGAACATTTTCCATACTCACAAAAAGCTATTTGGCTAAACTTTTGTGCACATCCCTGTTAGTGAGCATTTCTCCTTTGACAAGATAATCCATCCGCCTGACTGGTGTGGCATATCAAGAAGCTGATTAAACAGCGTGATCATTACACTGGTGCACCTTGTGCTGTAGACAAAAGGCCACTCTAAAATGTGCGGTTTTGTCACACAACACGATGTTTTGTTTTCAGGAGTGTAATTGGCATGCTGACTGCAGGAATGTCCACCCAGAGCTGTTGCCAGAGAATTTAATATTCATTTCTCTACCATAAGCCTCCTCCGATGTCGTTTTAGAGAATTTGTCAGTATGTCCAACTGGCATCACAACCGCAGACCACGGGTAACCACGCCAGCCCAGGACCTCCACATCCGACTTCTTCACCTGCTGGATCGTCTGAGACCAGCCACCCGGACATCTGATGTAATTGTGGGTTTGTACAACTGAAGAATCTCTCCACAAACTCTCAGAAATCCCGTTTTCAACTGCACTGGGCAGATGGCAGACAGCATGTATGGCCTTGTGTGGGCGAGCTGTTTGCTGATGTCAATGTTGTGAACAGTGCCCCATGGTGGCGGTGGGGTTATGATATGGGCAGGAAAATTGAATGCACAGAGATACTGTGATGAGATCCTGAGGCCCATTGTAGTGCCATTCATCCGCCACCATCACTTTTTGTTTAAACATGATAATGCACAGCCCCATGTCGCAAGGATCTGTAAACAATTCCTGGAAGCTGAAAATGGCCCAGTTCATCCATGGCCTGCATACTCACCCAACATGTCACCCATTGAGCATGTTTAGGATGCTTTGGATCAACATGTATGACAGTGTTCCAGTTCCCACCAATATCCAGAAACTTCGCACAGCCATTGACAACATTCCACAGGCCACAATCAACAGCCTGATCAACTCTATATGAAGGAGATGTGTCGGGCTGCATGAGGCAAATGGTGGTCACACCAGATACTGACTGGTTTTCTGATCAATGCACCTACCTTTAAAAAAAGGTACAGTATCAGTGACAAACATCTGTATTCCCAGTCATGTAATATCCATAGATTAGGGCCTAATTTATTTATTTAAATTTACTGATTTCCTTATATGAACTGTAACTTTGTTCAGTGTATATGAGCATGTCAACCGCTAGAAGATGCTCCGATGACATGCATGATAGACCCTCTTACTTGAATGACGCAGCCACAGCCGTGTGAGAATGCAACGGAGTGGGTTTATAATGCGCGAGATGAACAGTAGGATACAGCCACAGCTGTGTACTATGCGACAAGACATCCACCGTATTGTGTGCATATTGCTCGTACAATTACCACGATGAAGATACGACGTTGAAAAGGCGATGAGGCCAACTATGTAGCCTATTCAACGTGATGTCAGAGTGTCCTATACATTCCATTGCATCGACGAAGGGCATATAGCGCGCCGCTTATCCGGGAATTGTAAATGGATGAGACTGCGACATCAGGGGAGGCCGGGGAAGGCATGCCCACATCCGGAGCCGAGAGATCGGACCAGATAGACATGGTCGGCTTCTCTCTCAAGCTTACTTCTGCAGACATGGGTTCGTATGCCTGTGGTTTATTATGAGACGAATTGACTCCCAACATTTGCATTATTTAGAGCTCGTTCAGATGAGCTCAAGAGTCAAAGCGTTCATGCAGGTTTTGGTCCAGCTGTCAATTATGGTTTGTCTCAGTAGCCTAAATGATCTGTCAGTTTCCACACCTGATAAATGATTCATGTTAATAGGCATATAGCTAACCAAGATAGTCACTCTGCTATTTATGACAAGGACAAGACTAGATGCCAGCCACCACCAAAATCCTAAGTAATTAATGCAGACATTGAGCATGCAGAACAGAAGCTGATCTACCTCATTATAATGTACAGAATGCACAGGTTGTTAGGCAATGCATGGAGGTGAAGCCTCTGCCTCTGCTTTATCTGAGTGTCACTGAACGACCAGGTGAACCGGCTCGCACCTGGGGGCAGAGTATATAGGCAACAGCGCAATAGTTTAGCCTATTATAATATTCCTAGGTAGCCCTAAATATAGGAAAAGCACCTGGTACCAGATATGTATGTAAGCGGAAGCCAATTGTAATGGAAGAACAGAAAACTGAGTAGTTGCATTCTAGTCTGTTAAGGGATAATATATATTACATCAATCACAGAACCAAATCTCTCACGTGCGCTGGCCAGCTACTCAATTTGGTTTCTGTAACGAGGGACTATTACATAGATGGTTCCAGTGGCATTCATCTGGTATAACAGCACTATAATGTAACCAATCTTTATTTGAAGATGAGTCAGAGAGGAACTGGAAGCAGTGTGTGTGTATTAGATGTCATGTTAACTGAACCATCAAGCTGTACTCCATCTTCTGTGCTTCTTTTCAGTAAAGCCATGCAAGCAGAGTTGAACACACACACACACACACACACACACACACACACAGAGAAATACACTGAGTGTACGAAACATTAGGAACACCTGCTCTTTCCATGACAGACTGTCCAGGTGAAGGCTATGATCCCTTATTGATGTCACTTGTTAAATCCACTTCAATCATCAGTGTAGATTAAGGGGAGGAGACAGGCTCCAGTGCTTGAATAAATGAACAATGAAAAGTTGAATGCCATGGCAGATTCCATATTGCACATGGAGTAAATGGAAATGTAATGGGCAACAGGGGTATTTGTGTTCATAGTTCACACATACAGGTAACTGCCAAAATAAAGGAAACACCAACATAAAGCGTCTTAATAGGGCGTTGGGCCACCACGAGCCAGAACAGCTTCAATGCACCTTGGCGTAGATTCTGCAAGTGTCTGGAACTCTATTGGAGGGATGCGACACCATTCACCCATGAGAAATTCCATCATTTGGTGTTTTGTTGACGGTGGTGGAAAATGCTGTCTCAGGCACCGCTCCAGAATCTCCCATAAGTGTTCAGTTGGATTGAGCTCTGGTGACTGAGACGGCCATGGCATATGGGTTACATCGTTTTCATGCTCATCAAACCATTCAGTGACCACTCATTCCCTGTGGATGGGGGCATTGTCATCCTATGGGGGCATAGCCATGGTAGCCAAAATAATATTTTATACATGACCCTAAGCATGATGGGATGTTAATTGCTTAACTAACTCAGGATTCACACCTGCGTGGAAGCAACTGCTTTCAATATACTTTGTATCCCTCATTTACTCAAGTGTTTCCATTATTTTGGCAGTTACCTGTACGTTTGACATTGCAGTCATTTCACTGTTGCATTTTCACAGTTTTCCATCTGTAGAGAAGCAGCATTTCCCCCAACACACACACACACACACACACACACACACAGAGAGAGAGAGAAACAGCCCTGATAATCAGTTTACCAGCAGCACTTAGATTAGTGACCGTGCTAGAGACTGGCATCTGGTCCACTCCTCATCCAGCAGACCTTTATCCCCTCTCTCTTATTTTTCTCCCTCGCTCTCTCCTCTCTTCCCCCCCCCTCTCTCTCTCCTCTCCTCTTTTCCTCTCTCACTTTCTCTCGTATATTCTTTACACTCTCTTCTCATTTCTTTCTCTCTTCCCTTTTCTCTCCTCTTTACTCTTCTCTCTATTAACCCTAAAGAGTGGATTGGATTATATATAGGGCGGCAGGTAGCTTAGTGGTTAAGAGCGTTGTGCCAGTAACCGAAAGGTCGCTGGTTCTAATCCCCGAGCCGACTAGGTGAAAAATCTGTCGATGTGCCCTTGAGCAAGGCACTTAACCCTAATTGCTCATGTAAGTCACTCTGGATAAGAGCGTCTGCTAAATGACTAAAATGTAAATGTATAACATAATGTATTATTATTATATAAGACAGGAGCAGGACAGACACACTGAGCATCTTGGCTGCCATGGTGACTGATACGATACATTGATATGTCTGTTCATGTGAATATAACCCCGTAGTTACTCACTCAGGGCATATTTGTGAGGCACTATGTTTCAGAATGCAGAAATTCAGTGTAAGGCTATTTGAAATAGCGCCTTATCCCTTTTATACATACTGTAGCTGAGCATTCTGACTTCCACCAGCACAAAACTACTGAAGGCTGAAGGTGTCCGATTTAGACTTGAATGAGCTTGAACGGTGGAGAATGTGGATGTGTTCAGTGTGTGTATGCACGTTTGTGTTTGCATGCTCGTGTGGGTGTGTGTGTATAACAGCTCTATCCCCTAGTCGGCAGTGTTGTGCTATTAGACAGTCTTACGCAACTCTTGTTTACGTCTCAAAAACACTCGGCATCAGGCGGCCATGTTCTGAGCCGGCCAGTGAGAGGCCTAACCCTCTTTATACCATAACACACACACACACACCTAACAGTTTAATGCCTGTAAATTCCAATACAATCTCTGTGTGCTCTTTCTCAGTGTTCTGTCTGTCTGATTGTTCTGAGAGTTCTGTCTGTCTAAGTGTTCTGTCTGAGTGTTCTGTTTCTGAGTGTTTCATACGTGTTTTGAGTCTGAGCGTTTATCTTTCTGTGTTCCGTCTGTTGACTGTTCTGTCTGTCTGAGCGTTCCATCTGGGTTTGAGTCTCGGTGTTCTATCTTTCTGAATGTTTTGTCTGCTGAATGATCTGTCTGTTGAGTGTTCTGTATGTCTGAATGTTCTGTCTGAATCATCTGTCTTTCTGAGTGTTCTGCACATATACAGTAATTAGGAATAAAAATTCTGCATGACTGGCAAAGTCCTACAAAATACCCTGCTAGGAAGACAACCTTCCAGAAGCTAATCTGTAGTCTGAAGGCCGTTAGCCCAGAAGGCCGTTAGCCCAGTGTCATTGCTAGACCTGTAGGTCAATAACTAACAAGGTTGGGTCGGCTCTGTTGTGTGTCTCATTGTTTCGACCCTGTCGTGTCTGTCTGTCTGTCTGTCTGTCTGTCTGTCCGTCCTCTCTCTATCTCTCTCTTTTGCGCTCTCGCTTTCTTTCTCTCTCTCTCTCTCTCTCTCTCTCTCTCTCTCTCTCTCTCTCTCTCTCTCGCTAAACCTCTGTCACAGGCCAACTTCATGCCTCTTGTTGTTCCAGTGGCTGGCACCCCTCTTAATCCTGCACTCTGATTGGCTGCTGACTGCTCAGGGCATCCGGTCTCCTGGGAGACGGTGGTGGTGTCAACCAATAACAGGGAGTTCAGATTAAAGAGCCAGGACTTATCTGCTCCAGAAATAGATTTTATCTACGTCAACTGCAGACACCAACTAGCGGCAGGTCTGAATTTTGGGGTGTTTTTGTATTTTTTAGTGTGTTTTTGTTAGCAGCATCTGGAATACCATTTTACCTTCAGACTTGAGTGACAGAGAGGTGAGTGAGACATTCAAAACTCTTAAAGGGTAGATGTGTTTACGCAAACTCAGGGTTTGCACTCTCATAAGTGTTAAAGGTATTACGGTATGTACAACCAGAAGTGTTTATTGGGTTGAGTCTGGCTGTGCTTGTACAGATCCAGGAAGATGAGCCCTAATGTACTACCAGTGTGTATTTTGATTTAATTTGTGGATTTGTTATTTGAATTCTAGGCATCAGCATTAGTTAACTACCCTCTTCAAGCCTAGAAAAAGGTGTGAAGAATACAAACGTAATATAATGCATTTGATGGATAGGTCCGTGTTTGTGTGACACCTTGTTGGGTTGGTAAGTGATGACCACCTGCACCTGGCTGCCAACGAGGGCAGGGGTCCAGCATTGTATGGTTAGGGTAGCATGAGTCAAGTCATGTGTCAGGTTGATGTGTGTTTCTGTGTGTGTGAGTGTGTGTCGGTAATGTCAGTGTGTGTTGTGTATGGTGTCCAACACTGGTGATAGTAGACTTGGGTTGGGCCGTTGTTATTCTTCACCACACCCATCTAGCTGATGTTTTCCAGAGGGAATACACCTTTAACAGTAGTAGAGATAAAGTAACACAGATGTATGTGGTTTTGGTCTTTTTTAACCCTCCTGGCAATAACAGGTGCATACTGATGCCTTTAATCCTGGTTCATGCATGTATCTCACAGTATGCATGGATGTTCTCTCTTTCTCCTCTGTTCATCAACAGAAGACGCTGGTCGTAGGAGGTCTACAACAATTAGCGAGGTGAGGGCTAGTTACACACACACACACACACACACTAAACATACCTAAAATTACATATGTTTTTGTGCAGTACAGAATGCAGTGTAAGTAACACACAAGTAAAGCAAGTCTCCCCTCTTCTCTCTCAGATGCCGTCCCCCACAGCTCAGGGTCTAGGCCCAGGTCAGGAGAAGAAGATCGGCCACAGGAGAGTAGACGCCTCTGGAGAGACCACCTATAAGAAGGTACACTACTCCTTTCCTCTTCTGCATCCCTCTCTCTCGTTCTCCTTCCTCTCTCGTCTTCATGTTCTTCTTCTATTCTCTCTCCTCCATCCAATACCTCTCTCCTGCTTCCCTCTCTTCCATGTCCTCTCCTACCTTTCTGTTTTCTTCCTCCTTCTTCTCCCCATCCCAGACATTTCTGTACTTCTTTGACTTCTCCTCTCACCAGTCCTCCTCTCATCCTTTTCCTCCCTCATATTTGTTTTCATGGATTTGTTTTAGTGACTTGTGGTTTGTAACCTGCCTGCCTGTGCCCTCCAGACCACGTCCTCTGCCCTGAAAGGTGCCATCCAGCTGGGCATCGGCTACACGGTGGGCAACCTGAGCTCCAAGCCAGAGAGAGATGTCCTCATGCAGGACTTCTACGTGGTCGAGAGCATCTTCTTCCCCAGGTGTGTGTCTGACTTTGTGTGTGTGTGTGGATGGCAGATGTGTTTGTATGTTTATAAATGGGGAGGGGGTGTTTTTGTTTGTGTGTGTATATAGTCACTCAAAACACCTACAATGTGAAATACTCTCTAGTACAATAACTCTTCTCTCCCTTTCTCGCTCCTGTCTTTCTCTCTTTCTGGCTCTCTTCCTCACTCCCATCATCTCTCCAGTGAGGGAAGTAACCTGACTCCTGCCCATCACTACCCAGACTTCAGGTTTAAGACCTACGCCCCCGTGGCCTTCCGTTACTTCCGAGAACTGTTTGGAATCCGACCCGATGACTACCTGGTGAGAGACAGTAACCATAATAACCTCAGTAAACATAGCACTACAGATAGTCTTGTTAATATGTAGGTTAAAGCTGCAATAAGTAACCTTTTGGGCGACCCAACCAAATTCACATAGAAATGTGAGTTATATATCTGTCATTCTCATTGAAAGCAAGTCTAAGAAGTGGTAGATCTGTTCTATGTGTGCTATTTCTATGCTTCCCATTCTTAAGTTTTGTTTTTGTGTCTTTTACTTATGGTTTTGTACACCAGCTTCAAACAGCTGAAAATAAAATATTTTTGCTTATGGAAAATATATTTCACAGTGGTTTAGATGGTACAATGATTCTCTACACAATGACAACGTGTTTTGTCACAAACTGAAATTAGGCAAACTATTAGAATTTTAGCAACCAGGAAATGGCATAGCGATTTCTGCATATTGCACCTTTAAATATGGTGTCCTACATCAGGTGATTAAATGCATAACTAACATGACATTCTGTGGATTTATCAAGGAAAAATAAACCTCTGTTATATCCAGTCTGGCTTTCCTGCTCCTCTGGCCACACACACACACACACACACACACACACACACACACACACACACACACACACACACACACACACATACATACATACACACACACACACACACACACACACACACACACACACACACACAAACAAACACAGAAATACACTGAGTGTACGAAACATTAGGAACACCTGCTCTTTCCATGACATCGACTATCCAGGTGAAAGCTATGATCCCTTATTGATATCACTTGTTAAATCCACTTCAATCAGTGTAGATTAAGGGGCGGAGACAGGTTAAAGAAGGATTTTTAAGCCTTGAGACAATTGAGACATGGATTATGTATGTGTGCCATTCAAATATTTAAGTACCTTTGAACAGGGTATGGTAGTAGGTGCCAGGTGCACCGGTTTGAGTGTGTCAACAACTGCAACGCTGCTGGGTTTTTCACGCGCAACAGCCAACTTGACACTACTGTGGGATGCATTGGAGTCAACATGGGCCAGCATCCCTGTGGACCGCTTTAGACACCTTGTAGAGTCCATGCCCCAACTAATAGAGGCTGTTCTGAGGGCAAAAGGGGATGCAACTCAATATTAGGAAGGTGTTCCTAATGTTTTGTACACTCAGTGTACATATGCATAGATTGACTCGCACACACACACTTACACTCTTACACACACTGTAAATACGTGCACATACACACGTGCACACACAGTCACTACTATAAAATCACGCTCTACCTGCACCAGATGGAGATTAGCAGATTAAGCTCCATGACAACCGTAGACACTCAGTTACAGTATAGGCCTACTCAGAAACAACGTTTGTGTGCATCTGTTTCTTTGTGTGTCTATGGGTTTCTATGCATGGTTTTACACTTACAATAAATAATAATATTTTAGTCTCATTGCATTAATCCAGCATGAGGAATCCATACCACAACATTTTCGTTTTTCTGAGTAAGGGTTACATACAGTGGGGAAAAAAAGTATTTAGTCAGCCACCAATTGTGCAAGTTCTCCCACTTAAAAAGATGAGAGAGGCCTGTAATTTTCATCATAGGTACATGTCAACTATGACAGACAAATTGAGAAAAGAAAATCACATTGTAGGATTTTTAATGAATTTATTTGCAAATTATGGTGGAAAATAAGTATTTGGTCACCTACAAACAAGCAAGATTTCTGGCTCTCACAGACCTGTAACTTCTTCTTTAAGAGGCTCCTCTGTCCTCCACTCGTTACCTGTATTAATGGCACCTGTTTGAACTTGTTATCAGTATGAAAGACACCTGTCCACAACCTCAAACAGTCACACTCCAAACTCCACTATGGCCAAGACCAAAGAGCTGTCAAAGGACACCAGAAACAAAATGGTAGACCTGCACCAGGCTGGGAAGACTGAATCTGCAATAGGTAAGCAGCTTGGTTTGAAGAAATCAACTGTGGGTGCAATTATTAGGAAATGGAAGACATACAAGACCACTGATAATCTCCCTCGATCTGGGGCTCCACGCAAGATCTCACCCTGTGGGGTCAAAATGATCACAAGAACGGTGAGCAAAAATCCCAGAACACGGGGGGACCTAGTGAATGACCTGCAGAGAGCTGGGACCAAAGTAACAAAGCCTACCATCAGTAGCACACTACGCCGCCAGGGACTCAAATCCTGCAGTGCAAGACGTGTCCCCCTGCTTAAGCCAGTACATGTCCAGGCCCGTCTGAAGTTTGCTAGAGTGCATTTGGATGATCCAGAAGAGGATTGGGAGAATGTCATATGGTCAGATGAAACCAAAATAGAACTTTTTGGTAAAAACTCAACTCGTCGTGTTTGGAGGACAAAGAATGCTGAGTTGCATCCAAAGAACACCATACCTACTGTGAAGCATGGGGGTGGAAACATCATGCTTTGGGGCTGTTTTTCTGCAAAGGGACCAGGACGACTGATCCGTGTAAAGGAAATAATGAATGGGGCCATGTATCGTGAGATTTTGAGTGAAAACCTCCTTCCATCAGCAAGGGCATTGAAGATTAAACGTGGCTGGGTCTTTCAGCATGACAATGATCCCAAACACACTGCCCGGGCAACGAAGGAGTGGCTTCGTAAGAAGCATTTCAAGGTCCTGGAGTGGCCTAGCCAGTCTCCAGATCTGAACCCCATAGAAAATCTTTGGAGGGAGTTGAAAGTCCGTGTTGCCCAGCGACAGCCCCAAAACATCACTGCTTTAGAGGAGATCTGCATGGAGGAATGGGCCAAAATACCAGCAACAGTGTGTGAAAACCTTGTGAAGACTTACAGAAAACGTTTGACCTGTGTCATTGCCAACAAAGGGTATGTAACAAAGTATTGAGAAACTTTTGTTATTGACCAAATACTTATTTTCCACCATAATTTGCAAATAAATTCATAAAAAATCCTACAATGTGATTATTGCTGATTGATGATTAAGCTCCTGAGTGGCGCAGTGGTCTAAGGCATTGCATCGCAGTGCTAACTGTGCCACTAGAGATCCTGGTTCGAATCCAGGCTCTGTCGCAGCCGGCCGCGACCGGGAGACTCATGGGCGGCGCACAATTGGCCCAGCGTTGTCCAGGGTAGGGGAGGGAATGGCCGGCAGGGATGTAGCTCAGTTGATAGAGCATGGCGTTTGCAACGCCAGGGTTGTGGGTTCGTTTCCCACGGGGGGCCAGTATAAAAAAAAAATATATATATATATATGTATTCACTAACTGTAAGTCGCTCTGGATAAGAGCGTCTGCTAAATGACTAAAATGTAAATGTAAATGTAATTATCTGGATTTTCTTTTCTCATTTTGTCTGTCATAGTTGACGTGTACCTATGATGAAAATTACAGGCCTCTCTCATCTTTTTAAGTGGGAGAACTTGCACAATTGGTGGCTGACTAAATACTTTTTTCCCCCACTGTATCCTTGTGAAGAGACTGAGAGGATCTTCAAGCTCTCCCCTTAAGCTTGTTAAGCCCCTGTGTTTATCTGGCCTTCCAGACTCCACTTCAGGTTTCTGTAGAAATAAAAACCCTGCAAAGTGCCTAATGAAGGACCCACTGAAGCACCCTGTAAAGTGCCCTATCTGAAACTCTCCAGTGTTGGTGCCATTTTCTATGCTACAGTTGAAGTCGGAAGTTTACATACACTTAGGTTGGAGTCACACATTTCTTGTTAACAAACTATAGTTTTGGCTAGTCGGTTAGGACATCTACTTTGTGCATGACACAAGTAATTTTTCCAACAATTGTTTACAGACAGATTATTTCACTTATAAGTCACTGTATCACAATTCCAGTGGGTCAGAAGTTTACATACACTAAGTTGACTGTGCCTTTAAACAGCTTGGAAAATTCCCTAAAATGATGTCATGGCTTTAGAAGCTTCTGATAGGCTAATATACATCATTTGAGTCAATTGGAGGTGTACCTGTGGATGTATTTCAAGGCCTACCATCAAACTCAGTGCCTCTTTGCTTGACATCATGGGAAAATCAAAAGAAATCAGCCAAGACCTCAGAAAAAAATGTGTAGACCTCCACAAGTCTGGAGCAATTTCCAAACGCCTGAAGGTACCACGTTCATCTGTACAAACAATAGTTCGCAAGTATAAACACCATGGGACAACGCAGCTGTCATACCGCTCAGGAAGTAGACGCGTTCTGTCTCCTAGAGATGATTGTGCTTTGGTGCGAAAAGTGCAAATCAATCCCAGAACAACAGCAAAGGACGTTGTGAAGATGTTAGAGGAAACAGGTACAAAAGTATCTATATCCACAGTAAAACGAGTCCTATATCGACATAACATGAAAGGCTGCTCAGCAAGGAAGAAGCCACTGCTCCAAAACCGCCATAAAAACCCAGACTACGGTTTGCAACTGCACATGGGGACAAAGATCGTACTTTTTTGAGAAATGTCCTCTGGTCTGATGAAACAAAAATAGAACTGTTTGGCCATAATGACCATCGTTATGTTTGTAGGAAAAAGGGGGTAGCTTGCAAGCCGAAGAACACCATCCCAACCGTGAAGCACGGGGGTGGCAGCATCATGCTGTGGGGGTGCTTGGCTGCAGAAGGGCCTGGTGCACTTCACAAAATAGATAGCATCATGAGGAAGGAAAATGATGTGGATATATTGAAGCAACATCTCAAGACATCAGTCAGGAAGTTAAAGCTTGATTGAAAATGGGTCTTCCAAATGGACAATGACCCCAAGCATACTTCCAAAGTTGTGGCAAAATGGCTTAAGGACAACAAAGTCAAGGTATTGGAGTGGCCATCACAAAGCCCTGACCTCAATCCTATAGAAAATTTGTGGGCAGAACTGAAAAAGCGTGTACGAGCAAGGAGGCCTACAAACCTGACTCAGTTACACCAGCTCTGTCAGGAGGATTGGGACAAAATTCACCCAACTTATTGTGGGAAGCTTGTGGAAGGCTACCCGAAACGTTTGACCCAAGTTAAACAATTTAAAGGCAATGCTACCAAATACTAATTGAGTGTATGTAAACTTCTGACCCACTGGGAATGTGATGAAAGAAATAAAAGCTGAAATAAATCATTCTCTCTGCTATTATTCTGACATTTCACATTCTTAAAATAACGTGGTGATCCTAACTGACCTAAAACAGGGAATTTTTACTAGGATTAAATGTAAGGAATTGTGAAAAACTGAGTTGAAATGTATTTGGCTAAGGTGTATGTAAACTTCCGACTTCAACTGTATCTCTATGACACACTTATCTAACCTGTGTGTATATCTATGCTCTCTCCAGTACTCTCTATGTAACGAGCCACTGATCGAGCTGTCCAACCCGGGGGCCAGCGGCTCCATATTCTATGTAACCAGGGACGATGAGTTCATCATCAAAACAGTCAATGCCAAGGAGGCAGAGTTTCTGCAGAAACTACTTCCTGGATACTACATGGTTAGTATGTCACAAGCCCCTCCTTCATTCTAATAAATAAAAGTGTTTGTGTTGATCACTTTGACCTTTGGCCCCTGGGGTTAACCTATGGTCAGCTGTGACGCTAATGGGGGTAGGCACACTACTAAGACACATGCCTAAAGCACACACACAACCAGAGGCTTTGAGTCCAGCTGACTCACGTCTGTCAGGTGTATATGGGCCAGGAGCTGGGTCGCTCCAGGCATAATCTGCAGGGGCATTTTCTTGTTAATATTGTTATTATAATAAGGTTTTTATAACGTATAGCAAGCTTATCAATAAAACCTATGTACAGTATTCTTGTTTTTGTATCAATGTATGGTTTTATGAACATTCATTTCCCAGACATTTCTATTTCAAATTTTTTTTAAGGGGAAATGTTAGTCACACT
The DNA here is from genome assembly GCF_964263955.1 of Coregonus lavaretus. Classification (NCBI taxonomy): domain Eukaryota; kingdom Metazoa; phylum Chordata; class Actinopteri; order Salmoniformes; family Salmonidae; genus Coregonus; species Coregonus lavaretus. The sequence continues at coordinate 9,487,017 of NC_140010.1, read as the reverse complement.
TTATTTGGATAGTCCCAAATAGATGATCTACAGATGGTCCTACTATCAACAAACTACAGTGCCTTCAGAAGGTATTTAGAAAGTATTCATACCCCTTGACTTATTCCACATTTTGTTGTGTTACAGCCTGAATTCAAAATGGATTAAATATATTTTTTTCTCATACATCTACACACAATACCCCATAATGACAAAGTAAAACATGTTTTTAGACATTTTTGCAAATGTATTGAAAATGAAATACAGAAATATCTCATTCAAATAAGTATTCACATACCTGAATCAATACATTGTTAGAATCAGCTTTGGCAGCGATTACAGCTGGTAGTCTTTCTGGGTAAGTCTCTAAGAGCTATGCACACCTGGATTGTACAATATTTGCACATTATTCTTTTTTAAATTCTTCACGCTCTGCGATGTTGGTAGTTGATCATTGCTACACAGCTGTCCTGCTTAAAGGTGAATTTGTCTCCCAGTGTCTGTTGGAAAGCAGACTGAGCCAGGTCTTCCTCTAGGATTTTGCATGTGATTAACTCTATTCAGTTTCTTTTTATCATAAAATAACTCCCTACTTCTTGCTAATGACAAGCATACCCATAACATGATACAGATTCCACCATGCTTGAAAAAATGAAGAGTGGTACATTCGTTCGTTCGCAGCGACGCCGTTTTTCAAACAAAGTCAACACAGTAGCCATTGCTAGCCAGCCAACACTACCAGCAGGCTGTGGTAGCTAAATACAATATCTTTGTGCTAGCTACCCAACGTTTAATCGTTGCTGCGTTATGAAAGGTAAGCTTGGCTTCTTATATGGTGTTGAGTTAAGCTTAAACCATGTATTTAGATTGTAGGTGGGTATTGTAGTTTGGTATTATAGGTAGCTTACTCAGGTAGTTATTGAAGGTTATTGTAGGTAATTATTGTAGGTAAGGACTGTATTCGGCGGACTCCGGCGAAGCACGAGGCTAGCCTACCCACTACTTGGACCAACAAAGCTAGCTAGCTAGCGGGTAGCTACTGGTAACTTTTTGCAACTATGGTTAATTGTTTCCAATGTTATTTCATGCTTAAGAGTACCTGTGATTGAGCCAGCTAGCTGCTACCATTCAGCTGTTTTTCTAACCTCATCCGAGGCATTAACGTTAGGTGGTTGGTAGCTGCTGTACTTAATTACAGCTACTGATAACAGTCTGCTGTAGTTTACAACAATTCTAATTTCTAAAGTGGAAGTTGGGAGAGTTTTACTCGGGTGGTTCAGTGAAACAATTATAGTTTCTGAGGTGGAAGTTGGGAGAGTTATATATATATATATTTTTTTTTTTTGGTGAGGGAGGCCTGCTCTCTCCTTTCCCTGATGTTTAGTTCATTTCATCCCGATCTCCTCTGCATTATTGTAGCCATCTGCTGCAGCCTGTCAACTATGCCTCTGCCTATCCCTGTTCTCTCCTCTCCGCACAGGCTACACAAACGCCTCACACCGCGTGGCTGCTGCCTCTCTAACCTGGTGGTCCCTGCACGCACCACACACCTGGAGTTCCAGGTCTCAGGCAGCCTCTGGAACTGCCGTTCTGCCGCCAACAAGGCTGACTTCATCCCAGCCTATGCCACCCTCCAGTCCCTCGACTTCCTGGCACTGACGGAAACATGGATTACCACTGAAAACACTGCTACTCCTACTGCTCTCTCCTCGTCTGACCATGTGTTCTCGCATACCCCGAGAGCATCTGGTCAGAGGGGTGGTGGCACAGGAATCCTCATCTCTCCCAAGTGGTCATTCTCAATTTTTCCCCTAACCCATCTGTCTATCTCCTCATTTGAATTCCACACTGTCACAGTCACTAGCCCATTTAAGCTTAATATCCTTGTCATCTATCGCCCTCCAGGTTCCCTTGGAGAGTTCATCAATGAGCTTGACGCCTTGATAAGTTCCTTTCCTGAGGATGGCTCACCCTTCACAGTCTTGGGGGATTTCAACCTCCCCACGTCTACATTTGACTCATTTCTCTCTGCCTCCTTCTTTCCACTCCTCTCCTCTTTTGACCTCACCCTCTCACCACCCCCCCCCACTCACAAGGCAGGCAATACGCTTGACTTCATCTTTACTAGATGTTGCTCTTCTACTAATCTCACTGCAACTCCCCTCCATGTCTCCGACCACTACTTTGTATCCTTTTCTCTCTCGCTCTCCTCCAACACTACTCACTCTGCCCCTACACAGATGGTAATGCGCCGCCGCAACCTTCGCTCTCTCTCTCCCACTACTCTCTCCTCTTCCATCCTATCATCTCTTCCCTCTGCTCAATCCTTCTCCCTCCAATCTCCTGATTCTGCCTCCTCAACCCTCCTCTCCTCCCTTTCTGCATCCTTTGACTCCCTGTGTCCCCTATCCTCCCGGCCGGCTCGGTCCTCCCCTCCAGCTCTGTGGCTTGATGACTCATTGCGAGCTCACAGAACAGAGCTCCGGGCAGCTGAGCGGAAATGGAAGAAAACTAAACTCCCTGCCGACCTGGCATCTTTTCACTCCCTCCTCTCTACATTTTCTTCATCTGTTTCTGCTGCTAAGGCCACTTTCTACCACTCTAAATTCCAAGCATCTGCCTCTAACCCTAGGAAGCTCTTTGCCACATTCTCCTCACTGCTGAATCCCCCCCCCCCCTCCTCCCTCTCTGTGGATGACTTTGTCAACCACTTTGAAAAGAAGGTTGACGACATCCGATCCTCGTTTGTTAAGTCTAATGACACTGCTGGTCCTGCTCACACTGCCCTACCCTATGCTTTTACTTCTTTCTCCCCTCTCTCTCCAGATAAAATCTTGCGACTAGTGACTGCAGGCCGCCCAACAACCTGCCCGCTTGACCCCATCCCCTCCTCTCTTCTCCAGACCATCTCCGGTGACCTTCTCCCCTACCTCACCTCGCTGATCAACTCATCCTTGACCGCTGGCCATGTCCCTTCCGTCTTCAAGAGAGCGAGAGTTGCACCCCTTCTCAAAAAACCAACACTCGATCCCACTGATGTCAACAACTACAGACCAGTATCCCTTCTTTCTTTTCTTTCCAAAACTATTGAGCGTGCCGTCTTTAGCCAACTCTCTTGCTATCTCTCTCAGAATGACCTTCTTGATCCAAACCAGTCAGGTTTCAGGACTGGTCATTCAACTGAGACTGCTCTTCTCTGTGTCACGGAGGCTCTCCGCACTGCTAAAGCTAACTCTCTCTCCTCTGCTCTTGTCCTTCTAGACCTGTCTGCTGCCTTTGATACAGTGAACCATCAGATCCTCCTCTCCACCCTCTCCGAGCTGGGCATCTCCGGCGCGGCTCACTCCTGGATTGCGTCCTACCTGACCGGTCGCTCCTACCAAGTGGCGTGGCGAGAAGCTGTCTCCGCACCACGTGCTCTCACCACTGGTGTCCCCCAGGGCTCAGTTCTAGGCCCTCTCCTTTTCTCCCTATACACCAAGTCACTTGGCTCTGTCATATCCTCACATGGCCTCTCCTATCATTGCTACGCTGACGATACACAACTAATCTTCTCCTTTCCCCCTTCTGATAACCAGGTGGCGAATCGCATCTCTGCATGTCTGGCCGACATATCAGTATGGATGACGGATCACCACCTCAAGCTGAACCCTGGCAAGACGGAGCTGCTCTTCCTCCCGGGGAAGGACTGCCCGTTCCATGATCTCGCCATCACGGTTGACAACTCCGTTGTGTCCTCCTCCCAGAGTGCGAAGAGCCTTGGCGTGACCCTGGACAACACCCTGTCGTTCTCCGCCAACATCAAGGCGGTGACCCGATCCTGCAGGTTCATGCTCTACAACATTCGGAGAGTACGACCCTGCCTTACACAGGAAGCGGCACAGGTCCTAATCCAGGCACTTGTCATCTCCCGTCTGGATTACTGCAACTCGCTGTTGGCTGGGCTCCCTGCCTGTGCCATTAAACCCCTACAACTCATCCAGAATGTTGCAGCCCGTCTGGTGTTCAACCTTCCCAAGTTCTCTCACGTCACCCCCCTCCTCCGCACACTCCACTGGCTTCCAGTTGAAGCTCGCATCCGTTACAAGACCATGGTGCTTGCCTATGGAGCAGTGAGGGGAACGGCACCTCCGTACCTTCAGGCTCTGATCAGTCCCTACACCCAGGCGAGGGCATTGCGTTCATCCACCTCTGGCCTGCTGGCTCCTCTTCCTCTGCGGAAGCATAGTTCCCGCTCAGCCCAGTCAAAGCTGTTCGCTGCTCTGGCACCCCAATGGTGGAACAAGCTCCCTCACGACGCCAGGACAGCGGAGTCACTCACCACCTTCCGGAGACATTTGAAACCCCACCTCTTTAAGGAATACCTGGGATAGGATAAAGTAATCCTTCTACCCCCCCCCCCCCCAAAAAAAAATAAATAAGTATAATTGTAAAGTGGTTATCCCACTGGCTATAGGGTGAATGCACCAATTTGTAGTCGCTCTGGATAAGAGCGTCTGCTAAATGACGTAAATGTGCCCTTGAGCAAGGCACTTAACCCTAATTGCTCCTGTAAGTCGCTCTGGATAAGAGCGTCTGCTAAATGACTAAAATGTAAAAATGTAAATGTACTCAGAGTAGTGTTGTTGTTTTTTACCTATCTTTACATTGGAGGCATTGGAAAACCTCCCTGGTCTTTGTAGTTCAATCTGTGTTTGAAATTCACTGCTCATCTGAGGGACCTTACAAATAATTGTATGTGTGGGGTACAGAGATGAGGTAGTCATTCAAAAATCATGTTAAACACTATCATTGCGCACAGAGTGAGTATATGCAACTTATGTGACTTGTTAAGCAAATTTGTACTCTTATTTAGGCTTGCCATAAAGGGGTTGAATACGTCTTGATTCAAGACATTTCAGCTTTTCATTTTCTATTAATTTGTAAAAATGTCTTAAAACATTATTCCACTTTGACATTATGGGGTATTGTGTATAAGCCAGTGACACAAAATCTAAATGTAATCAATTTTAAATTCAGGCTGTAACACAACAAATTGTGAAAAAAGGGGTGTGAATACTTTCTGAAGGCACTGCATCTGTTGATGAGCAAATGGTTGCTAAGGTTAGGGTTAGGGTTAAAATAAGGGTAGGGGTTAAGGTTGTAGGGTTCGGGTTCGGGTTAGTGGAGTTTATATGTTGTTTAAGTGATAATGCCAGAGAAGATGGTGTTTGGAGGATACAGTGCATTTGGAAAGTATTCAGACCCTTTGACTTTTTCCACATTTTGTTACGTTACAGCCTTATTCTAAAATCAACTTACACACAATACCCCATAATGACAAAGCAAAAACAGGTTTTTAGACATTTTACCAAATGACGCTACAAGCTCGGCAAACCTGTATTTGGGGAGTTTCTCCCAATCTTCTCTGCAGATCATCTCCAGAAACTGTCAGGTTGGATGGGGAGCGTCACTGCAAAGCTATTTTCAGGTCTCCAGAGATGTTCGTGCGGGTTCAAGTCCGGGCTCTGGCTGGGCCACTCAAGGACATTCAGAGACTTGTCCCGCAAATTTCTAAAAACCTGTTATGGGGTATTGTGTGAAGATTGATGAGGATTCTATTTTATTTCATGAATTTTTTATCAAATGTTATTGTATTCACACTATTTAATCCTTTCAGGAGATATAGTCCCAACACAAATCGAGGGTTGCTACCCATGCCAGCTGGTCGTTTGTTCTATCAGTTCGGTTGCCAGAGACTCACCCAGTCGTTAAGTATTTTTGTTCTGTACCCAGTCGTTCGTTCAAAATGTTCTATTGTCTTATTGGCTGGCAACGTTCTTATCCCTTACTTCCTAGCTAGCCAACTATGGCTAAATTACAGTCACGTCAAAAAGTGCAGCCAGAATAACAGCAAAGTAGCTGCATTTGCATTTGTTTAAGCTGTTTTCTAGTGACATTTATTTGAATACATCCATAACAATGAGCTAATGATGCACAATTTCACCTGGCATAGAAAATGTGCTCTCTCGTCAGGACACTGTTGTTTAGAGGAGCTAGCCAACAACACAGCTAACACAGTCACTTCAACCTGAAGCTGAAAAGACTGCAAACTACACTGAACAAAAATATAAATGCAACATGCAACAATTTCAAAGATTTTACTGAGTAACAGTTCAATAAAGGTAATCAGCCAATTTAAATAAATTCATAAGGCCCTAATATATGGATTTCACATGACTGGAAATACAGATATGCATCTGTTAGTCACAGATACCTTAAGAAAAGGTAGGGGCATGTATCAGAAAACCAGTCAATATCTGGTGTGACCACCATTTGCCTCATACAGCGCGACACATCTCCTTCGCATAAAGAACTGGGACATTTTCAGCTTCCAGGAATTGTTTACAGATCCTTGCGAAATGGGGCCATACATTATCATGCTGAAACATGAGGTGATGGCGGCGGATGAATGGCACGACAATGGGCCTCAGGATCTCGTTGTGGTATCTCTGTGTAATCAAATTGCCATTGATAAAATGCTATTGTGTTAATTGTCTGTAGCTTATGCTTGCCCATACCATAACCCCACAGACACCATGGGGCACTCTGTTCACGACGTTGACATCAGCAAACCGCTCACCTACAAATGGCCACCTACATGATGCCATCTGCCCGGTACAGTTGAAACCGGGATCCGGTCTTGAAGAGCACACTTCTCCAGCGTGCCAGTAGCCATTTGAAGGTGAGCATTTGCCCAGTAAAGTTGGTTATGACGCCAAACTGCAGTCTGGTCAAGATCCTGGTGAGGACGACGAGCATGCAGATGAGCTTCCCTGAGACGGTTTCTGACTGTTTGTGCAAACCCTCAGTTTCATCAGCTGTCCGGGTGGCTGATCTCAGATAATCCCGCAGGTGAAGAAGCCGGATGTGGAGGTCCTGGGCTGGCGTGGTTACACGTGGTCTGCGGTTGTGAAGCCAGTTGGACTTCCAAATTCTCTGAAACGATGTTGGAGGTGGCTTATGGTAGAGAAATGAACATTCAATTATCTGGCAACAGCTCTGGTGGACATTCCTGCAGTCAGCATGCCAATTTCACACTCCATCAATTTGAGACATCTGTGGCATTGTGTTGTGTGACAAAACTGCACATTTTAGAGTTGCCTTTTATTGTCCCCAGCAGAAGGTGCACCTGTGTAATGATTATGCTGTTTAATCAGCTTCTTGATATGCCACACCTGTCAGTTGGATGGATTATCTTGGCAAAGGAGAAATGCTCACTAACAGGAATGTAAACACATTTGTGCACAACATTTGAGATAGATAAGCTTGTTGTGCGTGTGGAACATTTCTGGGATCTTTTATTTCAGCTCATGAAACATGGGACCAACACTTTACATGTTGCGTTTATATTTTTGTTCAGTATAGCTGTGTTTTGTTTTGTTTAGTTTGACATGTTTTCTATTGACATTAATTTGTATATATCCATACAAATTATGCTGATTTAGACTGGCTGAGAAAAGCTGCCTGCCTGCCTGTCTGTCTCGTCCCGACTCCCGACCCCTACACGTTCATTACTATGGGGTAGCTGGAGATCGAAATTTCAATATTGAAAGAATGTTGTAAATGTCAGAGAGACAGACAGCAAGGTTTATACACTGCTCAAAAAAATAAAGGGAACACTTAAACAACACAATGTAACTCCAAGTCAATCACACTTCTGTGAAATCAAACTGTCCACTTAGGAAGCAACACTGATTGACAATACATTTCTCATGCTGTTGTGCAAATAGAATAGACAACAGGTGGAAATTATAGGCAATTAGCAAGACACCCCCAATAAAGGACTGGTTTTGCAGGTGGTGACCACAGACCACTTCTCAGTTCCTATGCTTCCTGGCTGATGTTTTGGTCACTTTTGAAGGCTGGCGGTGCTTTCACTCTAGTGGTAGCATGAGACGGAGTCTACAACCCACACAAGTGGCTCAGGTAGTGCAGCTCATCCAGGATGGCACATCAATGCGAGCTGTGGCAAGAAGGTTTGCTGTGTCTGTCAGCGTAGTGTCCAGAGCATGGAGGTGCTACCAGGAGACAGGCCAGTACATCAGGAGACGTGGAGGAGGCCGTAGGAGGGCAACAACCCAGCAGCAGGACTGCTACCTCTGCCTTTGTGCAAGGAGGAGCAGGAGGAGCACTGCCAGAGCCCTGCAAAATGACCTCCAGCAGGCCACAAATGTGCATGTGTCTGCTCAAACGGTCAGAAACAGACTCCATGAGGGTGGTATGAGGGCCCGAAGTCCACAGGTGGGGGTTGTGCTTACAGCCCAACACCGTGCTGGACGTTTGGCATTTGCCAGAGAACACCAAGATTGGCAAATTCGCCACTGGCGCCCTGTGCTCTTCACAGATGAAAGCAGGTTCACACTGAGCACGTGACAGACGTGACAGAGTCTGGAGACGCCGTGGAGAACGTTCTGCTGCCTGCAACATCCTCCAGCATGACCGGTTTGGCGGTGGGTCAGTCATGGTGTGGGGTGGCATTTCATTGGGGGGCCGCACAGCCCTCTGTGTGCTTGCCAGAGGTAGCCTGACTGCCATTAGGTACCGAGATGAGATCCTCAGACCCCTTGTGAGACCATATGCTGGTGCGGTTGGCCCTGGGTTCCTCCTAATGCAAGACAATGCTAGACCTCATGTGGCTGGAGTGTGTCAGCAGTTCCTGCAAGAGGAAGGCATTGATGCTATGGACTGGCCCGCCCGTTCCCCAGACCTGAATCCAATTGAGCTCATCTGGGACATCATGTCTTGCTCCATCCACCAACGCCACGTTGCACCACAGACTGTCCAGGAGTTGGCGGATGCTTTAGTCCAGGTCTGGGAGGAGATCCCTCAGGAGACCATCCGCCACCTCATCAGGAGCATGCCCAGGCGTTGTAGGGAGGTCATACAGGCACGTGGAGGCCACACACACTACTGAGCCTCATTTTGACTTGTTTTAAGGACATTACATCAAAGTTGGATCAGCCTGTAGTGTGGTTTTCCACTTTAATTTTGAGGGTGACTCCAAATCCAGACCTCCATGGGTTGATACATTTGATTTCCATTGATAATTTTTGTGTGATTTTGTTGTCAGCACATTCAACTATGTAAAGAAAAAAGTATTTAATAAGATTATTTCATTCATTCAGATCTAGGATGTGTTATTTTAGTGTTCCCTTTATTTTTTTGAGCAGTGTACAAATCTCCGCTGTTGAAAACCAATTGCTAGTCGAAAAGAAATGGGAGATAATGTTTAGAAGCTTTTTACAGTGGAGATCAAGTTAATAAATTGTTTGGCTGGGCTGATGAGACAGTGGATTGCGTAGTGAGATGGAACAGAGTAAATAGGCATTTCAACGTCACAGCTTTAGCTGGTGGTAACTTGTGGAATAGACAGCCACTGGAATTGTGTTTTAACCAATCAGCATCCAGGATTAGACCAACCCGTTGTATAATGATAATTATTGAACATCTACAAACTATCTACAAACCATTTACTTGGGACTATCCAGATAAAGTGTTACCGAAATGTTGAACTAGTCGAACTGACATGTCTCTGAAATCCACTGGATTTTTCATATCCCACTCAATATGATGGCCAATAGGATTTCATGTTGTTGCATGTAAAGAACACTGAAATAGGAACATAATTATATTTTTCTCACCCTCTCCTCCTCTCTCTAGAATCTGAATCAGAACCCGAGAACCCTGCTTCCTAAATTCTTTGGTCTCTACTGTGTCCAGTGTGGTGGTAAAAACATCCGTATTGTGGTCATGAACAATGTGTTACCGCGTGTCGTACGCATGCACCTCAAGTTTGACCTGAAGGGCTCCACATATAAACGGCGTGCGTCGAAGAAAGAGAGGGAGAAATCTAATCCCACCTTTAAAGATCTGGACTTTATATCAGATGTACCGGACGGACTGACCCTGGATCTGGATACATATGGTGCTCTGCTCAAGACCCTTCAGAGAGATTGTCTGGTGAGAGAGAGGGAGGAGAGGGTTAGGGGAGGAGGGAGGAGAGGGTTAGGGGGAGGAGGGAGGAGAGGGTTAGGGGGAGGAGGGAGGAGAGGGTTAGGGGAGGGAGGAGGAGAAGGTTAGGGGAGGGGGGAGGAGAGGGTTAGGGGAGGGGGGAGGAGAGGGTTAGGGGAGGGAGGAGGAGAGGGTTAGGGGAGGGAGGAGGACAGGGGAAGTAGAGTAGAGTAGGGTGGTTTGGGATGGGCTTACAGGGCAAACCCTGCAGAGAGATGGGGAGAGAGGGGAGTAGAGAATGGATGTGGAAGGAGGAGGAGGGGTGGATCCATTATGTGTCTGTGCTGTCTCGTAGCTCATTCATTCTGACCTCCATTCTCTGTATGGGTGCAACCCCAGGTACTAGAGAGCTTTAAGATCATGGATTACAGTCTGCTGCTGGGGGTCCATAACCTGGGGCAGGCTGGGAGAGAGTCCCAGGGCTCACCAGCAGGGGGCAATGAGAAGAAGCCTGTTGCCCAGAGAGCCCTCTACTCGACTGCCATGGAGTCTATACAGGGAGGGAAGGCGTGTAGAGACACACTAGACCACGATGCTACGTGAGTTACCCAGCTAACACACACAGGCACAAGTGTGCACACAAACACACACACAATGATTCTATGTGTCTTGAAGTCTTCTCCCACTACATGAGATTCTCTCTCTTTCACACTCTCTCTCACACTCTCTCACACTCTCTCACACACTCTCTCTCTCACGCTCTCTCTCACACTCTCTCACACACTCTCTCTATATCTCTCTCTCTCTCACACACTGTCTCTCTCTCACACTGTCTCTCACTCTCACGCTGTCTCTCTCTCTCACTCTCACGCTGTCTCTCTCTCTCTCTCTCTCTCTCTATCTCACTGTCTCTCTCTCACTGTCTCTCTCTCACTGTCTCTCTCTCACTGTCTCTCTCTCACTGTCTCTCTCTCTCTCTCTCTCTCTCTCTCTCTCTCTCTCTCTCTCTCTCTCTCTCTCTCTCTCTCTCTCTCACTGTCTCTCTCTCTCTCTCAATTCAATTTCAATTTCAATTTAAGGGCTTTATTGGCATGAGAAACGTATGTTAACATTGCCAAAGCAAGTGAAGTACACTGCTCAAAAAAATAAAGGGAACACTTAAACAACACAATGTAACTCCAAGTCAATCACACTTCTGTGAAATCAAACTGTCCACTTAGGAAGCAACACTGATTGACAATACATTTCACATGCTGTTGTGCAAATGGAATAGACAACAGGTGGAAATTATAGGCAATTAGCAAGACACCCCCAATAAAGAAGTGGTTCTGCAGGTGGTGACCACAGACCACTTCTCAGTTCCTATGCTTCCTGGCTGATGTTTTGGTCACTTTTGAATGCTGGCGGTGCTTTCACTCTAGTGGTAGCATGAGACGGAGTCTACAACCCACACAAATGGCTCAGGTAGTGCAGCTCATCCAGGATGGCACATCAATGCGAGCTGTGGCAAGAAGGTTTGCTGTGTCTGTCAGCGTAGTGTCTAGAGCATGGAGGCGCTACCAGGAGACAGGCCAGTACATCAGGAGACGTGGAGGAGGCCGTAGGACGGCAACAACCCAGCAGCAGGACCGCTACCTCCGCCTTTGTGCAAGGAGGAGCAGGAGGAGCACTGCCAGAGCCCTGCAAAATGACCTCCAGCAGGCCACACATGTGAATGTGTCTGCTCAAACGGTCAGAAACAGACTCCATGAGGGTGGTATGAGGGCCCGACGTCCACAGGTGGGGGTTGTGCTTACAGCCCAACACCGTGCTGGACATTTGGCATTTGCCAGAGAACACCAAGATTGGCAAATTCGCCACTGGCGCCCTGTGCTCTTCACAGATGAAAGCAGGTTCACACTGAGCACATGTGACAGACGTGACAGAGTCTGGAGACGCCATGGAGAACGTTCTGCTGCCTGCAACATCCTCCAGCATGACCGGTTTGGCGGTGGGTCAGTCATGGTGTGGGGTGGCATTTCTTTGGGGGGCCGCACAGCCCTCCATGTGCTCGCCAGAGGTAGCCTGACTGCCATTAGGTACCGAGATGAGATCCTCAGACCCCTTATGAGACCATATGCTGGTCAAATCAAATCAAATCAAATGTTATTGGTCACATGCGCCGAATACAACAGGTGCAGACATTACAGTGAAATGCTTACTTACAGCCCTTAACCAACAGTGCATTTATTTTTAACAAAAAAAGTAAAAAATAAAACAACAACAAAAAAAGTGTTGAGAAAAAAAGAGCAGAAGTAAAATAAAATAACAGTAGGGAGGCTATATATACAGGGGGGTACCGGTGCAGAGTCAATGTGCGGGGGCACCGGCTAGTTGAGATAGTTGAAGTAATGTACATGTGGGTAGAGGTAAAGTGACTATGCATACATAATTAACAGAGTAGCAGCAGCGTAAAAAGGATGGGGTGGGGGGGCAGTGCAAATAGTCCGGGTAGCCATGATTAGCTGTTCAGGAGTCTTATGGCTTGGGGGTAGAAGCTGTTGAGAAGTATTTTGGACCTAGACTTGGCACTCTGGTACCGCTTGCCGTGCGGTAGCAGGGAGAACAGTCTATGACTAGGGTGGCTGGAGTCTTTGACAATTTTGAGGGCCTTCCTCTGACACCGCCTGGTATAGAGGTCCTGGATGGCAGGAAGCTTGGCCCCAGTGATGTACTGGGCCGTACGCACTACACTCTGTAGTGCCTTGCGGTCGGAGGCCAAGCAGTTGCCATACCAGGCGGTGATGCAACCAGTCAGGATGCTCTCGATGATGCAGCTGTAGAATTTTTTGAGGATCTGGTGCGGTTGGCCCTGGGTTCCTCCTAATGCAAGACAATGCTAGACCTCATGTGGCTGGAGTTTGTCAGCAGTTCCTGCAAGAGGAAGGCATTGATGCTATGGACTGGCCCGCCCGTTCCCCAGACCTGAATCCAATTGAGCACATCTGGGACATCATGTCTCGCTCCATCCACCAACGCCACGTTGCACCACAGACTGTCCAGGAGTTGGCAGATGCTTTAGTCCAGGTCTGGGAGGAGATCCCTCAGGAGACCATCCGCCACCTCATCAGGAGCATGCCCAGGCGTTGTAGGGAGGTCATACAGGCACGTGGAGGCCACACACACTACTGAGCCTCATTTTGACTTGTTTTAAGGACATTACATCAAAGTTGGATCAGCCTGTAGTGTGGTTTTCCACTTTAATTTTGAGGGTGACTCCAAATCCAGACCTCCATGGGTTGATAAATTTGATTTCCATTGATACATTTTGTGTGATTTTGTTGTCAGCACATTCAACTATGTAAAGAAAAAAGTATTTAATAAGATTATTTCATTCATTCAGATCTAGGATGTGTTATTTTAGTTTTCCCTTTATTTTTTTGAGTAGTGTAGATAGTAAACAAAAGTGAAATAAACAATAAATATTAACAGTAAACATTACACTCAGAAGTTCCAAAAGAATAAAGACATTTCAAATGTCATATTATGTATATATACAGTGTTGTAACAATGTGCAAATAGTTAAAGTACAAATGGGAAAATAAATAAACATAAATATGGGTTGTATTTACAATGGTGTTTGTTCTTCACTGGTTGCCCTTTTCTTGTGGCAACAGGTCACAAATCTTGCAGCTGTGATGGCACACTGTGGTTTTTCACCCAGTAGATAAGGGAGTTTATCAACAATTGGGTTTGTTTTCGAATTCTTTGTGGATCGCTGTAATCTGAGGGAAATCTGTGTCTCTAATATGGTCATACATTTGGCAGGAGGTTAGGAAGTGCAGCTCAGTTTCCACCTCATTTTGTGGGCAGTGTGCACATAGCCTGTCTTCTCTTGAGAGCCAGGTCTGCCTACGGCGGCCTTTCTCAATAGCAAGGCTATGCTCACTGAGTCTGTACATTATCAAAGCTTTCCTTAAGTTTGGGTCAGTCACAGTGGTCAGGTATTCTCTCTCTCTCTCTCACACTGTCTCTCTCCTCCACACTGTCTATCTCACTGTTTCAATGTCTCTCTCTCTCTTTCTCTCTCTCTCTCTCTCTCTCTCTCACACACACACTGTCTCTCTCTCTCTCTCTCACACACACACTGTCTCTCTCTCTCTCTCTCTCTCTCACACACACACTGTCTCTCTCTCTCACACACTGTCTCTCACTCTCTCTCTCACACACTCTCTCTCACACTCTCTCTCTCTCTCTCTCGCCAGGATGGGTGGTATTCCTGCTGTGGATGGTAAAGGAGAAAGACTCCTTCTTTTTATTGGAATCATCGACATCCTGCAGTCCTACAGGTCAATTTCACAAAATCACTCATTGAGTTACTAATGTCCTACTAATCAATAGCACCAGTACTAATATAATGTATGAATCACTGAGTTATTTTTCTCATCCAGTTTTCTTTACTGTCCTGTAGGCTCATCAAGAAACTGGAACACTCATGGAAGTCTCTGATTAGTAGTGACGGGGTGAGTCCAGTCCTCAGACTGTAGCACCTTACCTAGGCTTCCACAGGCACGGTGACTAGCACCTTACCTAGGCTTCCACAGGCCCGGTGGCTAGCACCTTACCTAGGCTTCCACAGGCCCGGTGACTAGCACCTTACCTAGGCTTCCACAGGCCCGGTGACTAGCACCTTACCTAGGCTTCCACAGGCCCGGTGGCTAGCACCTTACCTAGGCTTCCACAGGCCCGGTGACTAGCACCTTACCTAGGCTTCCACAGGCCCGGTGACTAGCACCTTACCTAGGCTTCCACAGGCCCGGTGACTAGCACCTTACCTAGGCTTCCACAGGCCCGGTGACTAGCACCTTACCTAGGCTTCCACAGGCCCGGTGACTAGCACCTTACCTAGGCTTCCACAGGCCCGGTGACTAGCACCTTACCTAGGCTTCCACAGGCCCGGTGACTAGCACCTTACCTAAGCTTCCACAGGCCCGGTGACTAGCACCTTACCTAGGCTTCCACAGGCCCGGTGACTAGCACCTTACCTAGGCTTACACAGGCCCGGTGACTAGCACCTTACCTAGGCTTACACAGGCACGGTGACTAGCACCTTACCTAGGCTTACACAGGCCCGGTGACTAGCACCTTACCTAGGCTTACACAGGCCCGGTGACTAGCACCTTACCTAGGCTTACACAGGCCCGGTGACTAGCACCTTACCTAGGCTTACACAGGCACGGTGACTAGCACCTTACCTAGGCTTACACAGGCACGGGGACTAGCACCTTACCTAGGCCTACACAGGCACGGTGACTAGCACCTTACCTAGGCTTACACAGGCACGGTGACTAGCACCTTACCTAGGCTTACACAGGCCCGGTGACTAGCACCTTACCTAGGCTTACACAGGCACGGTGACTAGCACCTTACCTAGGCTTACACATGCCCGGTGACTAGCACCTTACCTAGGCTTACACAGGCCCGGTGACTAGCACCTTACCTAGGCTTACACAGGCCCGGTGACTAGCACCTTACCTAGGCTTACACAGGCACGGTGACTAGCACCTTACCTAGGCCTACACAGGCACGGTGACTAGCACCTTACCTAGGCCTACACAGGCACGGTGACTAGCACCTTACCAAGGCCTACACAGGCACGGTGACTAGCACCTTACCTAGGCCTACACAGGCACGTTGACTAGCACCTTACCTAGGCCTACACAGGCACGGTGACTAGCACCTTACCTAGGCTTACACAGGCCCGGTGACTAGCACCTTACCTAGGCTTACACAGGCACGGTGACTAGCACCTTACCAAGGCCTACACAGGCACGGTGACTAGCACCTTACCAAGGCCTACACAGGCACGGTGACTAGCACCTTACCTAGGCTTACACAGGCACGGTGACTAGCACCTTACCAAGGCCTACACAGGCACGGTGACTAGCACCTTACCTAGGCCTACACAGGCACGGTGACTAGCACCTTACCTAGGCCTACACAGGCACGGTGACTAGCACCTTACCTAGGCCTACACAGGCACGGTGACTAGCACCTTACCTAGGCTTACACAGGCACGGTGACTAGCACCTTACCAAGGCCTACACAGGCACGGTGACTAGCACCTTACCAAGGCCTACACAGGCACGGTGACTAGCACCTTACCAAGGCCTACACAGGCACGGTGACTAGCACCTTACCAAGGCCTACACAGGCACGGTGACTAGCACCTTACCAAGGCCTACACAGGCACGGTGACTAGCACCTTACCTAGGCTTACACAGGCCCGGTGACTAGCACCTTACCTAGGCTTACACAGGCACGGTGACTAGCACCTTACCTAGGCTTACACAGGCACGGTGACTAGCACCTT
The DNA here is from genome assembly GCF_964263955.1 of Coregonus lavaretus. Taxonomy (NCBI): domain Eukaryota; kingdom Metazoa; phylum Chordata; class Actinopteri; order Salmoniformes; family Salmonidae; genus Coregonus; species Coregonus lavaretus. The sequence goes on along the minus strand of NC_140010.1, from coordinate 9,470,693 downwards.
ACCAAGGCCTACACAGGCCCGGTGACTAGCACCTTACCAAGGCCTACACAGGCCCGGTGACTAGCACCTTACCAAGGCCTACACAGGCCCGGTGACTAGCACCTTACCAAGGCCTACACAGGCACGGTGACTAGCACCTTACCAAGGCCTACACAGGCACGGTGACTAGCTGCTCTACATACAGCTGCACAATTCAAGGGTCGTTAACATTTACATTTACATTTTAGTCATTTAGCAGACGCTCTTATCCAGAGCGACTTACAGTTAGTGAGTGCATACATTTTTTATTTTATTTTTCATATCCTTTAAGGAGTAGCCTACAGATGGAATATGCCTCTGATACTGAGAATGGCTAGTAGGTTATTATTCTAGAACCAACTAGAGGTTTGAAAAGGTGACATGGACTAACTCTCCCATTTCAATAATTCACTATGCCTGACTTTGCAGATGTGTTTGTTGATTTTTTTACTAAGATGGTTTCCCCTTCTCTCTCTCTCTCTCGCCCTCTCGCCCTCTCGCCCTCTCGCTCTCTCGCTCTCTCGCTCTCTCTCTCTCTCTATCTCTCTCTCTCTCAGGACACAGTGTCGGTCCACAGGCCTAGTTTCTATGCAGACAGGTTCTACAAGTTCTGCAGCACCACTGTCTTCAGAAAGAGCTACTGTGAGTAGGAACACATTACACACTACATACTACAAATGTTTTTATTTGATATTTCGTGCATCTTATGAAAGCTTCATAAAGCCTTCATATAGGCTTCATAAGCACTACATAAATGCTTCACAAATAATATATAACTGTATAGCATGCTCTATAAAGATTCATAATGTAGCATAGCTGTGTGACATAACCATACATTTATTTGTTCACGTTTATTAATCCTTTATAGATCATGAAATACGGTTATAGATGATTTGTGACCCATTCATGTAGTGCTTATGAAGCCTATATGAATGCTTTTTGAAGCCTTCATAAGATACACTTCAAATAAAGCAGGACCGATATTTCTGCTCGCAAAACATATATCGAGATTGAGTAATTGATTCATTGAGTTTTCCTTCTGACTGATTTAATTTCCCTCTCCTTCTCTCATCTTCTCCCCTCCAGCCCTGAGGTCTTCTCCCTCCAAGAGGGGGCGAGGAGGGGCTCTGCCCGCGCCCCAAAACAGTGTCCAAACACAGCTCTCCAGAGAGAGAGAGGAGAACCAGGAGACCGAGGATTTGCACCTCAGAGCGGCTCGCGGCTTCCACCTGCTGGAGGAGGACGGTAAGACAGCTACCACAGCTACCACACATCCATGCAGAGGGTGACCTGAAAATGGCAGACAAGTGTTTGAGGACCGAGCTCTTTTCAACACAAGCTATTTGGGTGATGTGTCATGTTCTGTAGTGGTAGATTACTAATACTGATTATCACTATAATTCTAATAGTGTTGTCAATGTCAGCAATTTAATGAGGTCAATATAACTGTAATTCGAAATGGGGCTTTAATGGGTCTCTCTCGCTCTCTCTCTCTCTCTCTCTCTCTCTCGCTCTCTCTCTCTCTCTCTCTCTCTCTCGCTCTCTCTCTCTCAGGTCAGAGAGAGCACCCTCACACTCCTCCATCTTTTGAGGATGCGACCACAGCATCCATTGCGACCACTCTCTCCTCCAACAACTCTCTCCCTACCACACCATTTGATACACCAGAACACCCACGCTTCAGGTACATGCACACACACACACACACACACACACACACACACACACACACACACACACACACACACACACACACACACACACACACACACACACACACACACACACTCCTACATATACACACTCACCTTTCCCTGTTCTACCATTCAGGAGGCCAACTCACTCTCCATGGGACCGTGAAGGCAGGTAAGCAGTCTTATTTCTTACCCTTCAATCTAACACATCTCATTCCATCTGACCATTCTGCCTGTGATTGAAGTTCTGATGTCACTTCCTGTGCTATTCCATGTAGTTTCAGATCACAGCTGGAAGTAGTGGAGGTGCATGAGCAGACCGTCACTGTGGCGGTGGAGGTGAAGAGGGAACCTACAACCAGGTACACACACACACACACACACACACACACACACCTATCTGACAGTAGCGTTTCTATTTCTGTCACAGTGTGGTTCCAGAGGACCTACAGGACTCTAAAGTAATAGAGGAGGAAGTCATCACACAGACCACAGCTGCCCCCACCTCCTCTACACCTCCTTCAACCCCTCCTCCCTTCTCCGCCTCTTCATCCTCCACCCCTCCCTCCTCATTCCCACCAGCTTCCACTCTCCCTCGTTCACTTCCTCCCTCAGTCCCTTCCTCCTCTGCCCCTCACTCTAACTCCACTCTGCCCTCTTCTTTCACTTGTCCTTCCTCCACCCCTCAGTCATCAGCTCACATCGCCTCCACCCTTCCACCCTCTGCAGTCCCTCCAGCCTCCACCTCTCCCTCTTCCACCACTCCTGCATCCACCCATCCCTCCTCCTCTCCCCATTCTTCCCTCCTTCCCAGCACCCCTCCCTCCTCTCTCCCTCCGAGCCCCCAGGTAACAGCGGAACGCTATTCGTCCAATCATCTGTCCGTCACCTCCTCTGTCAGCCACAACTCACTGGAGGGGGAGGTGCCAGTCTCTGACATCTATTTCGTAAGTCGTGCGTGTGCGTGTGTGTGTGCTTGACTGCGTGTGTGTGTGTGTGTGTGTGTGTGTGTGTGTGTGTGTGTTGAATGTGACAGTCTTCAGCCGTGGAGCTCTTTTTGTTTGCTGGGGGTTTGGATTTCTTACAGTCGGGCAGTAAGGACAGCATGGTTGATCTATGAGGGTGAGGGTATGTGTAGTTTGCTGCCATCAATCATTGATCATTAATCACAAATGTGGCTTTAAAGCATGTGGCGATGTTGGTTCTCTCACTGCGATGTTAGATTGAATCCTGAGACATCACATGCTGGATTATAACTATACTGCTGAAATATCAACCAGGAGAGACTTCAGTATACAGCACTAAAAGTATATTTTGTGTTCTGTTGTGTGGATTGCATGCATGGTGCTCATGCCTGGCCGATCCATATTAATCCAGTCGTGATTCATAATCACTCAGTCGTGTGATTCATAATCACTCAGTCGTGTGATTCATAATCACTCAGTCGTGTCATTCATAATCACTCAGTCGTGTCATTCATAATCACTCAGTCGTGTCATTCATAATCACTCAGTCGTGTCATTCATAATCACTCAGTCGTGTCATTCATAATCACTCAGTCATGTCTGTATATGTTGTCAACAGTAGTCAGTAACATAATGGTGGTTCATTCAACCCACAGTGATCTCCAAATGTGACACATTTTTTATTGTTTTGGCTCTGTACTCCAGCACAATAATGTAATTGCTAAAATATACTTACAGTTGAAATCGGAAGTTTACATACACTTAGGTTGACTATGAGGTTAAAGTACAGACTGTCAGCTTTAATGTGAGGGTATATAAGTATCATACCCGTGTAACTCAGTTGGTAGAGCATGGTGCTTGCAACACCAGGGTTGTGTGTTTGATTCCCACGGGGGACCAGTATGAAAAAAAAAAATGTATGCACTCACTAACTGTAAGTTGCTCTGGATAAGAGCGTCTGCTAAATTACTAAAATGTAAAAATACCCCCCCCCCCCCCCCCAAACATGCTAACCTCCTCTATTATTGTACACTGTTAGAAAAAAAGGTGCTATCTAGAACCAAAAAGGTTTATTCGGCTGTCCCCGTAGGAGAACCCTTTGAAGAACCCCTTTTGGTTCCAAGTAGAACCCTTTAGGTTCCAGTTAGAACCCTTTTGGGTTCCATGTGGAACCCTTTCCACAGAGAGTTCTACATCAAACCCAAAAGAGTTCAACCTGGAGCCAAAAAGGGTTCTACCTGGAACCAAAAACAGTTCACCTATTGGGACAGCCACAGAACCCCTTTGGAACCCTTTTTTCTAAGAGTGTAATGGTGAGAGATTAGCAAA